>NC_040907.2:42794453-43106279 GCF_004126475.2 Phyllostomus discolor
TGTTTCTCCCATGTTCCAAAGGCAGATGCCAGGTTTACGAGGAAGGGCCAAAAATCCAACCCCAGCTATATACTGTAAGGTGGCCTTTCTCTCTTGACCTAGACCTGAAAGCTGTCCTGAAGATCTGACTCCTTCCAGCTCAAGCTTCCTACCTACCCATAATGCATAGACGCTTCTGCCCACTCCTACAACGGCCTGCTCTCAGGGCTGAAATCTGAGAAGATGGAGGCAGCAAGAAAATAATCACAGTTAGACTAGCCCTGTCTATATATTTCTAAGGCAACCACTTGGCAAATACAGTCATTGTGGTTAAACTGGTTATTTCATTGGAAAACAAGTAACCACTAATGGGATACTATGTTCTTCTATACTGTGCTAAATGCATTAGAGAATCAAACATAAGAACTCCAGGCTTTTGAAACAAGTGTTCAGTTATTTGACAAACTGGCTTGTTCTTTGCTAGTCAGGGTGGGCCTTCACCACCAGATGTAATGAAAAACAAAAATATGCAGCTGACCATTTGAGATACTGTTCTCCTAACTGTTTTTACCCTTTTGGTGGTACCCTCCTTCTTTTGAACAGTAAATGTTTATAAACTGAAAGGTACAAGACACTCATCACAACCTTTTCCTGAAAAGCAGATTTTATTATCCCTATTGTATAGTTACAGGAGATGAGGCTCTGAGAGGTCAAGTAACTTTTCCTCCATAGCACAGAGTATAAATATAGACCATGAATATGAACCTAAGCCTGTCTGTTTCCAAAGTGTGTGTTCTTTCCACTAAACCACTGTTTTGAAATGTAGATTTCCTTATTATTGGGGTATGATGAGGTCAGCCTATCAGGAGATGTTGCCACTGAAAGGATAGTTTGTTACATTTCTCAAGAGCAGAGAGCAGGCCTCATATGCTGCACCACATGGAAGCACCAGAGTTGTCTCTTATACCTGGCCCTGGGCTGGTCAGAGCAGGAAATAGTGGTCCATATTGGAGGTGATGGGGAGGTGGACTCTGGATGAGTTACTGTACAGAAAAGACATACTCACAGGTGAATTGAGTCCTTTACTTCTCTAGAAATTGACTACCCTTGGAAGAGGCAGTCACTCCAGGGTTAATAATACCCCAGATCAGAGCATCAGAACTAGAAAAAATAAAAAGACATGATTACTATGACCACATTTCCTTTTCTGAGACCCAAAAGTTGAAAGTCATCCTTGACTCAGATTTTCTTCTGTTCTGTAACTGGTTAATCACTGAATTTGTTTACTTTCTTCAAATGTATCCCATTGATTTGTTCAAAAGGTCAGGCACTGATATAGGTACTAGGGGGCTAGGAAATAATGAGGCTCTTGATTTAACATCTCTGAGTGTAGGGCAAAAGACTGACGTATCCACTAATGATTGTAAAGGAACTTCACAAATGCCACAACAGAACAAGGACAGGGAGTACTTGTGCCTTGTGTTCCCAGCATTAGCCTCTGGGCATGTCTCCATTTCCTGCTGTCTCTACCTGCCCACCTCCCTGTCCTGTGTACCCTACCAGACTGATTTTCCTTAACTTCTTAACATTTTGCTCTCCAAATCAAAATAATTTCCTAAGGCCTCTAATTCAATAAAACTATAAACAGTTCAACACTTCCCTGACTTTTGAGACCTACTGTCTGTCCTCATTCATTCACTATTTCCAACACTTTATTTATTCTCCAATTTAACAAGCTGTGACCGAATTATGCCTTGCACAAACAGACACAAATGTAATGTGTGGTAATTAACTGTTACCAAAAGTACATGGGGCTGTGCGAGCCTGTGGTGTGCCTCCCTATGGTTCGCACCTCCCACATTTGGTCAATGAAAGTTTATTGAGCATCAGTAATATTCCAGACACAGGGCTTGACTTGTGTCCTTATTGTCTGACCATGTGTGTCCCCATCTTCATGTTTTCACTCACCACCATCTCCTTTCTGGCATGCCTCGCCTCCAACGCTTTTCTCCTCCAAACTGCCTGTCCTTGTTCTCCCAGCTGCAGCTGTACCTCCCCCAACTGTAGTAGAATTGCCAAATTATTGACCTTTTACTTTATGCTACTATAGATTGTATGTGTTGCATTTACACACACATGCAATAGGAGGCTAGGCACAGTGCCTGATGCATTAGGCATTCAGCAAGTATTGAATGAACTAACTGTGTTTATGTATGCACCACACAGCTAAATTCCGTGCTTCCTCCTGGGAGCTCATTTAAATCTCCCTTCTCTGACCTCTTTGAGTACTTCTCATTGAAATTATCTTCAAATCAAGTAATGTCTTCCTGATGCAAACTCTTTAAGGTCTAGAATATGCCTTGTCACGGTAACTCACAGCTGAACCTGTAGGAAATAAGCATTCAAAATCTGCATTTTCCCCCATTGTAATGAACAATTGCCATCATTTAATTTTGAAACATTCTGCAGAAGTGTACAAATAGAAGTCCACAAATTATATTATACCTGGAAGTTTAATAGACAATGTGACATAGTAGTTAAGAACAAGGACTTTAGATACAGAGAGACCTTGGGTAAAAGCAAAAAGATATGTCACTTATTCACCTGTGACCCTGTGACTTTGTCTTTTACTCCCAGTTTTCTCATCTCTGTAGTAAACAGTAGTGTCTTTTCCATAGAGGTACTGTAAGAATAAATGAGATAATGTATGTAAAAATGTTTAGCTTGGTATTAATGCATGGCAAAAGAGTCAATAAATTTTAGGTAATAGTATATATACTATTGTTGGCATTATGGTAGACACTTTCTAAGTTCCAGCAATCCTGTTTTTAAAGGAGCCTGGGGAAGGGGAAAGGAGGTAACTGAGGCCCAGAGAAGCTAAATGACTTACACAAAGTCACACAGCTAGTTTGTATCAGAGGCAGACCTCAAACCCAGCCAGCGTGGCTCCAGAACAGATTCTCTTCCTCCTTACATGGCCCTAGCTCTCAAGAAACATGCTCAGAGAGACTGTCTCCAAGAGGCCAAAATAGGCAGTTGGTTCATAATTTGAATGAAAATAAATCTGTCAGAATAGTTGTTTTGGAGTCCTAGAGACTCATGTAAACACTGAGAAAACACACAGATTAAGTTCAGGAACCCAACACAGTGCTGGGTGTGTCCTGGCAAGCAGAGTAGCAGCATGGGAAAGCATTTCTCTTCCTGATGCATGTTACATATTATTGCATTTAAAGCCGCCAAGAGGATTAAGGAATAAAATTCAGGACATGGGATTTCAAGTAAGAAGAAGATAGCTGTCCACAGAGCTCAGACACTTTTGTCCCTCCTTGGAGAGCTATGTCCCAGTTTCCCATGTGATAGAACTTTTCAATCAGGAGTGGTTCTCTTGACAATTCTGGGACAACTCTCCCCACCACCCACCCTTTTTAAACTGAGACTTCCTCTTCATAGTCTCTTTCACTCAACTTCCACACTAGTAAGAGGCAGTAAGCAATTCCAGGTCTGACATTGTCCTAGGGTAACAGCCTGGATCGGGAGGTGGAAATGGTGTGAGCCAGAGGTTAGTGCTTTAACACCCCCATCTCCACCATTTACCTGGAGTCACCTCTCCTCTCTTCTCACCCAGTCTGTCCTCACACCTCATTCTTGGACCTGGCACTACCTGCTGCTACCAGTTTAGCCTTGAGAGTTTCATTTCCTGCTACTCTTCTCTTTAAACTTCTTTGTTCTGTAAATCCAAGAGGCCAAGAGTAGGTTAAGCAAAGCTAGCTTTCTGTAAGAGCTGGAACACTCTCACTGAGTTAGCGTTTTAACTTTTTTAGATCCTCTCTGGACAAAGAGTTGAAAGGTGCAGACATTTTAATGTATCTTTTCTGGCTGAGATATAGACTGGGAGGACTATACGACTAACCCACCCCTTTTGTTTTTCAGATAGACCACATGGTGCAGGGCCATGCCGCCTTCCCTGAACTGCAAGCCAAGGCCACAGCTCGGTAACTGCTTCCTGTTCCCACTTCCCATGTCTGACCGTGTGGAGGGCGCTTACTTTAGGCTGATGTGTGATTTTCGATCCTATGGGGAATGAGAATGGCTGGTAGTATTTGGTTCTAAGGCCAGATGATCTAGACCATACAAGTTTTAATTTTTAAAATGATCTAAGACAATTAAAAAACCCTAGAGATCCCCCACCCCCAATATTCCAGGAACTGTGGGTGAGAAACTCTGATGTAGCAGAAGGAACATGGATATTGGAGTCAAATCCAGCTTTGCTCCTTACTAAGTGTGTAACCTTGAGCAAGTTATTTGAACTCTTTACAACTGTCTCTTCATCTGTGAAGCCTAGAATACTAGCTGATATGGAGTGATTTCCAGGATATATCATTAAGTGAAGAAAGTGGAGTGCAAAGGAGTGTTGGCAGTGAGCTCCCTTTCATGTAAAAAGAAGGTAGTATAAGAAAATATATGTGTATTTACTCACTTGTGCAAAAGAAATGCAGGAAAGTTAAACCAGAAACTGAGAGTGGTTACCTACACTGGGTGGGTGGAAATGGAACGCCAAGAACAGGGGAGCAGGAGGAGGAGAGCAGGAGGAAACGACACTTTTCTGAGTACAACTTTTTTTTTTAAGATTTTATTTATTTATTTTTAGGGAGGGAAGGGAGAGAGAGAGAGAGGGAGAGAGAGGGGGAGAGAGATTGAGAGAGAGAGAGAGAGACATCAATGTGTGGTTGCTGGGGGCCATGGCCTGCAACCCAGGCATGTGCCCTGACTGGGAATTGAACCTGCGATGCCGGGTTCCCAGCCCGAGTTCAATCCACTGAGCTATACCAGCCAGGGCTGAGTACAACTTTTTATTCAACTGTAACTATTAGAACTACAGTGATGCTTCATGCGCCCTGGAAAATAAATAGATGGGAAATAGAGATAGATGACTGATTGACAGATAGATACTAGTATATATGTGCATGGTAGACATGGGTAAAATGAAACATAAACAGTAAAATAATGAGCCTCTTGTATTAGCAATGAATACTATAATCACACTAAAGGGGTTTGGGGAAAGAAAAGAACTCAAGTAACTTTAGTAAAGGATATTTTGACAGTAGGCTATATAGCTACATATAAAATAACTATACATAAGTATTATACTACAAATACCAAATTTGTTTTTCATAGATGTACATTTTAGGTATTCTGAAAATCCTTTATGTGTATACTGCATTGAGTAAATAAATAAGTATATTGTGGGTAATGAGCAACAGGTTTCTCACAAGAAAAGTGGGAGGTTAGAATGAACACTAATGGTACTAGGTGGAAATCAGAGGTATTAGAATCAACTTTTAATTTTATATATCTATAGATACACACACACACATAATATTTATATCCAGAAATATATATGTCTAGATTTAACATGTAATCCATTTGTGATTATATATATAATACTTATATCCAGAAATATATTTATATATATTTATTTATGTATAATATTTATATATATTTATTTATGTATATATTTCTGGATACAAATAAAACAAACACAGATGTGTACATTCATGTGTGAGCATACATACTTTATATCCTAGCTCTCTGTACTGAGCTGCCCAGAAGCAAAGATGCCCTAGTAGCAGTATGAATGCCTAGCACCAGATCTTGGTGATATATTCATGCATATATTTCTGTGAAGAGGGGCCATAATTCTCCTCAGATTCTTGAAGGGCCCCAGCATTTATAAACTGCTAATGCAAAGACAAGAGACTGGATTCGAAGCACAGAGATCTAGATCCATGCCCAGCTCCATCATGCATTATAGTGTGAAACTCATTGTCCATCTCAGAACATGGAAGAGTAGTTATGAGAGAACCAACCTTGGGTAACTGAGAATTTACTTTCAGTTTAGTGAGACAATGTATTTGGCAAGGCTTTGTAAACTGTACTATGACAACAACAATGACTACTACTTCTGCTACTATTACTAATGATTATGAAAGAAGAGGAAATGTTGGCCGTGGTTGTCCTAGGGTTAAGCAGCAGACGGAAATGGTGGTGGAGTAACAAGAACACTGGACTAGAAATTAGAGATCTGCAATTCTTATATCGGTTCTGCCATAAATGTCTTGGTGACTCAGTTTCTTCACCCATAAAATCACAATAATACTGCCCCGCTTAATTCATTTCACACATGTTATATGGCTGAAAGTAAATCCTGGAAATGCCAGTTTCTGAAGATCTTAAAGCTTGACAAAACCTAAGGGATAGTTATACATTGCAAGGAAATATTCAAAATTCTCAGAACATTTTTCTATAGATGAACCTCATGTGACTAGTTTTTACTGAAAATAGGAAAGAAGGATTTATGGATGAGCATGTAAACTCAGAGAAACAGCACCATGACAGCCATTGGTAGAATTCAGTTTTGGAGTCAGAACTGGATTTAAACCTCAGCTCTTTCCACTTGCTAATTGATTTCCTACCCCTTTCCAACTACCTCCTTGTAGTTCTCTTCTCTGGAGCTAAGTTTCACCAAAACATTGCCTATACTCTTTGTCACTATTTCCTCACTTTATACTCCCCCTTGCCCACTGCAATTTGAATTCTGTCACCATCGATCCATGAAACATTTATTGTTAAGGTCCTCAGCGACCTCTGCTAAATTTCTGGGATGTCATCCAGTCCCTTAGAGTTCTTAGCAGTACGTGGCACCAGTAATCACTTCTTGCTCTCCTTTACAACACTCTCTTTTCTTGACTTTCTTGCTGGAATGTCAGCCTCGCCCAGTTTTTCTTCTGTGTCTCTGACTCCTTAATCTGCTTTTCAAGTTCATGGTCTCTTTCTCACTATAACATCAAAGTTCATCACAGCTAGGTTCCTGCCCCTCTTCTCTCTTTGCCCTCTTTTCCAAGGTGATCCCATTTACACTCTTGGCTTTATTTCTTTCTATAATTTTAGGGTTCTCAAATTTTTCCTCTAGCTCATCTATTGAGTATGTATTTAATAAATGTTGGTTCTCTCTACTTTTTCTTTCCTTCTATTACTTTGCAAAGGTGAGTTCATTACTATCTTATCAGATCTATGAATATTCCAAGATTGCAGGACCCCATTGTCCTTCAGGTCTTAGAAAGAAATAGGTTTAGCTATTATTATTAAAATGAAGCAGGATACTAGGAAAGGACACCCATGGAATCAGGAACCATGCACCTCTTTGGGTGTGATTTCAGGCTCTCTGAAAACTGTAACAGAGGCCACCCCTGTCTTAGAGCTTAGCATCAGCAAATCCTATTTGAAATTGTAGAAACCAGTGTTGATAAATGGATTTAGTATTTCATACTCTTGATTTACCATAATCCTTTTAGACAAGACATCCCTGAAGAGAAATGTCTTGTGAGCTTATAAATTAAGTAAACACTAGCTAAATGTGCCTGTGCTTGTAACTGGGAAGGAAAGTCTCTCAGATACGCCATTGCTTAGCCAGAGATTGCCTTACACTGATCGTAACTTCTGCTCTTTTCCTCTAAATTAATTATTGTTTTAATTATCTAAGAGAACCTTGACTACCAATGTCTCAGAAATGAGGCTCTGGTGATCGCAGGGTTTGGTAGGAAGATGTTGACATAATCGATAAGGACTGGCTTCCAGGTTGGCAGCAGAGCCAAGGTTAAAATAAAGTCCATTCTTCTGTCTGTCTGATGAGAATCTTGAGGGAATTTATGACACAAAAGTGAACAAAGCACAAAAAAACTCCCTATTTTGTTACCGGTGATATAGGCAGTGAAATGGCACCAGTTGTTACTGGTGAAGTTGGACCTTGGTTCTTCAGTTTGGCAAAAAGAGAATTCAGAGACAGGAACTCAAATTATAAGAGAAAGTTTATTTGGAAAGTCACAGAGGTAGTAGAGGTGAGTCAGCTGGGTTGTGCAGGCTCAGGAAACAAGTTACAGAGGCAAAGGGAGGGCCCTTGGAGCTCATGAGAGAGAGAGGCAAAGGTAGCTCTCCTGCAGGGAAGGAGAGGAAGGGAAGGAAAAGGGGCAGGCGAGCTCCAGAGAGAGGGTGCTTCGGAGAGGAGAAGGGAAGGCCGGAGGGTGCTTCTGGGAGGGAGAGTGCTACCCCGTCCTCCTTTATAAATGTTTTAAAGGCCAGGAGTTTAGGGGAAGTCTTAGGGGAACATCTCAATAGAATATTCATCAGCTTTATGTTAATGCACTAAAATGAAATTTATTTCCTTAACTTTAGACATCTTTGGGTGTGGTTGGCACAAATGGCACTAGCCGGATTTCTGCTCTTGATCTGCTGGAGATCAGCCTCCTGGAGTAGGCTGATTTAAGCTATTTACTCTGGTTGAGAAGTGTAAACCATTTACTCATTTACTCTTGAATGTCATTGGCTAAGGAAGATAGAATTCTATGATTTGTTAGATAAATGTAAACTGGTTGGCCATTTAACTGTCTGTCCGTTTTCCTATCCCACTTGTCCTGGCTTACTAAACTGCCCCACTTTAGCAGAAATTATACACACACACAGACATGCACACATACGTGTGTGTGTATAGAGAAAGAGAGAGTGAGTACACATCTGCACACCAGAAATTGATAAGCATTCCAAAGAAAAACAGAGATGCATAAGGAGACAGATTGAGAGGTGTTGGGTGCTGGATGGGAACTATTTTAGGTGGGGAAGCCGTCCTTGATGAGGTGACACTTGAAGAAAACTGCAGATAAAGAGTGGCACCAAACCATGGTTGTAGGGGCAGACCCTGCCGTCTGAAGGAACAGAAAGGCCGAGGCCCTGAGCAGCTCTAGGACATTGGGAAGGCCACTGTAGCGGGACCGAAGTTGGGAGAGCGGGAAACAGGTGAGGGCAGAAAGTAAGCCAAAGACCAAGCCACATGCATCATCATAGATGATTGTAAGGACACTGGGTTTTATTCCGGTTTTTAGTTTTGGAGCAGGGGAAAGACATGGCTGGATTTACCTTTTAAAAGGAGTGGTTTGTCTCTCTGCGGAGAGAAAACAAAACCTTCGGTGGGAGGGAGACACAGTGGAGGATGTGGCCCCTGACCTCAGTGCACTCCCAGTCTGCTGGAGGGGAGGAATGTAAACAGAGAAGCCCAGCCTGCTCTGAGTTACTTTTGCTGAGGTCACTGCAATCAGTAGTCATTTCTCATTGTGATTCTTTTAGTTTCAGATCCCTTAAGATTGTAGTCAGCACGAAGTTCTCCTAACTCACATTCTCTTAACCTTTCTTTTCTCCCACTTTCTCTGGATTTTCCAGTTACTCCTTTGAGGATAATCAGTTTTACTTGATCTGATTTAGTCCTCAGACCTCTTTTGTTTCTGTGATTCTAATAATTCCTGTGAGAATCAATTTCTTAAAATATGCTGGTCCCCTATGTGCCAAATCTCCAGGACATTTAAATCTTGTCACTAAATACTGCATAAATCCCCTGGAGCAAGGAAAGGACAAGGACATTTATTAAGAATTTGTATTGTTCCTGGCGCTGTACTTAGTGTGTATAGTATCTCATTTAATTCTAGCTGAGGAGATGAGTATTATAGGGAGCTCACGAACTCCACTTATAAAGAATGTGCTCATTGTCCATTCTGCTCTGTGTTCTCAGATTTCCCCCTGGGCTTTATGGCTTCTGCATCCTTGGTCCCTCCAGTCTTCAGCAAGTACTGGGCTGGCCAAAAAATCTGTTTACTTTTTTCCATAAAATAAAAGACACATTTTTCATTTTCACCAATAACTTTATTGATTTGGATGTGTGTCAGCTGTTTCCTGCTATTGGCTTCTAGTGGGTAGAGGCCGTGGTGCTGCTAAGCATCTTCTAATGCATCACAAGGAATGCATAAGCAAGGAACAGCCCCAAGCAAGGAATTATTTGGCCAAAATATCAACAGTACCAGGAAACTTTGCAAACCGCTTTTGACACGTTCCATCACCATTAGTCACAGCACCTTCTCCATACACCACACAGATCTTTTTCTGCGCTTCAGTTGTATTTTTATCTTTCTTGAACTAATAAAGTCTAATTTGCTGAAAATAATGGGTATCTTCTTCCATCTTCAGCATTAAAATAGCTGTACAAAAATTCACCAATTTTGATAAGTTTTGTTGTAAATGCACACTGATATGACAGCTGTCATAATACAATCTAACAAAATTGTTTGAAATGAAGTTAAAGACAACTAAGCACTATTAGAGCCATCGTACAGAAAAAAACAAAACAAAAGTGTAATGGACTTCTTGACCTTCCCAATATTTGCTCAGGATCCCTGAACTAGGATATTCACAGAATGAGGGTGAAGATGCAAACACCTTTTGTCCCCTAAGATGTGCCGGGACATCAGTAAATACTTGATGGCTCTTATATAAGAAAAGTTTCTTACATAAAAATAAGCTAGATAATACAGTGCCTTTCTTTGGCTTCTGTTTTGCATGTAAGGCTAAGGAAGTGCTCAGGACATCAGGTTCCTCTCAGGAAGACTGAGGGCTATGCTGACTTAGGAAATAAATTCTCCATTTTCTAGCTCTCTACAGGTTACCTGTAGCCCAGCACAGTGCCTGGTATATGGAGCAGGTGTCCCAACATGTTTGCTCCTTTTCCTGCTCCTTTCTGAGGTGTACACCAGTGTGCCTGGAGTATTGTGTCCATTTGACTCCAGAGATCCACCCTCTGGAAGCCCAGTGCTGCAATAAGATGTAGAGGTATCAACACCCAGAAATCCCTGTTATAATATTCTATCTTAAATCTGCGTTTTTTCATATTACATTTCAATAACTGTGTGTTGGTCATCTGGTAGGATGAATAAGATGTGGCTCTTTTCTAGAAAGAGTTCAGATTCCAGAGATGGATATAGATAAAGAAGCAATTATCATAAAATGGAGGAAGTACCATCCACCCATTTGATATATACTCTTGAGTGGTGTTATGTACCAAGTTCTCGCTAAATCCTGAGTATACTAGTGATGCTCTGCCTTTGTGTAGCCTAAAGTCCAGAGGAGGCCATAGGCACTTCACAAGTAAACGAACAAGAAGGTCAGTCTACAATGACCACACATGATATGAAAGAAACTAACAGAGTGCAATGCTAGAGTATCAGAGAAACCACATTTAGGTAGGGTGGTCATGGAAGCCCTGGATGATGGAGGGGCAGTTAAGATCTGAGAGATAAAAAGGAGTTAACTACATGAAGAGCAGAAGGGAAGACTACTCCAGGCCAAGAGATCAACTTAGATGAAAGCCTTAAAGAGAAGGCTAAGCCCTGGCTGAGTGGCTCAGTTGGTTGGAGTATCATTTCCAAAAAAAAAAAAAAAAAAGTTTTCCAGTTTGATTCCCAGTCAGAGCACATACCTAGGTTGTGGATTTGATCCCTGGGCAGGGCCCTTATGGGAGGCAACCAATTGATGTTTCTCTCTCACATTGATGTATCTGTCCGTCTATCTGCCTGTCTCTCTCTCTGTCATATCAATAAACATATCCTTGGATGAGGGTTGAAAAAAAAAGAGAGAAGGCCGAGGAATCGAGAGTAGGCCCCAGACCATAGTGGGAAAGGTGAGGGTGGAGATGAGGGCAGGGCCCGGATCAGCCTGGGCCATATTAGCCAAGGTAAGAAACTGATTTTGTCCAATGGAGAATGTCAGCCATCACAGAACCCTCAGCAGGGAAATAATGTGATCAGCGATCCTGCAGAAAGTTGCTTCATTCCACACAGATACAGATTTTACTCTCAAACCTCCAACATAGGTGATGAGGGCAAGTGACATAGAACTCCCGAGGGATGCTTGAACATGTCAGGATCGCTCCTCCTTTCATCTTGTAAGGCTGGGGTTGGAGAGGGAGGAAGGGAGCTGAGGCGGTTGGGTTCAGCGTAGCCTCCCATGTGGGCAGTGGAAGGAGTGTGGGTCCAAGAATGGCATCCAAAAGATGGTGTCAGTGATGAGTCTGCAATGATGATTGACAGAGGCAGGTAAAAAAGGCAAAGGAGAGAATTCTGGGCAAGAGGGAGAGGAATAGGCAAACATTCAGAGGCATATTATGAAAATTAAAAGGAGGTTAGTACAGATCCAGCATGGTGCGTGCAGGGGTGAGGAGGGAGGAGGAATGGAAGACATGTATGTAACACAGTATAAGTGTAGGGAGAGCTAGATAATGAAGACCATCTTATTCCAGGCAGGGGAGTTTGTGCTTTATCTCTAGGACAGTGGGAAGGAGCCCCCAAAGGGTTTAGATAGAGGTAGGTGTCACAATCAAAGTTTCATTTTTAGAAGAATCGCCCAGGAAGGAGTGTAGAAAACCTAGTTGGAAGGGGCAAGATTTCAAGAGGGGATATAAGTTAGGAGGCCAAAGCTCTCATCCAGGCATTTGAAGGTGGCCTGAAGAAAGGGGAAACGGTTGAGCTGGAGAAAGGTATGCTGGGTAGAGAAATATTTAAGATAATAAATTGACAGGTCCTGGTGAGAAATTAAGATGAGGAGCTAAGGGAGAGAGAAAGCAGTCAGAAATAGTGCCCACTTCACTCTGCCCCCAGATGGTTTCTTGAGCAATGGCTTCCATGAGATTGGCTCTGAACAGCTCAAGGAACAGGGGTAGAAAAGCGCATGTACCAGAAAAGACAGTGTGTGTTGTACTGTGTTTTTGTTGAGGTCCCTTTGGACACTGAGAGGAAGCACTTGATGACTGGTTAGATATTTGACCTGGAACTCATGAAAGAGAAATGAGCAGGAAATAAGAGCATATATTTGGGAGTCCTCTGCCCTGAGTGGTCACTGGAACCATGGGAGGAGAAAGCGATCGCCCATGGGTATATGAAGAGTAGGAAGAGCAACAAGGACAGTTCTCTTGGACACTTCACATATTTAAGGTCAAGCAATGGAAGAGAACCAATTGGAAAGGAGGTAGGAAAGCCAAAATAATATAGTGTCCTGGGAACAAGGGAAAGAGAACAAATGAGTAAGAAATGGTCAAGTGGTGCAAAACGTGGAAGAGAATTCAAGTAAGAATAAAGGCAGAAAGTGGTCCCTCAGAGTGAGCAACAAAGACGGCATCGTTCCTCGCAGCAGGACCAGTTTTGGTAGAGTGGAGCAGGCAGCGTACATGCTGCAGTGGTCAAGAGGGGAGGACCCAGAGAGAGGTTGTGTGGAGGCTTCTTTTCCAAGATGCTCTCTCACTCCTGGAAAGGGCACAATATCTCTTGTTAGACCATGTATTCTGATTTTTTTTTTTTTTGGTTTGAAAGTATGATCACCAGACTTCTAAGCAGCCTATGAATCCACAGAATCAGATGATTTATGTGGAAGGAGAGGAGTGTAGAGTCTCCAGGGGTGCTCTCTGTATTTAACATTGTAAGCAATAATGTCTGAAGAAAATCTCCCCTGACTCTTGGATATTTTTTTAAAGCTGGAAATTAATTTCCTGTGATGGGAAAAAAGAGGGGACTGTTTATTGATCATCTCTCGTTTTATGATGCTTAGGACTCTAATATTCACAGGAGTCTGTAAGGTTAAAGTATTAGCTTTGATTGCAAAAAAAAGTGAACTAGGTTTGGAAAGGTTTAATGTACCTGATCAACCAACTGGCACGTGGTGAACCCACTTTGTCATGGTCCAAACTGTATTTTCTTCATCATGGTCAATGGGACTGGGACAGCAAGAATTTCTCCGAGACAGGGTATTGAGCCTGGAGTTCATGAGAGGCAGGGAGAATGATCCTCTTGGAACAGTTAGTATGTGATTCCTGAGCTGGACAAGGGCAGACAGCCATTTGAGAAGGAATTGATAAAACATACAAAATGAATCAAAGTCAGAAATAAAAAAAAGGCATCATGCAAGGTTAAAATTATGTGAATAATGATGTGCATTTGTTATGTTAATGTTTTCCAAGTGCATTTCATTTTGAATGATATACTCAGATAGCACACATGGTAAGGTCTAATTGAAAAAATGTGCAGGAGAATGGCTGTATTCACAGAATAAACATACAGCTGTGAGGAGGTTAGGAGTCAAAGGGGTAAGCATATGCCTGGTCCCCCGGGGACCTCATTAGTTCATGAGTGACTATATATGTAGAGGCTAAATGAATCTCACTGTTTGCAAAGACCCGCAGTAAATGAGACAATGACGAATCAATAGTAATTAGGCCCATAGATTCTTATTGACCCAGATGTCTGAAACCAAATGCCCTGTTCTGAGATTCCTTGAGAGGCGAATGAAAACACTTATAGATGTGTTCTTCTTTAAAAAAAAGTCCCTTTATTCTAAGTGCAGTGATGCTGTTCTGAAGAGGATTGTTGCTAGAATTACTGCAGAATTTTGACTTCTGGCTAAAAATGGTGTCCTCGTGGGTTTTGTTGTCAGTGTGGTTCCTGTCAGACCAGGAGCAGACAGAGCTGGGAAACAGAAAACAGGGCTGCGATTACGTTCTATCCAGATAGATGGTTTAGGCCCTGTCTTCCATGGATTATTTCTTTATCGTAGGGTCATGTTAGAACAGAGTTTGAATAGTGAGGCTTTGTCAAATCTGGAATACAGAAATCACAGAATCACATGGAGAAGGGTCGAAGTGAGGACTCAGTCACGTGTCTTTGTGCGTCCCCTCTGTAAAAGGTGTGAGCAGTGCTCTCCCTGCAGGGCGGTAATGGGTGACCTGGTGTGCCCTCTGGGAGCTGCAGTTGATGACAAGGTGGTCGGTGATCTTTTTCCAACCACATCGCTGTCTTCCTAGTGTGAGCTAAGGCAGATTTTTACAGGTGGGAATGAGGTATCACAGCAAGAAGTAAAAAGATTGCCTGGTAAGTCAGGCCACCTGTGCCTCCACTCAGTGTACACACAAACACACACATTCTCACATTCATACTCATCATGCACTTACATAGAGCAGTTTTGCTCTTCTATCTTTTCTATATTGGAGTTCCACTTAAAATTTTTTGTTTAATAGAAGGGTTTGAAAACTGCTGTACTCATTTCTATTCCAGACAACATCCAGGAACTTCATGGGATCCTTGGGAACACACAGTGTCACAAAACTGGAATGCAAAATCTCTGAGCTGTCCTCCTAAAACATTTTTAAAATATAAATAATAACTATCATCTAGGTCTCTTAGATACCAGCCTCCCTTGAACACTTGTTTCCTGGGCATTGGTTCCTGCCATTATTCAAGCCATGTTCTCCACCGTTGAAGCTATCCTTCCAACAATACCAGTGGGATGCCCATCTCTAATAGACCCACTTTTTTTCTAGAATTGTTGGTTCAGCACCTTTTTCTAAGTACCTTTTTAACAGGGGAAGGTACCAACTTTAATCTTTGTGACATGCAGTGAAATTTCACCCAGTAAGGTAGGTATTGTTATACCGTTGTAATGTGTGGGAAACCAGAAGTTCAGGGAGGCCAAGTCCCTGGCCCTGGCACCTAGCTGGGACAGATGGAATAATATCTGAACCCAGGACTGCCTTGACTTCCAAGCCTGTCATCTCCACCTCTTCTCACCTAAGCATGGAGAGACTGAGAAAAGTAGCCTGACTCCCTTATTGTACGTGTGAAGAAACTGAGGCTTAAAGAGGAGAAAAAACTAACACAATGTCATTTGATGGGTTTAGGTGAGAAATCAAGTCTTCTAATTCCTGATCCTAATGCATTCACTCCGGTCCTATCACTTCCCTCAGCAAATTCCTGTCCTGAGTCTGGGAGAGTGCATTTGTCTCCGTTCGTCATCTCATCATCATTATTACAATTAGCCACACTGATTTTTAAAAATCCTTTGCATATGTACAGTATTGTACAGTTTACAAAATACTGTATGTTCATATACATAATCTCTTTTGATCTTTACAATAACCCTATGAGGTAAGTTGGACAGGGAGTGTGTATCTGGTTTTACAGATGCAAAGAAAGTGATTCAGAAAGTTCGAATAACTTTCTCGTGGTTGCACATTTACTCTGGGGAAAGCTGGATCCGGTCTTCTGATTCCAAACCTTTGCGCTTTTCCCTAATACATGCCACCTATTCATGGTGATAGGACAATGATTTCATAGTGTGGTATGCTCGTTTCCATGGGTTTTGGGTAGTTTCTTTGCCGAAGCTTTTGGGACCCTGCTTATACTCTCTGGATCTAATGTGAGAGCACAAATGGTTTCTTTCTGCAGAACAATTTGCTCCCCGACCCTAACCCCCTTCTAAAAACAAAATCTACTTCTCTTCCAGATGCCAGAGTGTATATGCATATTTGAACAGTCACCTGGATCTGATTAAGAAGGCTCAGCCTGTGGGTTTCCTCACTGTTGATTTACATGTTTGGCCAGATTTCCATGGCAACCGGTCTCCCTTAGCAGATCTGACACTGAAGGGCATGGTAAGTAACAGCCAATCCTTGCACCAAGGTGAAGGCAGGCCAAAGGGCTACAAAGTTTGGAAGAGGCAAAGTGAAGGGAAAGGAAAAAGAGGAAACAAAGGCAAAACAGACCAACAGCCCATTGGCTTCTCGAAGACGCATTGCTGTCGGGAAGGCTCTTGCCGCTCCCCTGGATGAGCTGCCGAAAGTTCTCATTGTTTCTGAGCCAGCCTTCAGAGTGTTAAAAGCAGTATTTCTTACATTTAGCTACTGCTCCCTCTTTGTCCCTCGGAGTGGCTGGCAGTGGTGAGCCCCTGCCTGTGTAATTTTTGTATTTATATCAGACATGAAGAGTTATGTTTTCTGTCCCCAACCCTAGGCTGCTGGGAAGGGATAAATATTGCCACACATGGTCTTGCTTGTCACAGCCACACATGTGCCCAGGCTCTATAGGTCAAGGCTGTTCGGAGTCCATGCTAATATTATTAGGATTTCAGATGGAACTGTGGCAAAAGTAAAATACAATTAGTGACTTAGGTTGGTGAATAAATTCAGCTCCTGGTAACCTTTAGGTGCCCTTCCACCACAGAGATTCTGGGCCTTCCTGGAGAAGCCAGGATGAACTTGGTAGGAGAGCTTATAACCACCTAAGCTAAAGTGTAAGATCTTGGTGGCCAAGGGAGACTAGGTGGCTGAGAGCAGAATGGCTCTCAAGAATCATGTTTGAGGGTGGGTGAAAGGTGTAAAGGCTAGAGAAGTAGAGTGAAGCTTCAGTTTCAAGAGCCGAGGAGAGGTCACAAATAATAAAATAAGTCATGGATTCAGAATCCAAAAAGATGTCAAAAAGTTGAGAAGCAGAGTATCAGGTAAATTAAGGCGGGAGTTCAGGTTGTGAGCAGTGCATGGTTTACGAACTTTATGGCCTGCTGGCTTGAAGAACTTCAAGAATCAGAACTCTGTGGTTTGTAACTAATTTCACTGAGATTGTTCCAAATAGTTTTATGATGCCAACAGGAATACCTGATCTTTATTTTCATTACCTTGTTGATACAATCAGTTTCTTGTAGTAAGAGGGAGTCAAGGTAAAAAGAAAATTGGACATGGCAAGAGTTGTGTCTGTCTGGAGTCTGTGAAGTGTGTCCACAAAACAAATAATGAGTTGGCCTCCTTGTCTGGCCTTGTGGGAGCAGGAGGGGGACGCTGGGGGCAGGCCAAGGGGACACAGGCTTCAGTGCGAAAGCTGTGCTTTCAGATAACTGACGCTCTGCTCTGGGTGCAGACAGAGGCTGGGGGAAGAACACATTTTGCATGGGTACAAAAATGAGCGTCTTAATGAAAGACAAATATCTGAAGCCACATGTATTAGACAGTTAAAATGCTGAGGAAGAAAGAGGCATGACCAGTTCATAAAATGACCCCAAAACAAACAGAGTTGTAGAGGAAAATGATCCTGAGTCTGGAGTCCTTTCCTCGAGGCCCTTCCCTTGCCAGCCTCGGTCTACCCAGTTTCAACAGCTGGCACGGCAGGTGCCCTGGCTCCCAGTGGCTTCTGTCTGTTTCTTAAAACCAAGCTTGACATCCAAAGACTTTAGGATTAACATCACAAGGATATTCTCATAAAGGTAGCCCAAATGCAGAATGTAATTCCAAAGGAGTCTGTGGAGTATTTTGACGACTGTCTGTCTCATCAGAGAAAGGACTTACTTATCAAAGGAGATTTCTTGCCTGAGGAAATATGCCCAATTACATAGAAAAACCCTAATATGCTTACCCTTTAAAAAAGATTTTATTTTATAAATATACTTCATGTTTCACTTGATATTTCTTAGAGATGCTTTTCTTTCATAACTTCTCTCATGTTAGGCTTCCATTTGAATAGCTGTCACTCCATGAGTATACATCACAACACAGAATGTGACCCAGATAAGATAGCAAGAAGGAAATTCTGGGCTAAAATGTTTCCCCCACAATGGGTCCCTCCAAATCTGTCCCTCAGTCCAATTTTGGATGACATCGAAACAGTCACCTCGAAACCCATCCAGTGTCATGTTATCCTTCTGTCACAGCCTATAATGTCTACTGTCTCTAGCACTTATTTAGTAAATATTTATTTGGTACCTACTATGTGCCAGGCACTAGTAATATGGTACAGTAATTCCTACATTCATGGAGGGTGTTTTGAGGGAGGGAAGAGGAGTACTTGATAAAATGTATACATAGCAACTAGAATTATCAAGATAATCCCTTTGGGCAAGAACCATATATGATTTCTTCTTTTGGCTCCTGAAACATTTCACTGGGCACATACTAAGCATTTAATATGTACTTATTGACAATTGAGAGTCAGTATAGACATAATAAAGAGATCACTCATTTCTTTAGAGAAATATACATATGAACAATTTCATATTTTGAATGATGAATTCTTATTATTCATATGATAAGTATTTAATACCAATGTTAATGTCCAGGTTAACTAAGAGAAAAGGCTCCCATTTTTATTATAATTGTGAGCACCTTTGTTTATCAATTAATTAATAATCTGAGCAAACACGGGCCCTGTTACAGGTGGTGGGGTGTATAAGAGTACCTAGCCACAGCTCTAGCTCTCGGGAGTATCACTGTGTTGGGGGGCAGATGGCATATAAACAGGCAATAGGGATGCTGGTTCAAGTCCAAGTGCCACTCAGAGTCCCAGGCTCCCTAGATGCATCCAAGATGATTTCCCCACCTGGTCTCAAGAGTCTGGAAAGGCTTCAGACAGGAGGTGAGAAGGTGGCATGGACACTGAGGGCAGTGGGGAAGAGGGTTGGGGCCAGGGGATCATAGTGTGTGTGGTGTTCTGGAGGAGAGGCGAGAGAATGGCGTGTGAATGTCTACAGTTTGGGCTCCTTGTGTTACTGTCTTACCAATAATAGGTTGCATTTAGCATTTTATCTTGATAATTTAAAAAAAAAGGTGTTTTCTTAGAAAACCACAGAGCACTCCCTGTGCTCCTTCTGTTGCAGCAGCATCACACCCTCCCAGTTCTCTACGCTCACTTTGATGACGTTCATTCATTCCAGAGTGCTTCTTGATGACCTATTATGAACACAAAGGAAAAAGAAGCTGTATCGCTCCCCAGTGCATAGGGAAGTAGGAAAGGGTATTGTTGTACATCTCTCTCTGTGTGTGCACGTAGTCACCATACAGTTTGATCTTGTAATGCAGACATCTCTGCGAGCTGAATGAGGTGCTCAGTAAATATCTGACTTGGACTTTTTCTTTTAAAGCAGCATCTGGCCAGCAAGCCGTCATGTAGTCTTTCTCTACTTCACTTGAAAATACCTGTGAAGATGCAAAAAAAGCATAAATTCATGCTGACTTTGACAATTAGATGATATTCAGCTAGGAAAACTAGAACTGACATTCTCAGAGAGAGTCTGGGAAGGTTTTCCAGAATCTAAAAGATTAAATGTAAGTTGTTTGATAAGCATAATATGGGCATATGAACAAATAAACTACCAGCCTCACAAGAGTTTGGACCTCTCTTCCTTCTGCTCACCTCGCTTAAAACTGCAAGGCTTCTTTAAGGCTAAAACAAGGCAGGCGTCTCTCTACTCTGCTGCTGTGGTGAGGGTTTTTTGTTTTGTTTTGTTTTGCTTTTTGGAAGCAGCAGTGAGTTTAATTTCCCAGAACTCTTCTACAACCCAAATCTTATCTTCCCTTTCAGTTCAGTCTGTTAGAAAACTGCCAAGAAGCCCACAGGGCAGGAAGTCGGATTTTGGATAATTGGTGATGCTTTGCCTTCTGAGGATCCTGAGTAAAACCGTTAAAGGGCGGGGACAAGAAAACCCTGTGACCTGAGAGGAGGGGTGTCGTTTTACACGTTGACTGTCTGCTCTAGGTTAGAAACGCAGTCGTGATGCCCCTCTTGCCAACAAATCCACAGAAAATAAAAACTGCCACCTCTGGGAGTTGGCAGTGAGTTGTGCCAAATCCAAGTTCCAGTGAGAGGGGCTGGGATTGAATCATGTGGCCTCAGTGCTGGGAAGCACTGAATATGTATAACTCTAGTTAGAATGAATAAAAAAGTAATAAAGTGAATCCATTAGGAAAAATGTATTGCATACAAAGAAAAAGAAATACTATTTTGAACACTTAAGGAAAGGCCTCTTAAAAATTATTTACTACCAGAACCAAAAGAAAACATTAAAAATTCTTTGGCATATTCAATTGGATTTTTTAAGGCACATCTCTAAGAAACAGGGCAGAAACTTAATAGTAATAAAATGAGTTCAGATGAAAAGTCAGTGGAATGAGAAGGAAATGATAAAGACAACCAGAAATACAACAGCAGAATTAAAACCTGCTTTGAAAGCAATAAAAATCATAGTTTCTTACTGAAGAAAATAAGATTAGAACTGTCATAAGATGTAGCATATATTTTAAATTTATTAGAAAAACAGTTTGAGGGTGGGGGCTGTGGCTTCTTTACAAATTTCAACAGTGCCTAGGTCAGAGAAGTCACTGAATATTGCCTATGGTTAAGCAATTATTTTAACCTTTATTTGCCAAATGAGGAATGAACAGTGACCTGCCCAAGGTCACAATCCCAAGAAATGGCAGAGCTTCAACAAAAACAAAACATGAATCCTGACTTTTAGGATGCACACCCCCATGAGGCTGCCTTACTCTTTGTCTTTCTTTTTTATCCTCACCCAAGGACATTTTTTTCATTGCTTTTAGAGAGAGAAGGGAGGAGAGAGAGACAACACGACAGGGAAACATCAGTATAAGACAGAAACATTGATTGGTTGCCTTCTCGTATGCACCACAACCAGGGATTGAACCCACAACCTGGACTTGTGCCTTGACCACGAATCAAATTTACGACCTTTGGTCCATGGAACAATGCTCTAACCAATTGAGCCACACTGGTCAGGGCCTGCCTTAACTCTTAACTCTGGACTTTGCAAAATGTGTTGGGGACTATAAAAAAGGAGTCCTAGCAGCTACATCATGTGCGGTTTAATTCCGAACCACATGCCTCAGCCAGGTCCCTGCTCCTCTGTTCTGAGCACCAGCTTTCTCACCCTTTCTCCCATTTTCATCCTTGCCCTGGTCCTCGGATTAAAGCTCTGACCCTGTCTCTTCTCAGTAATGGTCCTAGTTTCCTTCCCAACCTCACTGGCTCAGATTTCAAAAGTAATCGCCCACTCCTGGTTTGACCTGGCTCTAAACCCTTCCACTTTAGGTGCCTACACTCATAAGCAGGAACAGGGCATAACCCAGGCATCTCACCATTATGCTTGATAGAATCATTTCCTTTTGTTCTGCGAACTTTTGGTTCCCTGCCACGTGACTAGCTGTTTTATTTCTCTTTTGGTGATGTAGTATCAACCCACAGAACTAAGCTAAAAAGCGATGAAGGTTAGGGGTGGACAGCTTAATAATGCCAGACCAAGTAGCCACCTATGTAAATAGT
Organism: Phyllostomus discolor; assembly: GCF_004126475.2. Classification (NCBI taxonomy): domain Eukaryota; kingdom Metazoa; phylum Chordata; class Mammalia; order Chiroptera; family Phyllostomidae; genus Phyllostomus; species Phyllostomus discolor. Next base: position 42,816,224 of record NC_040907.2, read on the forward strand.
TCTCCTTTCCAGTTAGTAAATGAAGCATGGAGAGGTAAGGGCTGTGCGTGTGATATTTAAACTCAGCAGAAGCTTGGTTAATGGCAATCAATCACTGTTGAAACATTTAACACTGGTGGTTCTAGGTTCTTTAAAACCAGAAAAAAAAACACAAAAATGCTTACTTTTAAAGCAGCGATTTTCAACTGGTGTGCCACAAGAATTTTAAAAACATGCAATACCCAACTATTTAGTCAGGGCCACTGACCTCTTTTCCCTTAGATTGTCAAATAAAAATATGACAAAAGTCAACACAATAGCCATCCCATGTGAATGAATCAAAACTACACCTGTATTTTTTTTTATCATATCAAGAAATAATATATTTTTGGTGTGCCACAGAATTTTAGTAATTAGTTTATGTGTGCCATGAGGTGAAAAAGGTTGAAAGCTGCTCTTTTAAGGTGAAGAAACAAGACATGGTCACACATACAGACAGATGAAGCTGAATTCTCACCATCAGGAATGGTTGTATGTTTTAGTTGTGTGCATGTGTGTGTTTGTGTCTGAGAGGGAGACAGAGACAGACATTGTTCCTATTTTGAGTGGCGGTTTGGAAAGTTTGTGCCCCTGTGCAACATTAAAGAGAGCCCAGGGATTGAAGTCAGACCTGTATTTGCATCCTGGCTTGAGAGTGTACTGCTCGCATGACCTTTGAGGTTAGGTCTGTGAGGTGAGTCTGTCATCAGCAAGCAGGAGAGGCACGGGTGTCCTCGCACATTTTGTCAGAATCCAGCGGGAAACTGACACGCCTGCACGGGCAATGACAGCAAATGCTTTTGAATCTAGGGCTCCTTCCCAATGGCTCTTACGTGTTCACAAGTCTGCTAGCTGGATTCTAAGTGTCTCCTTTGAATCCTGGGCAGCCCATCACGAGCCATCCACCTTAGTTAGTTCCAGGATCACCTGGGCTCATCAGCCATGGACGTCATCAACACACACAACCAGCTAGAGAAGTCAAATGATCACTTGGTCCATCGCAGGAACCACGTTTCTTACAGGTGTAGGGATTAGTCTTCTCTGTATCCAAGTCCTTGGCCCTCAATTTCCTCACCAACACAACAGGAAACTCAAATTTGGTGTACCATGCAGAACCTAGTGCTGTAGGACTTCTGAAAGAGCCCTTCCTTCTTGTATGTATGACCAGTTTTTATTCTATAATTAATGTGACCTCTTCATATTGATTTTTTAAATAATTATTTTCCTGAGGGACCCACTCAAAGAATTAAATTACCTCAGAGACATGTCAGACATGAGCATATACCACATTCACCACTGGCTGAAACATGTTTCCTCTGTTTCGTTTTGCAAGTACAAGCTCTACCCAGAATGGAAAGTTGCTTTCTAGCTTTTTGAAGAGCAGTGCCTTCTCCTGTAGGCCACATGACACTCACACTGCTGGGGAGGTAGAGCGCTGCTCCTGCGGCTCTTTAAAGCAAGCACAGAGCAAGTGTGCATGTGGAAAACTGGGAGAGAGTCAGGAAAGAAGCGTTGGGAGATCTTAGCCAGTTCCCAGAGGTCTGAATCTTAGCTAGAGGTGGGCATCACTAAACAGAGTCAGATGTGGATGGAGTTAGCAACTCAGATGAGTATTTGCAAGAACTCAGTGGAAGCCAGAGATTGTATCCTTGAGGCTTCCTCTGATGGGGCGATGGGTGATGGAGCAGCTTTTGAGTGATATATTTGTAAGCCTTGGCAACATGTGGGCCCTTTGACATAAATTTGTTGGTGTTTTTGTCATTATTTAATATCCTTTTAGTAATTTTTTTAACTTGAAGATTGTATTTGTTTATTTTTTATAGAATGGGGAATGGAGGGAGAAAGAGAGGGACAGAACCTCTTGTACATGCTCTTCCTGGGGACCGAACTTGCAACCCAGGCATGTGCTGTGACCAGGAATGGAACCCGCAACCTTTCACTTTGCAGAACAGTGCCCATCCAGCTGAGCCAACTGGTCAGGGCTGTTTAGCCATTTTTACAGGTTGTTTTTGCTTGTGAAAAATGGAAGCCTAGAACAAAGCTTAATATCCTCAGTATCATTTAACTAGCTTTTTGATATTGCAGTTTTTTTCCTATTGAAACAACTAATTTAGCAGCTGTTATTGTGATTTATAATAGGTAGCATATTTCAGGAACCATGATTGTGCCAGGCATCATGGTAGATACTTTATAGGCATCATCACCAGCTTTTATAACAACCCTGCCAGATGGTGTTGTTGCCCCCATTTAAAAGAGTGGAGAGACTGAGGTTCAGAGAATCTCTTATTTACCCAGAGGAAAAAAGACCAGAAGTGATAGAACCTACATACTTTAAACTGAGGTCATTGACATTCTTTGGGAGAAAAATAACTTTAAAATAAAAATCAGATCTTTGTATTTTCATAACCTTAGTCTGTTTTTATTGTGTCTGCCATACTTTCCCCTCATCTTACTGACTTCAAATCATGTTACAGAAGTAAACTATTCTTTCTTTCTATCTTCTCCTTATACACTAAACAAATAAAACTGGAAGAGGGGGTAGATTATGGACAGAGTTTTTCCCAAGGGAATGTATAATCAAGTAGAAATCTACCGGGAAGGCCTAGAAGAGAAGTAATGGAGAAGAACTAAGGCCAGAGAACCAAAGACAGGATTCGAGTTAGTGTGTAAGTCCAAGGCAGGCCTGAATGAGAACAAATAGGGGCCAGGACAGTTGACCAGAACAGCTTTGGGATTCTGGTGCATGACATTAACATAACTTGGGTTTAGAGCCTCAGAAGCAGAGCAGACAGAGGTGTGAAGTGCTCAGTCCATCTGGCAAACAGCCAGCAAACACGTGCTGTGCGGGGCAGAGTTCACTGATAGAATAAGGTTGTGAGGGACAGTGTCAGTCCATCAGCCAATTGTCATGTGTGCATTTCTTGTCTGTTGCTGCTTTAAGAAATTACCACAAACTTAGGGGTTTGAATTTATTTTCTCTCACTTGTGCAGATCAGAAGCCCAGGCTGGCTCAGCTGGTTTCTCTACTCCAGTTTTCAAAAGACTAGAACCAAGGGCTTTTATCAGTAGAGATGGGGATAATCTGCTACCAAATTCATTCAAATTGTTGATCAAATTAATCTCTGTGCAGTGGTAGGACAGAGGTCCCTGTTTCCTGGCTGACTGTCAGGCAAGGGTCCTCACCTTCTAGAGGCCACTTGCGTTTCTAGGCTCCTTCCCCCTTCCTCCACTGTCAAAGCCAGCAGTGGCTGGTCTAGTCCTTCTCCTGCTTTAAGTCACTCTGATTTCCATTTCTGCCTCATTTCTCCTGCCACCTTCTCCCACATCTCTTGATTAACTCTTCTGCCTTCCTCTTCTGCTCTTAAGAGCTCATGTGATTATGTTGATCCCAACTGGATAATCCAGAATAATCTCTATATTTTAAGGTCTACTGGCTACTAACTATTTCCATCTTCAACTTTCTTTACATCAGTGCCTAGATTAATGTTTGATTGAGTAACTAGGGGGTGGGAATCTTGGGGAAATATCTTTAGAATTCTGCCTACCACATTGTGTCAACACATTCATCTGCATTTCCCAAATCTGAGGGAGTTCCAGGCAATGCCACGTGTCAGCCTTGATTCTTGACACTGAAACCTGTGCGTGTTGTTGGGGAGATTTGTCCCCTTTCTCCTCCAGGTTGCAGATGATCTCAGTCCCGTTCTTCTCTCCCAGAGTTTTCTATATATCTTTTTCTGGTCATCTTCATGTCCACACTGTCCATCAGCTTCACCTTCATTAGTGACGGAGCACACAGAGCATTTCTCCTTCTCCTTTGTGTACTGAAAAGCTTTCCACCACTTCCCCTGAGCTATGGATACCCCACCAAGTTCTGGTGACCTTAGATGAATCTGAGGACTGGTTATACTGTTTCTTGTTTTTTATAATTTTTAGAGACCCCTTGAGAATTTGTTTTTAAGCCCCCCTTTATATACTCAATTCTTTAACGAAGAAGGAGAAAACTCAGCTAAGTTACTAATACATTTTTAAAATCTCAGCTATTTTAGGGCTTATGAACCTAGAATTCACAATACCAAGATTAAGGACAGTTGTTCCCACACCTTGTTGTACACCAAGGCCCGGCCAAAACTGCAAGTCACTGGGCCCATAGTAATGGTTCAGTTGATCTGGAGCTGGGCCTCAGGAAATCTACGTTTGCCAGGATCCCAGGAAAGAGTTCCCCTCCCCACTGATAACCCTCCATGTGATCTCTATTTCTGTGATTCTGTTCCTGTTCCAGTTGTTTGCTTTGTTTGTTTTTGTTTTTGCTTTTTTACATTCGGTTTTGATAGTTGTGAGTATGTTGTGTTGTCATTTTACTGTTCATAGTTTCGATCATCTTCTTTTTAAATCCCTTTAACATGTCATATAATAAGGGCTTGGTGATGATGAACTCCTCTAACTTGACCTTCTGTGGGAAACACTTTATCTGCCCTTCCATTCTAAATGATAACTTTGCTGGATAGAGGAATCTTGGATATAGGTCCTTGCCTTTCATGACTTGGAATACTTCTTTCCAGCCCCTTCTTGTCTATAAGGTTTCTTTTGAGAAATTAGCTGATACTTTTATGGGAACTCCTTTGTAGGTAACTGTTTCCTTTTCTCTTGCTGCTTTTAAGATTCTCTCCTCTTTAATCTTGGGTAATATAGTTATGATGTGCCTTGGTGTGTGTTTCCAGGGGTCCAACTTAAGTGTCACCTGTGTACCCACGGTTGGCACTACAGGTGTCTAACTCTTGTAAACTCAGTACAGCTTGCTGAAAAAGTAAGGCATTTTGTAAATGATATGTAATCTTCATACAAGTACCTTGAGATATTATAAGTAAAATAAACTGAGGCTCAGAGAGTATACAAAACTCACACTGTCATGCAGCCAGTTAGGGGGAATGTCAAGATTTAGATCCAGATGTCTTGTTCCTAAGTTCATCATCTTTTCATTCATCTACACCTCTCTTCTTAGCTAACAAATCCCAAGATGTACATAAGCATTTTATAATGGTTATCTAAGATGTTGAAATGATCAGACACAATTTGCATCTCTTTGGCCAACATATATAGCTTTCACACATCTCTAAATAATTGTGTTTTCTCTTATAGTTCTCATTACACAATAGCCAAAATAAATAAATATGCTTACCACTGCAGCTGTCCCATGGGACTTCCCCATACATTCACTGTCTCATCCAGACATTCAAAACAGGCACGTGCACATCTGTGGACACATTTCTTCCACTTATGCTTCCTTCCCACTTCTTCTTACTGATGGAACCTTTCAGCCTTCAGCCAGGGGTATCCACACATCTGTCCTCTCCCAGTTTTCTCGCTGGTTACAAAGCTGTACCTACTCTAGGACATGCCCCCAGAACTCCCAGGGCACTGCTGCCACCTTCCTACCAACACAGCTCCCTAAGGCCCCTCTCTGGCCTCACAGGTGGTCCACATGGCAGCCAGTTCCATCTGGGGCTGACTGTCTTTTGACTTGTGTCAAGGCAGGGCTGAGACCCCTGGTATTAAGCATCAGTGGACTGAATGAACGTATGCCCTCTACTGTTTCTATCTGCATATCAGGTTCGATGTCAAGGAAGCAGGGACCTCCTTGCCCTGGCCATAGTAACTTTGCACTGTAGAGAAATGTTTTTCAGTGAGGCACGTTGCAACTCCGTAGTCCTGGTGCTAGTGGGGAGGACATGTTGGAAATGGCTATGACGGAAGTATGTGGGCTGATGCCCTTTAGTACTAAGTGTCTTCTTCCCAGGAATATCTCTCTCCTTGAAGGAGAGGTATGTTTTATGTATCGAAGGAAAGCTATGTCACCCATTATGTGCCCCCTTTTGTCATAGCTCCTAACAAGCTCAACAATTAAATTTAGTGCTCAGTAACATTATTATATCATTCTCAGTTTCTATCTTCTCTTTTCTGCACTGTGATTTCTGAACTCAGGAGGCACTAGAAATTTAGAGAAGGGTCCATGATATCTTTTTGCTCAAATACTAATACTTTTTGGAATTTCTTATGAATATTTGCTGGGGATTAAGAAAGCTGAATCTGGTGATATCACACTCCTCTTTTCTGGAGTCTTACTAATTAAAGAATAGAACTAGCAATAGTATCAATGCTATTATACACATTACTGAGATTTCTAACAAATTAATAGGAGAGTACATCTTATATACAAGTCAAACTTCTCCCCAACCCCCATTACAATTTACTTACATTTGGTTCAGGACTAACCTTTAGGAATATGTGGGTCTGCCGAGCAGATACATACACAGTCATGCTGGTGAACATGACTTGATTCATGTGACACTGATGACCAGGGAGAGGAAGCCAGAAGTGGCCTGCCTTCTAGACAGGCTCTAGAAGAGAGCTCTAAGCCGTGGCGCAGTTGGCTTTCCCAGAAGACCAACAACAGAGATGTTATTGAGGCTAGGTGAGTATAGAAGAGAGGAGGGAGAGAAAGAGAGACTGAGACCACTCATGACCAGGACTATCGCATGTCATGGTGCTGGTTACTCACACAAGACATTCAGTTGAGGGGGCATATGACAGGGCTGAAATCCTGTTCACTCTGTTCCTTTTTATAATCCATTTTCCCAAATGTGATGCCTTACGTATTTTATCCATTGGAAGGGGGCACCTTTTTTCTAGTTCACACAAAGTTTCCATGTACGCTAAAAGGACTCTACTTTTACTCCAGTCTTATGTAAGCCACTCCTCCAATGAGGAATGGTAAGTATGGAGGTTGGAGGTGCTGGGAGCACAGAGCAAACAGCTATAAGTGATCTTCAGAGTTCTCTCTCAGGACATGGAACAAATGACTCTTCCCCTCTGTGAGTGTATGAGGAACCAAGGTAGTAAACATTGTCTTCTCATAATTGTATAATGACAGAAAGATAGAATATCAGGAGAGAACAGTATACAAAAGGAAGAGGGAACATAGAATTGTCACTAATTCACACATTCAACATGTATTAACTTAGTGTCTGCTATGTGCCAGGCACAGTGCTAGGCATTGAAGACACTGTGGTGAATAACATCAGGAAAGTCTGTCAGAATACCTAGGTTTTGGTTTCCGTCCTCTGCATTCCCTTAGGCAAATTATTTCCTGAGGAAGATTATGAAATGAACTTCTATATTGTCAGCATTATTTATGTTTTGCTAGTTCAACCATGCATACTATCTGTGTAGATCTCTGGAGAATTTCGTGAGAGATGTCCCTTCACAGAGAGTAACTGGCTTGAGAGAATGCACCCCCAGAGTTCCTCTCTTGTCTCTCATTCAGACCTTCCATGCTCCTATGGGTTAAAATTAAAGACATTTTTCTCATCTAGCTGCCCAAATATTTGCCAAGAAAAATTCTCTGCAGGAATCCCCTTATTAACAAACTTAGATGAGTACTCAGAATAGCTGGCGCACAAGATGCTAAGTAAGCAAGCTTGGACACTGGAGTAGTGGACAGGGGCGAGCCTAGGAAGAAGACATTTCTGCTTCTCATTGAGGGAAAAGAGGCTCTGGCTGGTGTGGTTTAGTTGGTTGGAGCATTGTTCCATGACCAAAAGGTTGTGAATTCCCAGTCAAGGCATACACCTAGGTTGTGAGTTCAATCCCCAGTTCAGGTACATACGATCTCCAGTCTGGGCATGTATGGGAGGCAACCAATCAATGTTACTCTCTCACATCGATGTCTGTGTCTCTCCTTTCCTTTCTCCCTTTCTCTCTCTCTAAAAGCAATGAGAAAAAAATGTCCTCAGGTGAGGATTAAAATTTAAAAAAAAATTTTTTTTTTTAATCAGGGTAAGGTGGAGAATTTTTAACAGGGAGTTAGTTACATGATCAGATTTGTATTTGAGAATAATCAGTAGCTCTATGGTAGAGAGGAGCACCATTAGAAAGAAGTATTTGCTCAGGGCTAATTCAGCAATGAGGAAGGACAAAATGGTGGCCTGGTTTAAGGAAGCGTGAAACAGGATGAAGAAGGCATAAAGGCAAAAAAAAAATGGGGGATCAAATATACAAGACTTGGAGACTGACTAAATATGGAAAGGGAGGGAAAAATCAAGGAAGAGTGCTTCCAACTTTCTGGTTTCAGTAACAGAATGGCATCTGTGTCCTGCCAACAGGCCACTACTGGCCCCTGCATATCGGCTGGGGATGGAATCTGGAGAGGTGAAGGAGAGGGGCCTGTGTAGAGACCTCTTGGCCCCCCTATTGTAACATAGGGTGCATGTTGCCACCTCATTGAATTTTGGACCATGTATACTGTACGCCCTGAGTAAAAGTATGTTAGGTGAATTAATTTTTGTAATGTGAAAATAAAAAGTAAACTCTGGTATCAGTGTCCACAAATTCACACTAGATTTAACAGAACCAGCAGACTTAACCCTCTAGAAAGGTCCCAAGACAACACTCTGATGAATGGGAGTTATGAAAGTGGGATGGCGAATGAGTCTCAAAGGCATCCCAACCCAACATCCTGTTCAGTTCTGGAATCTCTCAGAGATTGACACACTCCATATAAGCATGTGGTTCCGATTGATTTTAATGGGATTCCCTTGCAAACCACAGATTCTAAATTATCCCCTAGTAGGTATAACATTTTTGCAGACATATTATTTTACCCTGAATACTCTTTGGATGCTGTCACACTGAGTTCTGACAGTAGCAGAATTCGAAATAAGGTCAGCTTTTGTAAGAATGCCCCTGCTACATGTTGTTGATTCCTGTAAGCCAAAGATGTTTGTAATAACAGATTTTTTAAAGAGGAAAGAAATTTTATTCCATGCTCAGAAATCTCAAACACAATCTTTCTATAGTATTTGTTTTGTTTTTGTTTAATTCAAGGCAAAGGGTTTCTCTGAAGAACTAGTTTTCCCAGGTCTGGAGATTAAACGATTTAGTAGTCATTTCACATTCAGCTGACAAGAAGGGGATTTGCATATGAACTTGTTTTGGCAAGAAACACATCTAAACGTGTTTCAGGGGAACCGACTCTATCCATGGCAGTTCCTTTTGGCCATCATCTTCTTTTTTTGTTTTCATCTCTCTAGGTCACCGGATTGAAACTGTCTCAGGACCTTGATGATCTCGCCATTCTCTACCTGGCTACCGTTCAAGCCATTGCTGTAAGATACTTTAATGCCACTTTTAAAGTATTTTCAAATGTTACCAAGAAAATCATAAGGAAGAGAAAATACTTGTATAGTATATATTGAGAAAATCTGCATGTAAGTGAATGAGTACAATTCAAACCTGTGTTGTTCAAAGGTCAACTGTATTTCCCTATAAATTTAAAGCAGTCATTTTCTAATTTTTAATATTTCAATTATAGTTGACATACAATATTATATTAGTGTACAGCCCAGTGATTAGACATTATGTAACTTACTAAGTAATCATGCAGATAAAGCTCATACCCATCTAACACCATATGTAGTTATTACAATATTATTGACTATATTCCCTATGCTGTACTTTGCATCCCCAGGGTTATTCTGTAACTACCAATTTGTACTTCTTAATTCTTTCACCTTTTTCACCCTCTTCCCCAACCTCCCTCCCATGTGACAACTGTCAAAATGTTCTCTGTATGTATGAGTCTGTTTCTGTTGTACTTATTTGTTTATTTTGTTTTTTAGATTCAATTGGTGATAGATATGTATTTATTGCCATTTTACCGTTCATATTTTTTATCTTTTTTTTCTTGTTGTTGACCTTCTTCTTCAGGAAGACCTTTTAATATTTCATGTAATATTGGTTTGGTGGTGATGAACTTCTTTAGCTTTTTCTTATCTGGGAAGCTCATTATCTATCCTTCTATTCTAAATGGTAGATTTGCTGGGTAGAGTAATCTTGGTTGTAGAACCTTGCTTTTCATCACCTAGAATATTGCTTGTCAGTCCCTTCTGGCCTGCAAAGTTTTAGTTGAGAAATTAGCTGACAGCCAAATGGGAGTTTCTTTGTAGGTAACTAATTGCTTTTCTCTTGCTACTTTTAAGATTCTCTCTTTGTCTTTACCTTTTGTATTTTAATTATGGTGTGTCTTGGTGTGGACCTTTTGTGGTTCATCTTATTTAAGAGTCTGTGCTTCCTGCACTTGAATGTCGATTTTCTTCACCAGGCTAAGGAAGTTTTCCATCATTATTTTTTCAAATACATTTTCAATTTCTTGCTCCCTTTTTTCCTTCCAGTTCCCCCATGATTCAAATGTTGGTACACTTGAAGTTGTCCCAAAGGCTCCTTACATAATCCTTATTTCTTTTACTTTTTTTTTCTTGATGTTCTGACTGGGTATTGTTTACTTCCTTATATTCCAAATCACTGTTTTGTTTCTTGGCTTCATCTACTCTACATGTAAATTATTCTTTTCATTTCAGTTAGTGCATCTTTCATTTCTGACTGGTCCTTTTTTATGGTTATTATGTACTTTATTATGCTGTTGAAGTTCTCTCTAAATTCATCTACTCTTCTCCTAAGTTCAGTGAGCATCCTTATAACTGGTGTTTTGAACTCTGCATCTAGTATATTGTTTGTCTCCATTTTGTTTAGTTCTTTTACTGGGGTTTCGTTCTGTTCTCTTATTTGAGACATGTTTCTTGCTCTCCTCATTTTGGCAGCCTCCCTGTGGCTTGTTTTGTTTTTGTTTTTGTTTTTTTAATGTATTAGGTAGAGCTGCAGTGTCTCCCCAGCTTGGTAGAGTGACCTAATGTAGTGGGTGTCCTGCAGGGTCCAGTGGCACAGCCTTCTTGTTCTCTGGAGCTGGACACTCTAGATGCTTAGCACCCCCTCCCCCACACCTACATATGGGCTGTGTATACCCTTCTTTTGTAGTTGAGCCTTGATTGCTGTTGGCAAGTCAGTGGGCAAGACTTACATATAGGTATATTGGCTGCAAAAACTGGCTCTGACCACCATGAAGGGTCACACCATGGAGCAGGACTTTCTTCAGCAGAGCTCTGATGCCCACTGAGTCCACCCTTGAGTGTGTTGTTTGTGGAGGTAGTCAGGTGATGCTTCAAAATGGTCTGAAGCTGTCCACTAGGTGTACTTGCTCTGGGGCCTCCCAGGAGGTACAGGCCAAGGTCAGCTACCACCTGTATTCTGCCCAGGATCACCCAGCCTGAGCTACAAAGCAGTCTGCAGATGAGTGCTACTTGTGCTGAGCTCTGCCTAGGAGAGGCCAAGCGGTGAACCAAGGCAAGCTTCTGCTAGTGCTGGTCCTGGGGCCACTTAGTGAGAGATACAGGGTACGCCAAAGCCAGATGCTGCTTATTCAAGAGATTATAGAAAAGTCTGAAGCGTGAGCCAAGACAGGCCATTTGTGTGGAAAAGCCACTGGAAACAACTTGGGTAGGCCCACAGGTTAGGAGTGTGGGAGTCTCAGGGAGTTACCAGGTCAGGCAAACAGTGATAGCTAGGTTGATGGAGACTCAGATATGGTGTCTACCTGGCTTTAGGGGGAGGGCTCAGAAAAGGAACAATGGCCTCTGCCAGCACTTCTGTCTTGGAGAAAGCTGCCCCTGCAGCTCTAGCCCTGATGCCAGAAAGACCAGTTCCTACCCTTGTTTCCCTGGTGCCTTTCAAGCTACTGCCCCAGTGTTGGAGCTTAGAGCAAGTGAGACTGAGTAAATCTGTGTGCAGCCCTTTAAGAGGAACTTCCTGGGAACCCAGAAGCCCTCTGTCTCACTCTGCCACATCCTGGCTGGTTTTTGCAGCTAAAAGTTATGAGGACTTCTCTTCTTGGCACTGGAACCCTGGGCTGGAGGGCCTGGTGTGGGGATGGGACCCCTCACTCCTCAGAGGGAATCTCCACAGCTGAGATATCCCTCTCAGTTTTTATCCACTACATGTGGGTGTGGAACCAGCTTATTCAGCATCTCTGCATTTCCTACCAGTCTCTATGTGGCAGCTTCTTTATATCTTTAGTTGTAGGACTTTCATTCAGCAAGAATTTAGGCAGTTCTGAATGATGGTTGTTGTGTAGTTTAGTTGTAATTCTGATGTGGTTGTGGGAGTTTTAATGCCATTTTTACGGAGGCTTACGGTATCAATAAACTTTAAACCTCATGCTCCCCAGACTATATCATATGCTTTTGTGACAGAGATTCTTAATTAAAGGGATCTTGCCAAAAAGATATGGGTGTCTGTTCGGAAGGAAATCTTGATAAAGATCTTCACCTGCTTTATTAATAACCTCAGATAGCTGAAAGGTGTTAAAGTCTTTGAACATCATACTTCTCATTTGTCTAATTTATCTTCTAAGTTCAATTAAATTGAAGCAAGTGAGCAGATGCCGTGTATATTGGCAATAAGAAAAAACTGGAATTAAGAATGTCTAAATTTATAAAACACATGATAATTATTCACTTTGCAAAAATTTAATCACCGGGTTTGTTTAAATAGTAAGCTTTCTTAGAATACAAAAGTATTTGTTTTTAGATAATCAGCTGCTTAAATGAAAGCTTTGATGGTAAGATAGGAAGAAAGGGAACAATTTAAATCTAAAACATTAGGAGCTCCTAAACCAAAGGCCAATCAAGAATGAAAACAAAATTCTAAAAGCTTGAACATGATTATTTAAGGAATCTTATTCTCCAGAGGTGATCCACGTGTGGGCTGAGCTACAAGCAGCTTCTCAACCCTGAAATCACACATGAAAGATTGCGTGTGTGTACATGTTAGAAAGTACATTTTCAGGGTAGTGGGTAATGGCTTTCAGGGTTTCAGGGATGGTAGGAACTCCAAAATGTAACAGGTGATCCAGTTAGATTTAGCCACTCTGGAAAGAAAATAGGAACCAACATAGAGGAAAAATCAGTTCATTTAATTCATATTCAAAATTCATTTTTAGAAACATACCTATTTAAACAAAGTTGCTATATGCTATTTGGACATATTTATATGTTATTCGATGATTGTTTCTTCATACCTCTTTCCCGGCCTCATTGTTTCAAATAATGAAACCACATGTATTTTTTTAACATATCTGTATCACCAACAGAGGCACTTTTCTCGTGTTCAGCTGTGTCCAGGGGCCGTGCACATCTGATAAGAGAACAGAACTCCCCCACCACTCAAGGAACGTGTGGTCTTGAATGCAACTATGTAGGAGTATGGAATCAGCCAACTTGATTAAATGGTCCTCTTAGTTTATAGACCAGTTTGACTTGATTTTTCCAAAGCAGCTGTCTTATTGATTTAATAGCTTGACCAGTTCGGTGAAATCAATCAGCTTGCTTTATTTATGGGGACTTGGTCAAAAACAGACAATTCTGACATCCATCAAAATGAAAGGAGTGATGAGTAAAATGAAAATGGAGAGCAAAAATGTGCATCAGCAGTAAAAACATTTATTTAGTGATCAAGTTTTATAGTAATGATGAGGGTAATAAATAATGTAGTTTGGGGTATTATGTGCCAGGCACTGTGCTAAATACTTCACACGCATTATCTGACACGTGTGTAATTCCACAGATTGGAAACCTAAGTCATAGTAAGGTTAATCACTCAGTTCCATGTAACTAGTAAGGGGCAGAGCTGGGATTTCTAAAATAAAACTAAATAGATAATGTATTGAAGAACTTATATTTTCTGATTCATTCATGTTACTGTATGAAAAGTCTTATTATAGTGGAATGAATTGCTTGCACTGAAATGAATATTCCTGGAAAACCAGAGCTGTGTGATGCTCATCTTTCCGAGTCCTTGTTAAGAGGTGGACGTGAAGAACAAGGCCCCACAGGATAGGTCAAGGGGCACCATCATGTGATGATAATGACTGTTACCTGTCATTGATACCCACTCTCAGTGCCAGGCACCAAACAGAGTGCCTTATCCACCTGTGGCTTAAGACAGTAACCTGTAAGTGGATGAGATTGTCCTCATTTTACAGACAGAGGGGAAACCACTTGCCAAGGTCAACACAGCTAGTGCATGGCAGAGTCGGGATTTGAACCTCTGCCTCACTCCCACGCTGCTGCTCTTTGCGCTTCACCATGCTGCACTTTTCTTTGACCTATTTGTAAAAGCTTCATGGACAAAATAAGCTTCCGGGCATTCCCAAGAACAGTTTTGAGTTGCCACTCTTAGAAAACGTTGTCATTTTGGCCAGATTGTCTCACAGAGGTCCCCAACTTGCTAACAACACTGCAGGAGAAGCCTTAAAATGTGTAAATGAGGATAAACTTAACACAGGCAGTGTGAGGGGTGGGAAGTGAGGGGAGCCCACTACATTTTCCCAAGTACCAGACATTTGGAAAATCAATCTTGTATGTAATGGACTGTACGTGTACTAAAAGCTATCATATTTATTTTGTCTATTGTCTTGATGACCTTTATAATACCATGAAGGGAAGGCAATTTAAGAGATTTTTCAATAAGACTTTATTATGGGATCAATTGAATTGTGAGTTCATTCTCTTTTGCAAAAGTATTTGGCTGTGCTGATCTTTTAGGCAAAAATGTGCATTTTAATTGAGCATTCTCATAATAGATATTTTCTTAGAACATTAAACTTGAAAATAAAATTTTATTTCATTGGCTCTGAAGAAGGCCCCTGATACCTGTTTGTTATTGATAAGTTAAAGTTAAACAAATTCCTTTCTGTAGTAATATCTATGATTGGTATTTTGTAGAAATAGGATGAAGTTGAGGAGATATTGTAATGAAGTTAACTCGGGACTGTGCACAAACCCTCCTTGAAATAAAATTCCCTCTTGATCACACTTAATTGAAAGACCTGTCAAACACCCAGTTTATCCATAGCCTGTTCAGCTATAGTTTTCTTTTCAGAATAGACCCTTAAAAAGTACTATTTGCATTTGAAGTCTCTTGATTTGCATTTGGTTCTGTACATTCCCAGTGGAATAGCCTAATTTTAATTTAAATTTCTCTGTGAAAACACTTTTTCCAGAAAGGTGAGCACAAAATCATTTTAGCACAAAGCCTTTCAAGGAGGGTGGAGTAGTTCACTGAGTGGAGGGAAGGCCCCGCCACAGGCCAGGCTGAGTGGGAAATTCCAGCCAACAATGCCAGGGGAGACAGAGACAGGCTGTCACGGCCCCTCTTGAGGGAGTGCCCTCGTTGGATCCTTTCTTTCCTTTTCCCAGGCAATGGGCTTTGTGTTAATCTCAACCCAGGCCCTCTAGACACTTGAGCCCAAGTCCCTGGTTTTAGAAACATGAGAAATAGCAATTTTGTACAGCATTTCTGTGTCTATTGGGAAGCCCTATGTGGACTCCGTTGCCTGAAGCAAATCATATAACTCCTTAATGGGGATAACAGTAGGCAGTCTTTCAATTTCTCATTGATTGGAGATGATCTTTGAGTGGGTAGCAGAGGCCTAATGACTAAAATGACTCTCACCTCTAAACACTTTCCACGTTCTTGACACTCTGCTACCTTGACACTCTGACTATAACAGCAGCCTTGCAAGGTAAGGCTCACTGTATTTTATGAAGCTTATAATTGCATTTCAGTTTTTTCATGTCAATTCTGAAAATACACAGAATTTTCAAATGAACAAACATGATATTATTATTCCCATTTTAAAAATGAGAATGAAGTCTTAGAAAGGTTAGGTACAGGTTTGATTCAAGAAAGAGGTGAAATGCCTTAATACCATCCTGGGTTTTTTTTTAATTCAAAAGCCGTGATCTTAGCTACTGTAGATTCATGCCTCTAGGGTAGTCGAGGCCTACCTGTAATCCACGGGCGCTCAATGATCAGTGGTGGACATAAGGGCATCTGTAGGCCTCTTAAAATTATTCATAATAATATTTTGTATACAAATTTTTTCTGGGGAGGTCAGTAGGTTTTATTATGTTCTCAAGAGAGTTTATGACTGCCAAAAACCTTAGGAAAGAACATCTGGGGGTAATCAACCCATAATCAATAAGCAGGATCTGGCCTTATGTGGTACAACATGTTTTAATTAAAAAAAAAAAAAACACTACAGCTGTGAATTATCTTTGTTGGCCCAAGTTTTACCTAATCCATATTCTTACCAAATTCATTAATAACTTCTACAAACCCCATGGACCTTTGGGCTGGAACTGCTGTGTTTTTGCTTCTCAACTGCCTTCCTCCCTCATCATTTATTCTGCAGCAATCAGGATTTCATGCTGCCTGGTCCCCAGATCACCCCCTGGTCACTCCCTCTCCTGGAGGCACCAGGACACACAGCTCTGCAGACAACCTTGTCAAAGGAGGCTTCGCTTGCCCTACATTCCACCCCCTGGGGGTCACAGGAACATTTGGACCACTTCTTAAGTCTCCATACTTTACTTTGGTTAAGCCTCTGATTTGGCATATCCTCCAGCTAAACTACCTTCTTCCCTCCCTCCCCTTCCCCACAGCCTTGTGCTGGGGAACCAACTTGCCAGCAGTGCTGCAATTTCATTCATGACACTGGCTCACTCAGTCTCTCCAGCTCAAACCTGCCTTCTTGGTGGCTGCACCACCTGTGGCCTATCAGATCCTTGACCTCTTCCTCCCCCTTGACCTTCTCCTCTGACTACTTTAGCATCTCGCTCGCATGTCCACACCTAGGACTTTGTCATTCCCCAGAATTGCTCCATCTCTAAACTTTTTAAGGGTTATCTCTCCTCAAAAACAAAACAAAACAAAACACTACTTCTTATCATCTAAGTCCATATCACAGTTCATCTTTTTTTGTTTTTAATCCCTATCCCCAAAAAGTTATGATTTGTGAACTTACAGTTTTTGAACTTCCCAATAAATTAATGGTTTTAGCTGTTTGAAAATCCTAGCTCTAAAGCTAAAGAATCGTACATGAAGGTTCATCTTGATGATCCCACGAGGGTCTCCTCTTCCCAAGCTTCAGCATTATTTGCTGAGTTTAGTTAAGGATGAGGATAACAAATTTTATGAAGATAGTAAGACACAGGGCTGAGATGAAAATACAGCAGAGGCCCGAGCCAACCAGAGCAGGTGCTTTCCGTGTCATCCCAGGTCGTTAAGGACTGACTGGGAATTGATTCCAGCTCTGGAAGCTTCATTATGGGAACCACTACCTGGTCTCAAGTGAAAACAAGGTCATTTTAGCCCTTTGCCATCCCCAAGTCTGAGTTTCACATTCTTTGTGCAATGAGAGCCCTCTTTCCATGTTTCTGCTGCTTAATTTGTTGGTGTCTTTTTCAAGGAACAAACGTCTTTAGTTTTTATTTCGGGAAGAAAGGTTGACTCAGGGACCACTGACCATTATTTTCAGAGCAGGGTTGCCCGTCACTTCATTCCTCGTACCTGAGAGGAGACCCGGGCCATAGTAACCCTCATCAAATACTGACTTGAATGACCTATATTAATATGAATTAACTGTGTTAATACTGTCATTTATTTTCATCAATATCATGGAACAACTGCTGAAAGCAAATGGCGTAGTAATGAAGAAGATTTTCAGGCAGGCAGGCCCAGGCTGGAGTCCACACTCTGTGACTTAATGACCCCCGTGACCAGAGACAACCTACTGGCTCTGAGTCCTTGCTTTCTGAGATGGTGTTTGCGGAGCTCTGAGGGCAGTGTCTGGCACGGGGTCAGCACTTAGTAAACAATCGATATCATTTTCTTTGGCTGTCACTCTAATGCTTTCTTCTGTGTTTCCCTTGCAGTTTGGGACCCGCCTCATTATAGAGGCCATGGAGGCAGCGGGGCACTCGATCAGCACTCTGTTCCTGTGTGGAGGCCTGAGCAAGAACCCCCTTTTTGTGCAAATGCATGCGGACATTACTGGTAAGTCTGAGAAGGAGAAAAGGTCACCTTAGGCTTGGCGGCAGAGGGCTGCCGTCTGTGATCCAGACAGGGATGAGAATAGGGGGATATGGGTGGTGTGCCAAATTGTTTCGAATGTGTGCTACGCTAACATGTGTGTTTTTTTAAAAGATTTTATTTATTTATTTAGAGGGAAGGGAGGGAGATAGAGAGAGAGAGAGAGAAACATCAATGTGCGGTTGCTGGGGGTTATGGCCTGCAACCCAGGCATGTACCCTGGCTGGGAATTGAACCTGCGACACTTTGGTTTGCAGCCCACGCTCAATCCACTGAGCTACGCCAGCCAGGGCTTAACATGTGTTTTTTAAAAGATAACTGTGGAGTCTTTGTAGTCATGATGGGGAAAGAGACTTCTATGAGAATCCAGCCATGGGATGATGGTGAGAAATGAGACAAAAGAGGTCAGCAAGGCTGGATCCTAATTCAAGCATTTACTCAACAGTTTTGAGTACTTCTTCAGGGCATTGTGGGGAATATTGAAGTTATAGAAATGAGTAAGATATAATGTCTGCCCCCGAGGAGTTCAAGGTCTGTTGAGGAAGGCAAATAACATGCAGACATGTTAAATTTAGTGTGGCGAGAACTGCAAGTGAGAAGAGCACAGGATATTATGAAAACACAGTGGGGCCCCTCTCTGTGCTTTGGACCTAGGATGGTGCAGGGCCAGGGACCTGGAGAAAGTGAGAAGGAAACTGTATTGAAGAAGGAATAGAGAACCCAGCTACTATGAGAACTATGGATCTGGCTGCAGATGGAAAGACCCTGAGACCCTCATCAGAATCAAAATCATGACACAGATGGAGAGAGTCCAGACTGATGGACTAATCCTTCTGTGATATGAGCAGACCCCTGGGTCCCAAGCAGGGGGCCCCATTGGTAGGAGGCTTGCTGGTGTCGCAGAGGTTGGCTGGGACTGCCATCTCTCTGCACCTGGTGCCCTTAACCCCTCTTGCTCCTATCTCTGCCAGCATCTCCTGGGGACTACTGTTCCCCTCCCAGGACCCATCCCAGGGTGGCCAGGCACCATAGCTCCAGCCTGATGTGAGCCCACCCTACACTGGTCTCCATTTATCATGAACTTCTGCCGTCCCACACCTTCTGGATCCCTTACCTCTAACAGCTCAGTGGGTCAAGTTCGCTGCTCCTACTCTGCTACATCATTTGCCTCTTTTCCCCCTAAGCTGTGCAGATTCCTACAGGGGAGAGATTTCCCAAATGTGATGGGTGTAACTGACCCCGGTATATTATGAGATCAAACAAAACTTGTCTCCCATGTTAGAGATAAGTAGACTGAGGCACAAGCCAGAGGACAGAATAAGAAACTACACAGTTTAAGGGCAAACATATCAGGATGTTAGGTGTGGAAATTACTACCATTAACCAAGCTCCCTCTGTGTGTTGTGTGAATGAATCTCTCCATATACATTTAGTCCTCAGGTACCACCAAAATATAGAAATTGATGCCCCCATCTTACAGACAGGGAAACTGAGGTTCATGGAGGTGAATTAAATCAACTGTCCAAACTCAAACATCCAATAAGGAGCAGGACAGTGATCATAACCCAGGTATCTTAGCTTTTCTGCCCAGTTTGTAACCATTGATGATGAAGACTTCTTTCTCTGAGTGTCCAAAACCTATGGAAGCAGGCCGCTCTGAGGCAGAAATAGGAAAGACATGAAAAGGCACCCAGATTACATTGTGATTTTCCCCCGGAGAAAACCCATTTTATCTAAAACTCAGCTAGTAGCTTGGTTCAGATAAGAGTCAGACTTAAAATTTGATCTGTGAGTGACTTTCCAATTTCCAGCCTTCTAGCAGCCACAAAGACTTCCTACTGGAAGATAAAATCAGCTTGCCTAACACATTCCCTCTTGGCTAACCAGAGGGGATGGGAAGCAGGCCTCCAAGAGCAGAGCGCAATGAGTGACCCCGGTTCCCGTCTAGGCGTGGAGGCTCCGGCCTTTATGAAAGTGGGTCCCCTTCCAGGCCTTACATCCCTGAGCTGATTCAGAAGCAGGGGTTGCAATGGCTTCACAGAAAGTTCTGCTTTGGAAACTGTTCTTCAGGCCATTGAATGAAAAGGCTGTTAATCGTTATTTGGATTCCGATTGAAACTGGACCCTTTGTCTCTGACTATGGACCAGTTACAGTCCCAGACAAAGGGACCTTTTCTTTGGCCTGAAATTCCTCTGCTTTGGGAAGCCTGTGACTGACAAGTGATGGCAAAGTGCATCTGCCTTTAAATGCCTTGGGTTCTGCTAAACTCATTAATGCATCAGATAAAATAGTTCACATTCCAGGCCAGGCTGCCTTCTTCCTCTCCTGCACCCAGCACTGGGGAAAAAAGAACACATTTGCTTTCGTTCCTATAAAAGACACATACAGAGCAGAGGGTGTAGAGGTAGAGTTTTTGGTGCCTTTACACATTGTAATTGCTCTAGTTTTCCTGCAAAGAAAAACTTTGAGGGACCTCAGACCTGGTACGTGATTCTCAGGAATGCCTGTGGAAAACCCAGTGGAATGTGGAAGATGCTTTGGGGAAGGTGTGGAGTGATGGGAAAGAGCAGGGTTGGGGGTGGGAACAGCTCTGTGACTCTGGGCAAGTTGCTGTACCTCTCTGAGCCTCATTTCTCTCTGCTAGAAGATAGAAATAATGGTAATTTCCCTCCTGCAAATTGTACTAAGGAATAAATACTTGTAAACGTTAGTTCATTTCTTTCCTTAGGCAGCTGCACACCAAAAAGAAGACGTGTATTTGAGGAGAAAACAGTTTAATGTTTTGTACATAAACATCTGCCATTTCAGGAACAGCCTGCTCGCTGCAAGCAGGGAGAGTGGGGCCTCGGCAACTTGGGAAAGTCCTCTACATGCAGAGGCAGAATTTCTCTGTGCCCTGGGCATTTAGTTAACTGTGGTTTCAAGAAATACTTGGTGTGTACCAAGTAATTGTAGGTTTCCCCCACTGACTGGGGACTAAATGTTCCTCCTTCTAGATTTTGTTTTCCAGTTCTAGCAATTTTAGTAGGGGTTTCCCTCTTCCTGCCTTATTTATCATTTGTTTATTTCCTCCAAAACCTTCCCTGAGCATGACAGTGAACCCAGCACGGAGAATGGTGTAGGGATGTAAAGAAGGGCAATAATGCCCTGCTCACTGGGTCATTACAGACAGAGAATGGATGTGCTCTCCAGTGTCCGGGGGACCAGAGAACACTGGGGTCACTGTGATTTAGCTCCAGGGGGGAGTAGAGGACATACTCTAACGGGATTAACTGGAGAAAAGTCAAACAAAGGCTCTGTTTACAGAGGTGTGGGCAGGGTGTAGGGAAACCCTGGCCACCAGGCAACAGCCTGGGGCAACTCACAGTCTTACCAACTCTCTAGGCTTGTACAGGGGCCAGGGCAGGGAGGCAACCAACCTAAAACCATGGGGCTCCATGAGGACAGCTCCCAGATTGGAGCTTACTCAACAATGCAACCAGAGGGCAACTGGGCCATAAGTGTCCACACACTGTTCCCGGACCCAGAGCACCTAGAGCAGGTCAGGGCTGGAAGGAAGAGGTGGGATTGACCTGAGGGGCAAATAGAAACTGCGAATTGGTTCCACCCAGGGTAACAGGTGGGGGGAGACTTCAGAGGTAACAACTAGTGCTAATTTAGTGCTTTCCGTGAGGCAAGCACCATTTTAAGTGCCTTACCCTCAATAGTACTTTTAATCCTCAAGCAGCCTTGTGAAGTAGGTGGAATTTTAACCCCATTTTGCAGATGGGAAAACTGAGGCACAGAGAGCTTAGCTAATTTGCCTCAGATCACATAGCTAAGTCATCAAGGGAACCAGAATGCAAACCCTGGCAGTCTGGCTGCAGAGTGCTTTGGGCTGCAACTGGAGAGCTGGTGGGGGAACTCAGCAGGTTTCCTCTGGTTTCCAGTTCCCAGCGGAAGGGGCCTGCAGCTGGTTCCTTCCTGCTCAGAACCAGGGAGGTTTTTTGGCAGGGTGAAGAGGGGTTTGGGAGCTGAATGACACTTGGAGAAACTGTCTTCTCAAAAGCCCTAGTGCACGGGGTTGGTCACGGTCACAGTCACAGTCTGTATGACCCCGGGATTCTGCTAAGGCATTCTCCTGACTTGGCCGACACAGCCCTTCAGTGCAGACTGGTGTCTGTCCTTCCCCTTGAGATGTTCCTTCCCCACTGCTCCAGTTTCTGGCCCAGGAGAAGTGCATGCAGAAGGGCGTCACTCACTATCAATAATAATTCTAACAGTAGCAGCCCCCATTCTTAAAGGCTCATCATAGGCCAGAAAATGTGCTCTGCATGTATGCCCTTTCTCACTAATCCTCACAGCAAACCTGTGTGGAAAGTCTCTTCATCACCATTTTACACTTGGGGAAACTGAGGCTAAAAGAGTTGAAGTGACATGCCGAAAGACACAATGCTAGTGGAACCAGGTCTAAACTTTTCCCAGAGCCCCCATCCCAACTGCTACTTGTTAGCAAAGTCTCAAGTACGGGCCAGCCCTGCAGCATGAAGCTGCTACTCCTGAGCATGCCAGGATGTGTGTGAGAATTCCGTTCCCTGCCCCCTTTGTCTGGGATGGCTGGCCGACTGGCCCAGTCCTGGAGTGGGAGGGTGAGGCAGGACATGGTGGGAGTACAAAGGAGGTTATGTCAGGGAAGTCTTCCCAGAAAAGATAAAAAGAGGAGTCCAGGCTTTGGGAAAAATAAATCTGTCTTGCTTAGGAAAAGATTTTATAGGTCTGGCCATAGAGCTTACCTCTGTGGAGTTTGCTGCCATCTCCTGATTAGCAAATACATCTATATTTTATATACATTGTACTTATTATACACGTGCTTGTCTTCTGAATGATTGTTACTCATCTTAAACCCACCATGAACCCTCCGCCTCTGGAGCTGGCACACAGCATGTTCCTCCCTGCCTGGCAGACCCCCACTGCATTATCCTTCACCTGCACCCTTAACCCTCACCTCCACTCTGATGACGCCCTGCCCCTGCTAGAAGTGTCTTCTTTCCTCATTGAAGCTCTTACCAAATATTATACAGTGGTCTTGAATCCTGGAATCCAGCAGCAGACAGAACAAAGCCCCTGCCCTCATGGAGCTTATGTTCTAGCAGGGAAGACAGACTTAGTAACAGTGTTGGAAGGAGTGCTGTGGGCACGTCGTCGTCTTAAACTGGACAGTCAGGAAAGCCACAGTGGGAGGGATGTGTTTGCACAGACTTGGAGTGAGACGTTGTTGTTGCGTGGACATCCAGAAGGAAGTGACTGACCCCAACAGAGGAACAGCATGGGTGAGGCCCCTGAAGCAGAATTAAGAAAGAGCAAGGAGGCCAGGGCAATGTGGCCAGGATGAGAGGGAAGAGAGGAAGACCTGGGTGGGCACCGGTCCTGGAGGTCCTCGTTAGCCAAGGAAAGGCTTTGCCTTGTACTCAGAGACATTGGAAACCACTGGAGGGGTTAGTCACACCCTCTTGTAGTACTTTCATTTTTTTTAGTGCATCTCAGTTACAGAATTGACCTCCTTTATCTCTTTCTCATCCATCTCTCCTTGAGACTGGAACAGCAGGACAGAGTCAAATTCAGCTCTGTATTCCCTGGGCCCAGCAAAGCACTTAAGAAATGTCTGTTACAGTGACCAGAGGGGAGAGAAGGGGGAATTCCAGGGGGGAATGGGTAGGGTTTACAGGAACAAATTTAAAGGACACATGGACAAAAACTAGGGGTGGGGGGTAATGGGAGGGAAGTAGGGAGGGCTGGGTGGGTGGGCTGGAATGGGAGTAAATGGGAGAAAACTGTACTTGAACAATGATTAAAATAAAAAAAAAGAAACATCTGTTAAACTGAATTGAACCAAATGGCAGGCAGCAGCTAGCAGGAGCCTGGGGAGCCTGGGCAAAAAGGTCTCATGAGTTGATCTATATGGCGTTGGCTCCCATGGGGCTCTTGGCTACTGCACCAGCAGGGAGAGGCAATGAAACCCTTTAGACCCAGGGAATCCCAAAAGATAAGGAACTGCAAGGGTTGGGAAGGAGGTGCCTGTTGCTATACTTCACATAAGGTGTTTTTACTGCCGGGCTGCTTGCTGGCTCCCCACAGTGCCCCAGGCCCACACACTAACCAAGGTGTGGTCTTGTCCTGTGCAGGCATGCCTGTGGTCCTGTCCCAAGAGGTGGAGTCTGTTCTCGTGGGTGCTGCTATTCTGGGTGCCTGTGCCTCAGGGGATTTCACTTCTGTACAGGTATGTGAGGAGCAAGGGGTAGGCCGTGGCCCCTCCCCTGTCTGGACTGCCCTTCCTCTTGACAGCAGCTCACATCTTGCAAAACACACATAAGATATAATTAAGAAATGATAGGTTCCAGGCAGGGAAAGCACAAACACTTCTAGCCTCAGACATATTTATTGCAGTTTTTATTTGACTTGGCCTCTGTTAGTGCTGGTCATTCTGTTTTTCTGTCGATTTCCTTTTGCTTTTCCTCCTTTAAAGTAGCCCTTAAATTATTTTTTTAAATATCCCCTTGACCATTTTCTTTTAGCAAGTAGAACAGGTAAGGTTCAAAACTTAAGTTTTTCTTGTAAATTTTAAATTTGTATTTGCTTATTTCATCTCTGTCCACCACTGTCCAAATACTATTGAGGTCTCTATCAGCAAGAGACACAAATGAAAATGTTAGTAAGAAAAAGGAATTAAAGGAAAAAAATAAGGAACAAAGACAAAGAAGGAAACGACTCGGCGGCAGTGATTGAGCACATAGTTTGACTCTGAGCTTCCTGGCAGCCAAGACGAAAAGAACACATGATAAGTTGCATAACTCTTATTTTCAAAAAGAGGAAGCATACCAGTTTCTTGTAGGAGACAAAGCTTTTCCTACCACCAAATTGCAAAAGACATTTCACACGTGGGGTTTTATGGAGAGATTTTGAGTGGCAGCTTGGTAGTATTAACAGCCAGCTTAGAAACGGTAGAGAAGCAGCCCAGATAGAGTGGCAAGCACAGGCTCTCGAGTCAGACCACCTGGACTCAAGTCCTAGCTGGACAACTACCAACTGGGATGTGACCATTTGTTTATCTGTGGTAATAATCAGTAGCACATTGTGAGTTCTTTCCCTGGGTCAGGAATGCTCATTTAGTCCCATGCTGGTTACTCTATTACTCCTACTTATGGTTGGGGAAGGAACTTGAGAAACTTAGCCAAAACTGAAACAGGTAGCAGATGCCCAAACTGAGAAGTCTGGAGCCCAAGTCTCAGCTGAGAGTTCAGGAAATACTCATTCAGCTGAGGATCAGAGAGTTTAATGATTTGCCCAAGGTCTCAAAATCAGGACTAGAAGCCATGTTTTCCAATAGCCTAGTAACTTATTGTGACCCAATTATGTACCAAGAGCTATTGCAGGTGCTCTTCATAGAATCTGCCTGGTAAAACAACATATGTGGGCAACAGAGGTCCAGAAAGGCGGTAGAACTTAAGGATACATTGTTATAAACACACAGATGCAAACGTCTGATTTCAATTATCTGTGCCCTTTGTACCACATTTTGGGAAGTGTGGTACACTACATATCACCCAGGCTTCTCGACTTGGTGCCTCTGAAATATCCCTTTCAAGAACTGGATCTACTCATGAAGCCTTGTGGAATTTAACTGCAGTTTGTAAACACAGTAGAGTTGAGTCTTCAACTTTTCCTGGATTTTCTGGTACTCGGAAATATTATATGGAGGTATTTATTTATTGATGAAATATCATTGACTCATCAATTATTATTTTAGTGTTATCAGCTTATAAAGATGATCTCACAACTAGATGCCTTGCCATTCCTGGAACAAATTCCAATTTCTAAAACAAAACAGTAGAGATGCTTGCTAAGGCCCTGCATATGTTACCTCATATTACGGACTGAATGTTTGAGTCTTCTCAAAATTCTTGTACTGAAGCCTGAACCCCCAACATGATGGTATTTGGAGGTGCATCTTCGGGAGGTCACTCGGGTTCGACGGTATCATGAGAGCGGGGCCCTTATGTGGGATGGGGGCCCTTCTGAGAAGAGACCCCGGAGAGCTGGAACATGTACACTTGTACCCTCATCCCGTCCCCTTTCTCTCCGTGTGAGGACACAGTGAAAAGGTGGCCCTCTGCACACCAGGGGCATGGTGTTCACCAGAACCTGATCATGCTGATAGCTTGCTCTTGAACTTCTTCCAGCCTCCAGAACTGTGAGAAAATAAAATTCTGTCATTTAAACATTCATTCTGTGGTATTTTGTCATGGCAACCCAAGCAGACTAAGACACCTCGTTTAATTTTGTCGTCTTCCTACCTGCAGGATAGATGTCTCCATCCCTGTGTTATATTTGAGGAAACCAGGGCTCAGAAAGGTTTTAAGTAATTTGCCCAAGGCTGCAGTTAATAAGGGACAGAGCAGAATTGAAGCCAAGGTCTCTGGATCGATAGCCTGTCCTGGCTTTCATGCTGTTTCTACTTTGTTCTATTTTTTCTCTTTTTTTTCCTTAAAAATACTTTCTGGCTTCTAAAATGTTTCAAGGTGCATTTTCTGAAAAGAAATGTCATTGGTCACACATCAAGTAGTAGTCTGCACCCCAACAGAGAGCAGGGCGACCGCCTGGGGCTGCGCCACCCAGCACTCCACGCCGGGACTGGCGGGACCTCGCTGGTGTCTCCGGCAAACTGAAGCTCACCGCTCCTGAAGGGCTCCACTCGCAGCTCCACACTGGCGTCTTCCCTCCACGAGAGTTTTCATTGATCTTCTGGAGCAGAATCGAAGGTACAGACCATTGAATATTGGCCCTGGTGGCCTGAGTAGCAGCTGCAAGGCTCCCAACAGCTGAAAGACAAGCTTGTGCCTCCTGTTCCACCCGAGGACATGTGTGCCTCTTCCGACTGATTGTCGTTGTAGGGGACACTGTAATGTGGTAGAGAGAGGCCCTGAGGGAATCCGCGTAGAATTGGCCTCTTTGTTTGCTCGTTGTGTAGCCTCAGACAGTGGCACCTGGCCTCTCTAGTGTCTCTTTTATTTGTTGGTTTTATCTCCTTTAAAAAATATATCTAAATAAGAAGAATTGCCAGTCAGGCGAGACTGTTGATATGTAGAGCCTTTGAAAGCTCTGATGACCTCCGTGAGCCCTGCGTATAACGATCAGCACTGTTCCGATGATTGTGTTTGGAACTGCTTCAGGAGCTTAAGTGCGTGAAGACTTGTCCTCATTCAGCCCTCTCTGAAGAGGATGCGCCAGCCTGGACAACCTGTCGGCTGCAGGCTTGGGAACCAGCTCAGCATTCTGGCAAGTTGAGGTAAAACAGAACTGCTGCTTCGCTGTGGTTCATATTTTTCAACCTGAATTTTAATATAGTTTTGTTTTGTTTGTTTTTTTGAACTTCAAAGATCCTAGCTTGGTCTTCAGGGTGCCTGCCGCTACTTTCTTTAAGAAAACTGAGCAATTCCTGCCAGCAGCTTAATGATTCCAGCAGGCCAGATGTTTTGTCTTCTCTCTGGTGGGTAGATGGAGGATTTTACTTCTTATCTAGGTATGCAGACTTCAGTACAAAAAGCCAGGGTCATCTCCTCTACATCGAAGGAAAGGCTAGGAGGAGTCCAGAGGCTCCAGGCTGCCAACCTAGGGAAGGGCCTACGTGTCCGGGAAGACAGGATTTCCCAGTTTACAAGATCCATGAATCAGTGACTTCAGCTAGGGGTAGAGCTGTGTACCTTACATTGGTGACACCAATGGATTGGGAGGCCTTACAATTGTGGGTTTTACTTAAAGTTATTGCAAACGTCTGTATATTTCAAGTCTGGGAAAAAGTTTTAACAGATGCAGGGAGAGGGACGGTGGATGGGATTTTCTGGTGGGAAAGATCAGTCAGTTAGGAGGCTTGTTGCTGTTCCACGTGTTGAAACCTGCTGGCAATTCTGAGCATCCACCTCCTGTTCCTTTATCCACTCATGTTCTCCTGCTCACAGTCTCCCTCTTCCCCTGCCCTGTCCCACACCCCCTTCCTTCAGACATCTAAAGCCTGCCTACTATTTTCTTTTCAAATTCACAAACGGTATTGATACAGCCATCCATTTTCACTAAAGAACAGAATGATGAACAACATCTTAAAGAGTTATCCCCCTCCAGAAATGGTGTTCTCTTTTTAGCAGTTTCAAAACTGTGTTTCAGTGGACAGTGTGACAAGAATCACCTCATGGTGGTCTTTATATCTACAGCTTAATCAATTAAATGGAGTCAAACCACATGCCACATCCGTGGTAGAAGTCCAGCCCTTGAGTAGGTGGGAGGGGACACGAGGAAGAGAGGCTTCCTCCTGTTATTGGTAGGAGTGTGGAGTCCATGCCGTCTCGACCTCTGTGACCTTTCCATTTGATCACTCCCTCCTCCCTGGAAAGTCAGCCCTCACTCCCTTGGCCATCAGTGTCCCAAGTGATCCCCTCTAATTCTGAATATCCTGGAAACCAAATAATTACAGTTAGAAGTCGGGAGCATCTTGTAATACTTCTGTAGGCTACAGGCCCTAGAAAATTAACACACTGGAAAAAATAAGTTCATGAAATATCAACATGCTTACCTTCTCTAAGCACAGGCAGTAGAAAGGTTCTAAGACATGCAAAGGATGCATAAAACAAGGAGTCTGTTTTCAAGGTGCCTTGAGAGAAAACTCAGCTGAATGGCAAAGAGACAGACCATGCAAAACGGCTTTCCGCTCTGCTTTCTTCAGGCCCCACAGATGGCGTGCACTCACCGTGATTTCCGGTACCTTCAGAGACAGTTCTGTTCCAAGACTCTACAAAGCAAGCTTTAATTCTAACAGTAATGTTTATCCTGACACCCGCCTTCACCCCACCCTACCCCCCGAAAAAGCAGTGGAGGAAACATCTGAAGCAAAAATCAGCCAAAGGAGACAGTGACAAAAGATCAAAATGAAATTACCAATCAATTTAAGGCGAGTGCCCGTGTAAAGAAAATAAGCCCCAGGAATTAAGCAATTCATCAACCAGTTCTTCCTCCCAGTGTGAGGGTCACCGCCTCGTAAACCATGGACTCCGTGTGCCCCCGCCATCAACTTTCCCTGTCACGTTCCAGACAGACTCCTGCGTCTGGCAGACCAATACGAGTGAGTGGCCAGTGGAGGGCTGCGATGACTCACCCTTTCTGTAATGTGTGCCCACAAATAAACCATCCACGCTGCCCACTGGGGCCTGCCCTCGAGATCAGTCCGTGCAGACATCCTCATGGCTCTGCTGGAGCCTCTCCTTCTGTCCTTTGTCATGAAGTTTACTTCGTTTACAGCCAGTTCTGTTCATCACCTATGAAGTACTTCAAAGCCCATGATTTTGTCTACGGTTCAATACATCTCCTTTGTGTTTTATTTTGTGAGTCACCTTTCTGTGATTTTTAGTTCTCTTTGGCTTCCTGTCACCATAAATGCCAGTTTTACATTCACAAAGTAAAGTTGATTATCATGACTTCAGTTTCTGGAGGTTTGGAAAGACTGATACATAGTGGATGTCCAGAAACATGAAACTATCCTATTTCTTGGAATGTCCAATCATAATTTGCTTTTTTCCCCTTTTTGTGGAATACAACTGATAATTCATATTCATTGGGGACAAAAAGGAAATTCAATTAAGCTGAAAGAAAAATATGAAAACACCAATCTTACTACCCTAAAATAACCACTATTAAGATTCTGGTTGCTATTGTTCTTATCTTTTTACACATATTTTAAATCATTATTTACTTTTTAAAAATGTGTTTACACAATGCATCGTCTTATAGCCTTCCCTCCCACCCCAAAACATACGTAAGCACCTTCATTTACTGTGTTTACAGGCTGCACAACTTTCTACCCCGTAGAAAAGACCATGACTTTTCACCAGTTTCCCGTTTTGAATATTTAGGTTGCCTCCATTGTTTTGAACAGATGCTGCCACTAACATCTCTGTGGCTGAATTTTTACACTCACCCTAAGTTATGTTAAAATGCCTTATGAGGTATAACTGTCAAAAGGCTGCCTAACATGTACAAGTTTGATACATATTAACAGTTTAGCTCCCACTTGTAGTATACGGAAATGTAGGGCTCATAGTTCTTGTGTACAAGGAGTCTGTCTATTGCTATGAATTTTAGTTCCATTTAGCTTTTATCCTGGGCCTCTTCTAGTCTTATTCATTCCACATATGGTCCTGATACTATCAGCTTTGTGTAGTTGACTTTTGCCCTCTGCTGCTTAAGCATGTGTTTCTGGAGACATGAGATTCTGGCTTCTAATTAAATAGATTCAGATTTCTGATTGAATTTTCAGAGCGTCCTGTCCCGTGTGTCAGTGCCTCATAGAAAGTCAACAGAAAATCCTGGAATGGTAATTAGTACTTTAAAGCAGGATTAAATTAAGAATGTGGGAAGAAAAAGAATGTGATATGGGCCCTAACATTCATTACACTATTGCTACACCTGGTTAACAGCACTAACAGCACATTCATATCCTTTCCAGAATTGTTCCGTCTCCAAAATAAATAAATAAAAGCAACACCTTTAGGTTCTAATTAATTGTAAATCTCCTTGTTCCAATTCACTTGGCAGAATGGAACCCATGGATGTTGAAGTCAAAACATTAGCTCACGTTTAAAATTCTGTTTTCAGAAATTATTTCAGTATGTAAGATCCAGAACGTGTGGCTCTCCTGTTCCTTCCAGTGTGACCGAGCAACAGGGCCTGCTCCTCCTTTCCGGTCACTTCCTGTCCCTGACCCTGTATAGAACCCTTGTAGCCACCAGTGGGTGTTAGCAGTCCCCACTGTGCAGTTGAAGACAGTGAAGAAGGGGGAGGCCATGTAGCCTTGCTCCATACAGAGTCCATGCTCTTTTTTCCCATCGAGAACCTTATCCCAGTAAGTGTACACCCACTGCTCGGGAAGGTCACAGATTCCAGTGTGGCACCTCAGCTGCCCTCCACAGGGTGGGGGGGTTTATAGAAAATACCAGCTTCACACATTTGTCATCATTGTTTGGTTGAGTATCAGATATAGAAATAAAAATAAGAAATGTGCCCTCTTTGATTTGGAAACTTTGTAACTCCTTTTGCTGGGAGAATACTTTATAATATGATCACTAGTATCATTTTAATGTATTTCCTTTCATCATAATCTGCCCATTTACTTTTTATAGAAGTTGATGTTAAAAAGCGCTTTAACTAATTAAGAGCTTGAATTAAAAGACACTTTTTAATAGTATTGTTAACACGAAGACTTAGGCTAACAAACATTTTTCCAAAATATCCCCCTCCCTGAAGTTTTTACTCAGGAACTCACAAACGGGACTGTTGTAAAAGAAAAAAAAAATGGTGAAACATCAACTGAGTTTGTTAGAAACTTAGAAGGGTTACAGAAGTGTATTTCTAAAATAAAGTCTGCATAACTCTTTGACTTCATTTTATTCAAGACAACCTTTCATACTAGTGCAAATCTGAAAAATATGTAAGATCTTTCCATAGAAACACATGCTTATAAGGAATTAATTCTTCATTTTAATTAACATTTATGCCTTTATGTTTCATAAGAAATTCCTTGTTGGAAATGAATAGGTTTGGTATTTTATTTCTTTAAACTAAGATGACTCAGGGATAACAGACCTATGCTATGTAAGCTTGATATTCAACACGGTGAATTAGGCTGTGGAACCAAATAAGAGATCAGGAAAGACAAGACCTTCCATTAAGTCAGGAATCATCCATTGGGGGGGGCGGGGAAATCCTGAAAAATGACTGCACGTGCACACACACACACACATGCATACCACATACTGTTGGAGTTTGGTTCAGAGTCGTGAAATGTCTGAGGCCTCACTAAAGTCTATGAAGGAGTTTCAGTTGCAGCATTGAGGCAGATGACCAAGAACTATGCAGGAGGGAAAAGTCATTAATGCAGTTGCTTATTAGAAGTACTTGGTTTTCTGCAGCAAACCGTAAGAAAGTACCGTGGGTTCAGAAACTTGAGTGGAATACCTTTAACCAAGGATATCAAAGAAATTTAAACATTTAAAAATTTGATAACACATTAAAAGTTGTGTATAAGGAAATTTCCAGTACTGTTATAATAATTTTACAAGTGAGGTAAGAGAAGTCATGTGACTCACCAAAGCCAAGGCTAGAAAGGGACGAAGCCAGAATCTAAAGCCAAGGCTGGGATTGCAAAGCTGGGGACTGTTTACCTCGATCATGTGAGGACATGGACTCGTCTGGGGCAGAGTGGGATTGCCATTATTTAAAACAGTAGCATCAGAAATAGACAACTGGCTCCTGCCAACCAACTTCATTCTCAAATCTGTAGCTTCCATGGCTCTTTGTAGGATGTAGGAAAACTCTGGATATAAGAATGTTTCCAGACTATAAATACTGCAGACCAAGGTATTTAAAATGGCCCACAAGGCCCTACATGGCCTGCCCTCTCTCCACCACCAGCTAAAAAAGAAAGAAAAAAAAAGAAAGAAAGAAATAGACAACTAGAATTAGGATACACAGTAAAATGTCACTGGGTTAGCCTAGGTCCTCACAGATTGCACCCTCAAAGTAGGATAATTGTAGAGATTTTAGTGGAGCTACTGTTCATAAGACTGAGGACCAGGGCATCAAGAAATCGCTATGGAGGATGTGGTGCCTTAGGGTTTGTAATGGCCAGACCTGAAGAGGGGAGGGGAGAGCACAGGTACTGTGACCCCAGAACAGAGGGCTGTGTGGGGGCTGCGGGGTCAGCTAGCCGGTCAGAGACCGTGGAGGGACAGAGCTAGGTTCTTGACCTCATTCTCCTCCCAGTCTCTGATCCCTTGCTGGGTTCCCCATTGGCCGGACTCAAAGTTAGAAGGAAAGGGGGCTTGTAGTGGGTACAAGTGAGCCCAGCTAAGCCAAGGGAAGGCTAGAGAGGGCCCTCAGGAGAACAGGCAGATGTCCATCAGTCGTTCCGGCAGAGGTGGTCAGGTCAGGCTGCAGACCAGGGGTCCCCTCTGAATGCTGTGTATTAGGTTTGCAATGCGATAAGGTACTTGCCTCAGAATGTTAATCAGTTATGACACTTTATTCATAGCAAGATGTTCTCAGTGAAGGAGTCGGCATGTTTGTTCACATTCTGGGGCAAGCTCCTTATGTCATTATGGACCTGCTCTTTGAGTAGCACTGGTCTGGACTCCATGGCCCTGCACATGATGACAGACATCCTCAACAGGGGCTCCCTTGTCCCCACTTTCATCTCCTCCTTCATTTATGCTAAAGACAGGGAAGCTAATACTTTCCTGCACACCTCTCAGGTGATATTTAATGCTTGTAAGTTTGGTTATTCACCTCACCTTTACAGGTAGGGAACCGAGGCTCAGAAAGTCCCAGTAATGTGCCCATGGTTTAACAGCGAGTGGCAGAGCTAGCGGTCAAGTCCAGGTATGACTCCAGTGTCTATGCTCTTCTTAGGTCCTGACTGCCCCAGGGCAGCACTTATACTTATCTGTCATTACCCAGGAAACAACACGGCCTTATAGGAGGGAATGGCCTGTTGGAGACCCCTGGCTGTATTCTCTGTTGCCAGTTACAACCAAGTTATGATTTCTGGGAATACGTATTCTGAGCTCCCAAAATCAGCACCATGTGTGGGTCCCATGTGATTCAACTGTACAAAGCCTTTCCCAGCCCATCCAGATGAGGAAGCAAAGTCAGCTTGTTTCTAAGTGGTTCTTGTCTGTTTCCATCTCTTTTTAAACCTAGGAGGTCAGGAAGAAGATGGAGAGAAAGAATTCACGAGAGGGATGCGTTTCCTTAGAAATGTTATTAATTGGTGGGCAAAACAAGAGAAGGAAATAAAATAGCTACTCCTCACTAAGTAAAGGCATCTTCTTCCCTTATCTCATTAAAAATTAAAAGCACTCTTGGTTTAAGTAGGGCAAATTAGTAATTAAGTGCTATATAATCAAGTTGTATAAACATAATATGGAAGAGGAGGCCAAATTAATCACTCCACTGGCTTGTTTTCGCCCCATTAATGCATCTTTTCCCTGGGTCCTTCCTGTGATGTCAGGATGCATTTTCTGCCATCCTCGCCTGCTGGAGGTCGGGTGGGAGGTGATAGCCGGGCTGGCAGATGATGGTTGGCTAGGTCTGGGAAAGATGTGTCTGGGCCTTGATTCAAGTAGGTGATAAGGCTCCTCGTTTAATTCTTTAAGCCCAGGTTCATCAGCAGGAGCCTGTCATGTGACAGGGACAGTTCTAGATGGTAGCATGACAAAGGAAAACTATATATGTCTCAGTGCCCACGGAGTGGCCAGCCTAGCAGGGAGGACGTGGACACAGACAGATACAGCTGTGAAAAAGTCAACATGCAGTGTAATGGCAGTGACCATGGGGCCTAGGCCTGGGCTCAGATCATGGCTCTTGCCACTTACCTGGTGTAAGTTACTTAGTTTCTGTTTGCGTCCAAGCCCTCATCTGCAAAATATGACGAGCAGTATCTGCATCACAGATATATTATCTCACAGTGTGTGTTGTAAGGAGCAAACATGTTGGTACGTGCAGTGTGGCATAGTGTTTATTTAACATTGGCTGTTATTCATTTGCTATAATTGCTATACAGTGAGGTAATGGAGCACCAAGGAAAGAGTGTCTTCCACTGTCTTGAGAGCTGAGAAAGGCCTTCTGAGAAGGCACCATTTGAACTGGGCCCTTAGAGGATTAACTAGTGATGGGGCTGGTGGAGGTGGAACTTGAGGGGTGGACTTGTGACCCCAGTACTGGTCTTAACCTTTGCAGTGCCTTCTCTGAAAGCAGAGGAAGGAACAGGTGCCTCAGTCCTACACAAATCTCTCCTTATTTCACCTCAACACAGTGGATGGAGCAGCATAGCCACGAGGTACTCTGGGGGCTCTGCCAAGCACTGATGAGCGAGCTGAGTCCACTGCAGGCAGGATAGGAGGAAATCAAATGAGACAGAAGAGAGAAAGTGGCTCTCTAGGTCACACTGCTGCACTCCAGGCCAATGGCTTCTCCTTGGCTTGCTGGCTGTGTGAACAAACCTGCTGGGGAAGGAACTTAGTTTCTCTGAGCCTCAGTTCCATGTTAACTAACCCCACGGAGTGGTGGCCAGGATTCTATGAATGGAAGCTCATTTTAGCACAATGCCTGGCACACAGAAAGTACCATCGTCATTTCTTGTGTTAATTTAATTCTCACAACAAACCTGTGAAGTGGGTGGTATCATTGTCTCACTTTATAAAGCAGGAAATTGAGACATCAAGACATCAATAAGCCAGCCTAAGGTCACAGAGACTGCTAGTGGTAGAGTTTGGCCATAAACTCAGGCAGTCTGGCTCCAGACCCAGTCTCTGCTGTCCCCTGCAGCCCAGTGCTTCAGAGGTACCTAGAGCTAGATTTACGTGTTAAAAATAGGGGAGAAGCCACTTGTGTCCTGGCCCCTCACCCGTTAATGAGGAAGAAGTTCGTTCTTTCTGCTGCTTGAGGCAGTGATAGGCTTGAGCCCACAGCCTTGCTAATCCTTTAACAGGTAGGCAAGGTGGAGGAAGCCAGAATGACTCACCAGAAATGATCAGTCCTCCGATGAGAGAATACAGCTGCTTACACTGATGTTGGCAGTTTTGCTTGGGGAAGAAAGCAATTTCTTTAGTTGTTTGTCATTTATATTCAGCTTCCACAAAGGATTTGAGGAAGCTTGTAATACATGACTAAGCAGAATAAAACTAATCAAAACAGAACTCTGAAGTCAGAACCTATGTAGAAAGAGGTGAATACACTAACGACTTAAACTAGAAGAGGGCCCTCAAATTTGTATGTCTTCAGATTCCAGGTGATTCGTATAATGTGGGAAGATACCAACAGAGGATCAGATGGTTTGAGTCTGTACTGGGTTGGGGAATGTATGCTCTACTTAAGGGCATTGAAAGGTGAAGTGTTTTAATCCTGGATTGGTGAGTTCCAAGCCAAAGAGATTTATGGGGCAGGTTTGGCCTGTGAGTGTCTGACCCATAAATAAGGAGATTACTTTGAGCTTCCAGGCAGTCAAGACAAAACTGGGCAATGTGTGAAGTCCTATAGTGTTCACAGGATCAAAGAAGTGTACCAGTTCCCCAAAAGGGACCACATTTTTTCTGGTGCCAAGTTCTAAATTTGCCAGTCCTTTAAAAGCTAACCTAGAACTTGTTCCATGAACTTGCACAAAAGCAGAAGAATTTACCTTGTTAAGAACCCAGAACATGATATTGAAACTTCAAAGTATGAATCACCCAGGTTTATAACTTTCTGGAGACGTCATGTGCCCTTGGAGTAGAGCTGAGACCACCCATCGTGGTCGATGGGTGTCCCTCCACCTCTCTTCCCTGAACATTCCTTCCCTTTATAGACAAAGCTGCGTCACTGATCTGTGAGTGTCTTAGGGGACCTCAGTACTAAGGCTTTTTACCAGCCTGGCATTAGGGAAGTGCTAAAATGAAGCACCCATCAACTGAGAAGGGCAACAGATGTTGGAGCATATCAAATGTCAGTAAACAGCAAGCCTACAGAGGCCACTGAACTTGGCATCCTCTTAGCAAAAATACCCTCTTGCCTTCAAGAGGGAACGCCATGGACCTTTATAAACTACCTTAGGTGATGGACTTGTTTTTTAATCTACTTTCTTTATTAGGGCAACTTTCATGCTCACAGGGTGTTCTAGGCTTTCAGCCCTGGAAATTTCGGTCTTCAAAATATCCTCCCAGTCATTATGAGAAATTTATGTTTGACTTTCTAGTACCCTCCCTTTTACTCTTAAGAGTATACTTCATGTTATAAGTAATAACTGGGGCCACACTTAAGAGCATAGACTCTGATATCACATAAATCTGGGTTTCGGTCCTGAGTTCAAATGCAATAGCTGTGCATTAAGTGAATCCCTTCACCTTTCTAAGCTGGCTTCCTCCTTTGTAAAACACATGACTATTAAGACTAGGTACCTCATAAGATTGTTGTGACGATTCAATGAGATAATATGTATAAAGTGTTTACTATACTTACTGGTATAAATAAACTTTTAGTGAAAGTTATAAAATTTATAACAACATTACGTTGCTAGCTATCATTATTACCTGATTATCAATCACATGCTATTTTAGCACTTTCCATATATTATTGGAAGATGTGTGGGCAGTCTTTTGCCTAGTTTCTGTCTGATAGCTTATTTACCCCTCCTCTGCTGTGTATTACATTTCCCAGGCTCCCTTGTAACTGATCTCTGGTTTGGCCAATGGGAGATACAGGTGGAAGACTGATGTGCAGGGAGAGGGAGAAGTCGGGCGATTTCCCCCTTCACTACAGCAGCAGCTGCATCTCCTGTGTAATCCCAGCTCTCAGCTTCTCTCTGTCAGGTTCCAGTTCTGGCCACTCAGCCCTTCTTTCGTTTCAGCTCTAGCCTGACATCTCTAGCCCCTGGCTGGAGTCACACAACAGCCTCCCATTGTCCCTTGATCCCTAAGAGGGAAGCAGCTTTCTGCTGTTGCTGATCTCTGAATTGCTTCTACATCACCTCTGAATTCGCCTCCCTTCCCCTCTCCCAGCTGGAATTAGCTAAACTAGGCCTACTGGAGAAGGGGTAGGTACTTATCATGGAGAGCAGTTTACTTTATCTAAGTGAAGCCCAGATGACAAGAAAGTGACCTTAGCATCTTCAGTAATTACCCAGCTCTGCGTTAGGCCTTGAGGCCTGTAGGCTCTCTCTCTAAGGAGACAAGACTTGACTACAAGCCAGAGCCAGGCACAGTAAAGGTAGTATCTAGTAAAGAGGAATAGAAACTCCTCTTTCTTGAGCCAGAGCTATGGACCATTCACACTGATTATTCTTATCCCCCAAATGAGGAAATGAAGGCTCAGAGAGAAATAATTTACCCAAAGCCATAGAGCTGTTAAGTAATGAAGTTAGGAGTTTAACTTAAGTCTATTTGTCTCAGAGTCTATGTTTATTAGGGACTTATACCTGTTCCTCAGTTTCCCAAGCTTTCTTCCTATTTCGAAGCTGATAGTAAGAAAGCCGCATACATCAATCCTGTTGCTCTGGCCTTCTTGTAGAGATTTCCTTACAGAAACAATATTCAAGCTTACCTAATTCTTAATAGGTTTATGTGGAAAGTTAGCTTGTTGCTTTCATTTTTACAAATGAGGAAAGAGGCTCAGAAAATTAAAAGCACTTACCTAAAGTCCCACTGGGTGTTAATACTCAACCTGTTTTGGAATGCAGGCTTTTCTGTCCCCAAGCACACACTATTTTGTACTGGTGACATCAAAGTAGTACTAGATTATGTGGTGTATAGAGTGAGCTGTTTTTTACAAATTTAAAAAAAAAGGTCCAGGAAGACCAAGTTCCCCACCTCAAGGAGCTGACACTCAGGCTAGATAAATAAAAAGGAAGCAACCTGAAACCAAAGAGGGTCATTATATAATCTACTCTCTGGTAACAGCTACAAGCAGGAGAGAGAAGAGTGTTTCTGTGTAAGAGGCATAAGAAGTGCAGCTTGAAATGGAAACGTTAACCTAGGACAAGCGGAGAAGCAGCAGGAAGAGGGTTTTCAGACAGAGGTGCTAGTGAGAGCAAAGGGATGCGTGCAGGTGGAAGGGAGAGCCACTCAGCTCCTGGGAAGGGCCCCAGGTTTGGAGTAGCAGAAGGGAAAGCTGGAAATGTAAGGGCTACAGTTGATTGGGGGTGGGGGTTGTTAACTATAAACAGATCAATTAGGAATTTGATCAGGAGTCTGGGGAGCATCCTTTTCCCATCATTCCCTGACTCTATTGTTTTTTTTTTTAAAAAACGTCATAGGCTAATAGCTTCATTTTTTTTAAAAAAATCAACATTAAGTGCTTTTTAGATGATAATACTGCTTCCTGCTTAAGAAAAATCTCCTGTAAATTAATTCAGCCTGAGAGTAGTAGCAAAGGTTTTTACTTATCTCTGATAGTTTTAAAGAGTCCCTAATATAGAAAGAGAATATTCTTTAAAGGCCTCTAGAAAGCTGCCCTATCTCCCTAGAGCACATTTTCATCCAGCGTGTTATAACATCATGGTTTGACAATTTCAGAATGGAGAAGGTACCTTCTGAGACAATGCCACTGACATGGGAAGCAAGCAAATCCACCTCACACCAGCTCATACTCTACCCCTTCTGCCCTCCGCTCCTCCCCCACCACCCCATCAGCTGACCTCGGTCTAGAGGAGCCTGTGTGTTAGATGGAGCAGATCAGAGTGAAATTCCTACCAAGTTGGCCATGTCAATTTTACCTGTCAGCATCTTTGATAGGGAGGGATCCTGACAGACCAGACTGTTTTGAATGATTGGATTACAGCAGTTGTCTTCATCTCACTAAGCTGGCTAACCACAGATGCTGAAGGAGAAATTTTTAGATGATGCTAAAGTGGGGGATTCGAGCAAGTGCTTAGACTACGAGGAAAGAGTAGGCTTTCCAATGAGTCCAATGTATTGTAGTGTGGTGGGCAGCTGGGACCCTTCTCTTCAGGGTGCTCCTAAAAATGATAGCAGAGGGGACTCCCAGAGTATGCACCCTCCCCTGCTCATAAATTTTTGTGTATATAACTCCTCATGTAATGCTCTCAACAATCCCATGAGGTCCTGATGTTAGTTGTACTTTGCAGACAAGGAAGCTGAATCACAAAGAGGTTAGGTACTTTCCCAAGGTCACATAGCTAGGATGATGTGAACCCAGATATTCAGACCCCATAGTATGCTCACTGGGATAATACCAAAATCCTTCTGTAACGTTAGTTTGGGAAGCTTGCTTTGGGAGGCCGACCTCTACATGTTCCTGTGCCTGGAGGTGTTTAAGTGTCTGCTTGCCCTACTTGGGTGTGAGCTTCCAGGTGAGGGTTCAAGTCTTCCTCATCCTTCGCCAGGAGTGGGTGCTGAATAGATGTGTGTTGGCCCAACCTGGAGATACTTTGTGATTTCCCTGGAGCTGGTTTTGAAGGCAGGCACTTGTGGGTGATTACACAGGAAGCCAGCCGCTTGTAGCATTGGTGCTGCTGTGGGTAGAGTCTTTAACAGGTAAACTCCAATCCTAGACCACCTAGTTCTCAGCTGTATCTCTGAAAACTGCTTTCTCTGTGTACACTGGATCCAGACTGCTTCTGCTGACTCTCAGTTACTCCCATTTTTCAAAAATAAGCTCCCCTATTCTTAGTGTTGGTTCCGTTACCAAACAGCTCATTGTGTTAGCTAGAAAAGAAGTTTGTCTTTGGGCCTCAGGTTCCTCATCTTTAAACAGAAAGAATTAGGTCTGATTTTCAAAAATGTCAAGCAGTGGAACATTTGACAAGCCAATATGTAACACAGGTAAAAGGTGAACTGTGTTTCCTGCTACCCTTGTCACTCCCTGTCCCCATGGCCTGGCAGCTGAACAGAAAGCAGCATTCGTCTAGGTTGTCTCAAAGGAAATAACTGAAACTATATTAAAGTAACTAATGCTGATACTTAATACAATAATAAAATAGTTTCAAATGGGAGATCCAGGAGGTTGGGAGAGGTAGGTTTGAGGGCTCCGTGTCTGTGTGGCTATTTGATGCTCTTCGCTCCTGGGGGTGGCCCGTCAGCTTGGCCTGACTGTGTACAGTGGGGTGGGGAAGCTAAAGCCTCGGGGCCCCGTTCTCCTTGTCTGGAAACGGCCTCCGTGTCGTGGCACCAGTGAATTAGAAATTCTATCCGGCGACTCTGGAAGATTGATTTTCCATCTTGGGATCTGACCTCTTGCTTCACCAGCAAAGGGGATCAGATGGTTCTGGGAAGAGTCAGCTAGCAAGCCCTCTGAAAGGCCTTCCCTTTCTTTTTCTTTTTCAACTGTGTGTTTCAAAGGGAATTTCTGATTATGATGGGGGCTTAACACCAGCAGTTTGAATCCTTCTTGGCGCTTAGAGCATGCAGATATTCATACCACCCCCCACATCAGTGCTTTGTGCTAGGAGGTTACGGAAGATTTAATTCCATTTATGTCACTGGATTTATACAAAACCCTTTTGGAATTAGGGATGAATACCCCATTTCCTTTACTTTTGTCAGTTTTTACAGATCCCTTATGTGAATGCCTCAAGGGTAAGAATCTTGCTTTAGTTATTTCCATATTTCTAGTGGCTGACACAAATTGAGATAGAATAGCTGCTTGGTAAATATTTGTCCATGCCACAAATATTCACCCAGGTACAATGATGGGCAAAATAAACATCATTCTAATTCTTACATTTACAGTTGAGTAGAAGAGACAGTGAAAAGTAAATAAATACAAATAAATATATACTACATCTTGGGTTAAGAGCTGTAAAGAAAAAGAACACTTTCAATTAAAAAACAAATTAGAATACTTGATGAATGAATGAAAGTAAAATGACCTCAACTCCCAACCCTAAATGTCTGTCTCTTCTTATCTCTCTGTAAATGATAATTATTGCTATTATTTTAATGATTACAACTACTGCCATTTGTGTTCCTACTACATAGCAAGCCTGTGCTAGAAACTTCCTGTTTGTTGCACCAAATTTTCTAAATAACCTTGCCAGTTAGGCTTTCTTGTCCCTTATTTAAGATGAAAAAACAAAGCCCAGAAAAGATAATTAACTTGCTAATGATCAAAGAGCTGATAAGTGTCAAGAGATGAAATTTGATTCACGTTGATTCAACAGAACCTCTGCTCTGAGCAAAAGGGAAAAAAATCCCAAAGATTGTCACCAGAGGTCCAACAGGAGTTCTTGCTTGAGAACTACCTCATCACACCATGTGGCTGAAGGTCAGTTACCTTAGATGATAGAAGAGGAAAAAAAGAGACAGAACTTTGGTGGCGAGTGAGAGGGAAAAGGAAGAAGATAATGTTCTTGAATTGGCCATCTTATCAGCCTAGCAACAATAAACCATCACTATGGTAACAGGAACTCTAATTAATGGAAGATGTTGAATCACTTTAAGAACCACACCAACCAAGTGCTAAGATGGTGCTGTAAACCTCTCTCCCTGACACAGCTGGGCTAATCGTGCTGTGGCCTTTTGGAGAGACCTGTCTTTTAAGGCTGGAGCAAACTGTGGACTTGGCAGCAGAATACTTGCATCTGAGCTCCAGATCTACCCTTTCGGAGCTCTTTTGCCTTGAGTAATCAGCTCATCAAAAGTGGGAGGTAGTTATTATTAATGTTATCATTATTACTAGTAGTAGTTTTCTGAGATTCAGTTTCAAGATCTATAAAATGACTAATCTGTCTAAAGTATTGTTAGGAGATATAACTTCACAAATACGTGTGAAAGTCCCCCATAAATGCTTCCTTTCATATTCACCTGTCTAGCAAGTGGTAGAGCCCACGACTGTACTGCTAGGCTCAGGCTCCTAGTCTAGTGCTCCTTCGAGGCCACCCTTAAGTCTTTGCTTTTTGGTCTGCCTACATCACCCTGCATCCTTCCTCCCTCCATTCATTTCTCAGGAAAAATGCAATGAGTAGGTACTGCAGAAGTGACTGTGGTATAGGTAAGTGAAGTATACCTAATGCAGTACACAGTGCTAGCATTTGGAAAAACTGGAGTTGGAAGCTGAGAATCGAGAGGGCCTTGGGAGATCATCCCTCTCGGTCCCTCCTTTTTGCAGATGAGGAAGTTGGGACTCACAAAGGGGAAGTGCTTTACTCATGGGCCACAGAGCTCTTTGCTGCTCAGACCAGGATGAGAATTCATAGGAAACATG
The DNA here is from genome assembly GCF_004126475.2 of Phyllostomus discolor. NCBI lineage: Eukaryota > Metazoa > Chordata > Mammalia > Chiroptera > Phyllostomidae > Phyllostomus > Phyllostomus discolor. The sequence continues at coordinate 42,858,831 of NC_040907.2, forward strand.
CAGATGTAAATTTCACATATTTAAAAAACTATTTCCTCCAGACTTCCTGCTTTCCAAATAAGTAGCTTGGATGTAACACAAAACGACTTTCACTTCCACGAATCTAAAAATTTGGAAAGCCAAGCTTCATACTGTGCCAGGCAAGAGTATTGTAAATGACCACTGGACCAGGCGTTCCTGGTTGTATTCTTTGTTAGTTTGTTTTAGTTGTGGTAAAATGCCCTTAACATAAAATGTACCATTTTTAAGTGGACAGTTCAGTAGTGTTAAGTATTATTTACATTATTAAGCAACCAATATCCAGAATTCTGTTCCATCTTGCAAAATTGAAACTCTATACCCATTAAACAACAATTTCCCATTCCCTGCTCTGTCCAGGTCTTGGCAACCACCATTTTACTTTCTGTTTCTATGAACTTGACTACTCTAAGTACCTCATATAAGTGGACTCATACAGTATTTGTCTTCTCACAGCTGGCTTATATCACTTAGCATAATGTACTCAAGTTTCATCCATGTGGTAGCATGTGTCAAAATTCCCTTCCTTCCTGGTTGTGTTCTTAGTGCAACACAGTCTGCTCCCTGTGGTCCCTGATTGTACCCATCATTGCTATGAAGACTTTGGCATACTTAAGTAACCTCATAGTGACTTCTGGCCAGAGGGAGGAAATAGCCCAGTTGTGGATGATAGGGGCACCATGAAGCAGTATCCAAAAAGAACTCAGCCCCTCTTCCTCCCATTTTTTGCAACTAGGTGACAAGGGAGATAAATGAGGTTGCATGCTGTGTCCACCACCCTCATTCCTGATTTCCTTCATTGCTCCTGCCCCAAGTCTTCAGCTAGCCACTGAGGAGGAGTGGGGCTGTAGGGGTTAGAGTTTAACAAAGTGAACTTTCAAGTAAAAGAACCTTGGGTTCCAGTGCAACCTCTGTAACTTAATAAATGTGTGAGCTTAAATAATGTAATTAACTTCTCAGAGCCTCAGTTCTGTCACCTGTAAATGGACAGAATAATATCTGTATCAAAAGAGTCTGTCTTTTTTTTTTTTCCTTTTGCGGTATAAGGTATTCTGTGCTTTTCTGGATTTAAAGTTAGTTTATCAAATTAAAAAAGTAATAATACCGTGACCTCTTCTACTGGGTTGTGTGGAGATGTAATGTGATATTATGTGACATTTTGACTACTCGGAGGGGTCTTACTCCAGCCTGAAGACTTTAGGGACCCTCATGATACAAGAAAAGGAAGAGTGCTCACCTAGTTGTGCAGCTTCTGCACATCAGATATATTATTTTTCCAGTAGAAACACTGGTTAGAACTCTGTTATGGCACTTTGCTGTTTGCATCATTATCATTTTCTGTTTACCTGACTTATTATCTTAACCACCTCTGCCCCCAGTGCTCACCCCTTGATTAGTACCTAAAATAATACCCAGAAAACTACAGATACCCTATCATTTTAAAAAAAGTAAAAGTATTTTTTTAATGCATTGGGAGTCACTCAGCATCACCCTGCATTCGTTTAGCCATTTGCACATTCCCTATATCTTAAGGTCTCTCTTCCCATTCCAGTACCCCCCAGGTAAAAGGTACCGTGCATTCCACTTCTCCACTCTTGCAAAGAAGGAATCCTGAACATAGAAACCAATTGCAACTCCTCTGAAGTTGAGCATCTCTCTTTGATGACCACTTAGGATTTTTTTTTTGTTTCTGACCTTTCCTTCTCCTTTCTTTTGATAAACAGGACAGCTGTCCCCAGAGGGATGAATCCATTATGTTTTGCCAGAGTTGAGTTCATTTTTCACTGCATGTTTCAGTTAAAAAAAAAAGCCTCTTAAAAGGATTGAGCATGCATTGAGTGTGTACTTAATTTTTAATATGTGTGTGCTCACAGCCAAGAGATCAGAAAAGCTTTAAATAACAATGAGACTGAACTGTATACGTTGTATGTTTTATGTGGCACTGATTCCTAAACATACTCTTAGCTGCCAGGTATTATTTAATACTTCCCTATTAATCAAGGTGCCAAATCTAAATGAAAACCATGTTTAAATATATTTAATAAGATTACAGCTTTTGGTTGAATACCAAATAACATAACTACTTTTTTCACTATCTTATATTTTTACTCTGAATGCTAGCTTTTTGTGCTATCAAGCCAATCTTAATTATAAAACATTTAATACCACAAATTTTTAGAATCACATGGATTTCCACAGAGCCCTTAAATGTGCATGTTTTAGAAAAAGAGAACAACCCTAATTTTTTTTTTTCTGGCTAAAAAAATGAGATGTCTCTTTTCTATGGGATTAAGTCCTTGAATTAAAAAGGAAATTAATAATTGTCATAGAGATACTGACTTGTTTGTAACTTCTGTAATAAATGGTATATGCCGTTTGAGCTGTTACTGCTTTTAGTGTCCTGTACGAGATGTACTACGTTATTTTTTTTCTTTTGAGGATTCAAGGTTCTGTTAGTTTTGCAATAGCGACACCTAGAGGCTCTAGGGAATATTGTCTGTGCTGGTATAAGGATCTCAGTACCTTTTAAAAAGGCAATCTCCCTGCTCTTTGAGGTGCAGTGACAAAATGCCTGTGGGTCTTGGGGTTGAAGAAAAGGGGAGACAATAGCAGGTTGATAAGATAGGTTGCTAGTTCCATCTATCAGGCTTCCAATCTGGTGACAAACCAAAAGGAGTTATGACTAAAAAGAGTCTTTTTATAGGGAACTAGCCAACCTTGGTATAATATATTCTAGCAGATTTGTTAGTTATTAATAAAATATCATTGTATTTATTTAACACATTTAACTCTTGTTCTTGTTTTCAACAGTTTGCTTGCTATTTTCATCCTTGTAACAGGCACGTCCCATAGTGATTGCAGCAAAGTGATTATTGTACGTGGTGCTTCCACTCACTGCCTTGTGGTAACTTCTTGCTTCTCACATCTCCAGATGTTCTTCTTTTCTTTCTTCAGTGCCCTCTATGTTAGTTCGTACAAAGTTTTATTTCAACCTTCTAGCCTATCTATTCTCTCCACTAGTATTTTAATTCTTATTTCTTCTAGTTTGTCACAGTTCTTTGTGGTTTTTCACATGTTCATGTCTTACAACTTTTAATCCTTGATCGAGACAATTATAAATGTGCTTATTAAAAACACAATAAAATTCTTTGGTTCTATAAATGCTGATAAATAACTCTTATAAAACTGTCTTTGCACTACATTAAATTCAAAATAGGGACATGAACAAAGTCTTTAACTCTGCGCAATGTAGATGTTCTGTGCTTCATTTTAAAAAGAAAAAGTAAATACAATGTGTAGCAAATCATAAAATTCTTATAAACAGGCACTATCTCTGTGTCACATCTCTCTGTAGATGATGACGTTGAGGAGGAGGGCGATAGGCAACATTTATTGATGCTTTCGATATGGCAAACACTGTTCAAGTCGCTTTACATGAATTAACTCGTTTTATCACCACAGCAATATCATGGGACAGGAGCTAAAATTATCCCCATTTTATGTTTGTTCATGGAATGCTTGTGAACCCCCAAAAGGGAAACTTCAACAAGGTACTGTATGAGCTTGCCACAGTTATGTGCAATGAAAGAGTTAACATTATTATTTCTATCTTAGACCCTGAGAGTCAGTTCAGGTCACTTCGTCTTTCCTTTTGGGAGCTTGTGCACCTTATTCACTTGACAACTGTCTTCTTTCCTTTGCTGAGTACCCCCAGTTGTGTCTATGGAAGAGCAACGTCTGCCCTCACAGAGCTTATATTCCAGTTAGCAGAAGACCAGTAATTCCAGAAACAAAAGCCACAACAAATAATAGGATTTCGGTTAGCAAAAAATGTTGTGAAATACAGTAAAGCACTGTAAGGCAAAAAGAGGGACCGGGCAGACTGGGCATGAAGAACGGGCTCTGTGAGCAGTGGGAAAGGCCCTCCTGAGGAAGGGAAGTTTGAGACGAGAAACTCAAACAGCAGAGAGCACAGCAAGTGCAAAAGCCCTGAGGTAGGAATGACTGAACATGTGTGAAGAAAACAAAAAGACCAGGAGGCCGGAGGATTCTGTGGTGTGGCTCTCCTCTCCCTTTCCCTTCTCAGCTCTCTGACACTATTTTCTGTGGCAGACCTGGTTTCACTGAATCCAAAGAAGTGGTCTGGAATGGCAAAATCCTGAGATGTCATTCATGGGAGTCCAGGGGCAGGGAGGGACACAGGCAAGAGAATTGGACTGAGAAAGGTTATACTCTGCATGTCATCCACATATGCTTATACCCCACACACTTCTGTCCTGTAAAGTCAAATTAAGATGAACCTAAGGCAGAAGCAGAATCCCAGCCCTCTTGGCACAGGTGGCCATTCATTCTTCAGTGCTGACACAGCACAGAACAGCCCCTGTATGCAGTGCTTCCCACAAAAATTACACCTTGCACTTGTGTGTCCACCACCCACTGGACTGGAAGCTTACTGAGGGTGGAGTCTATGTCATAAGTGTTCTTCAGTCATTTTTTCTTATTGCATTTATGTCCAAAAAATGTTTGTGGAGTGCCAGTCTCTTTTGCTAGATCTAGTCACTGTTCACAGACACAGCTCTGGACGAGGAAGACTCAGTCCTTTTTCTTGTGCTCCTTACACTAATCCAGAGGAGAAACACAACAAACTAGACAACTCGAACAGAGCATGCTCTGTCCTTTGGCATGTGATGCAGCTCACCCAGCCTTGAGGAGTCAGAGAGAAGGTTCCAAGGGAGTGACATTGGGCCAGGGTCTGGAAGTGTTAATTAAACCACACTTGAGTTAGTTTGTGTGTGTGTGTGTCGTGTGTTGAGAGATGGAGATGAGAGAAGGTGTGCAGGATTTTAGATCTTGGGAAAAAAGGATTCATGAACCTAGAGATGAACCCAGTTGTGTATTAGATGACAACTGTGCTTGTGAATTTGCATGCATGAATGAATGAATGAATGAATGCTTTTGTCCACACATGTGGTGTAGGGGCTGCTCATGACAAGGAAGTATAAAGCCCAAATGCATTTTGTTCATTTGCCTTGATATATCACTGTTCCAAACCCTGCCCATAATTTCCCCGGAGGCAGCCTCTTACGGAGACACGCATCATTATTGAAAGGTTGCTCTCCTGTCGATTATTCAGTTTTATTGGGAGTGTGAGCAAAGCACTCATCTTGCCCTGAGATAGCCTTACCGGTGGAAGTGGCTGTATCCAAGCCCTGTGGCAGTGTTCCTCTTTCCTGAACATTGTTGTGTGAAAGCTATGGGGTGGATGGATGATTGAAAAAAGGAGTCATGACTTCAAAGAAGGGAGAGTGGCTGTTAGTGTATTCTAGATGCCAGAGGAAGATAGCTGGCTTGGAAAGTACAGACCTAGGTTCTAGTCTTTGCTCTACCGTTAACTTGTAGTGTAGCATTCGGTAAGGAACAGTTCTCTAACCTGTGCAGTGAAACTGTGCAGAGAGATGGTGCCAGGCAGCGCCTAAGACCCCTCCAGTTCTGGAATTCTGTGTTCATTTTAGTTCTGCCTGCTGAGGAGGGGGAGGTCGTGAATGTGTGTGGGCAGCAGCTGGGCATTTCCCTTATTCTTACAGCCAGCAGCCCTGCCCTGGAGTACTCACTTCCCCAGAGGCCTGGGCATCTCTGAGCCCTGAGCACCCTAAGAAGCTGTCCCAATCTGCCACACTCACAGGCGGGTTCTGGTTTCTACCATCTGTTCTGTCAGAGCCATGAATGACCACACACCTGTGTTCTTCTCTTCCCCCTGGTGTCTGTTCTTCTAAAGTCATCCAAGAGGTAGGCTATCCCTGATGAAGCCTTCCCTTAGATTTCACATAGGGAGTCTCTGGTCGGCTCATTTTCCTCTCTCCCTCCCACTCTACAGCCATCCATACTGAGGGCATTCGGATCCCAGCCCCTCTGCCAACCACCAGTGTGGCCTGCTGGTTCTTAATCTCCCTATGCCTCATTCTCTTCAACCATGAAATGGGGATAACATGTGTTTCTACCTCATAAGGTTCTTTGTGAGGATTGAGATTATCCATATCAGGCAGCGAGAGCAGTGCCTGGCACATTGCAAGTACTGAGTACATTGCTGCCTTCCTTCTTCAGAAATGTTCTGCCCCATTCTCAGGCAAACAGTGGGGGTACTGTGGTGCATGGGACACCATCTCTGCCCTAGGGCATCCAGTCTAGTAAGTTTCCCAAGTGGCACCTGTGGGGCAGACACGTTGCCTGGATTACCTCATTGAAGCCTCCACTTTTTCCCCCAAAAGGAAAAAGAAGCAATGTGTGATGGGAGTGATCATAATGGGAAATAAACTCTCCTTCCCAGGGCGTCCACTTCCAGCTCTCAGAGGAGGTGGTGGGGCTCATGAGCCCAGCTCCCCACAGTGCTTGCTTCAGCCCATCTGAAAAGGATCCGTCTTTAAAAGCAAGGAGCCAGAAAAAATAATTCATACTAAAAACAAACTCTGTCATGAGTCATTTGACTTTGCTTTCCCCTGAACACATAGTTTACATCTTGGGCGAGCTAAGGCGAGAGGAACATCTGCTAGGCTGTAGGCTAGCAGAGCCGTTGTTTAAGGGGCTTCACACCCAGTGTGTGCCCGTTGGACCCCGTGGTTTAAATCAAGGCTTGTGCTGATGGGGCCTGACATTTAGTTATTTTTGGTGTAGTTGGATTGAGATATGATTGTGTATGAGTTCTATCAAGATGAAAAGAGTCGCTTTGGCCCAGGATTCAGAAGTTCTTGGGTCATGAACCAGCCCATGCAGTAGTTATTCTGAGTGAATTTGTGTATATGTGGACACATGTTCAGATGTGTGAGCACCTTTGGAAATGAGAGAGAGAGAATGAGGGGAAGGCAGCTTCCCCATGAGCTGCTTTTCATTCCTATCAGCAGAGGAGGGAGCCTCAGCTCTGGGTCAGTATTTCTCGATCCTGGGTGAACCGTCCATAACCCAGAGCTGGAGGCAGGTGCCTGTGTTTCTGTGGCCAAACTGGCTCTTCTTTAGATCATTGAAAAATAGTAGGAATACATTTACAATGTAAAAACTCAAACAATATAGAAATACAAAGTAAAAGGCAAAAGGAAGAAACCTCTCCTGATCCCAAAGATAATCACTATTATACATTGTGTATGTTTTCTTACCTTCTTAACGCATTGACAGACATACCTCTATGCATATCTAGGATTATACAGTAAAAATTGTTCTGCAACTCTTTTTTTCACTTCCAAGAAATGTTGGGATATGTTAATGAGCACAGAGATTCCCCATATCTATTCCATGTTGGTTAGCAATTTCAGAGTCTGCATATACAAAACATTATTTAACCAATGCCCTATTGATAGACATTTAGGTAGTCTAGTATCTGGCTTTTTTGTAAATGATGATACAAGGATCATCCTTGATATGATACTTTTCATATAAGTATGAAGATTTCTCTTGGAGAGATACAAAAGAGTGGAATTTCTAGTGGTAGAATGTGTCATTTAAAATTTTATTAGCCGTGGCCAAAATGTAGTCCACAAAGGCTGTCTCAATTTGTATTCCTGCCAATGCCCCCCCTGTGCCTTTGCCAACACTGGGTATTGTCAATCATTTAACATTTTTGCCAATTTCTTGGGCAGAAAACGACTGTTCATTGTTCTCTTCCTTTGCCTTTGCCCTGTTACTAGAAGAATTAACTTTTTTTTTTTAAAGCTACAGTCACTTGATTTCTGGTTTTTTGTTAATGGCCTATGAATATCCTTTCTTCATTTTCCTGTGGAGTTGTCCTTTTCTCATTGATTTGGAAGAATTCTTTACATATTCTGTAGATCATTCCTGTGTCCATCATGTATACCGAAGACTCTGTTATAATATGTCTCTCATCCTCTGCTTTTGCTTATGATGTCTTGTACAGGAGTTTTAAATTTTCATATCTCACATCTGCAAATCTCTTTCTTTATGACTTCAAGATTTCTTGGAAACTTTCCCTATAAACTATTTCTCCTTCTGAAGCTGTTTTTCAGAATAATAACATTTTACACCAAAACACACCAGGTTGGCAGAATGGTCTCTGTGTTTGAGCACTCTTCGTAATTTCACCATTAATTATGGGAAAATTCCAAAACAGTACGGATCCATCGCAGGCCGATGGGAGGTAGCAGGGAGCTGGCCAAGAGCATGTAACCAGAAGTCATAAATATGGGCCATGGACCATACCAGGCTTCTTTACTTGCCACTAAATTTTGGAACATCACTTTGCTGCTTCGAACCTTGGTTTATTTCTCTGTAAAATGGGTGAATCGCTATTTCAAAAAGTTATTATGAAGGTTAACAACTCCCACATTTCAGTCATCTTTGTTTCTGCTTTTCCTGATAAAAGGCTTTTTTCCCCTGCCTTGGACATTTCACTGTAACTGATCATTTAAAAGTGTTGACTTCCATCTCTTCAGAGGATGTTGTAGCTGAATAGTGGGATAACCACTTGCTCAAGAGTCTGAGACAATTTCCTCATGATGCATCTCAGTGGGTCTAAAGAAAACAAAACACCTACACCATTGCTCAATGCTGGAAAATTCTCCAGGGTGGCCGACCCCTTCTGGAGGGGAGGAGCCAGTACTCTGAGGGACTGCTGCAACCCATGGGTGTGGAGAGTCCCTTCTTGCAAGCTTTCATAGCTTCTGAACTCACTGAACCTCCTGCCTGTACAAGGATAATTCCTTCATATTGAGACATCATCTCTTCCCTTCTCCTCAGCTGGTACCCTTCACTTCCTATAGCAGCACAGCCCTCAAGGCTGGGAGCCTAGACACTTGATCTGGACTATGGGTTCAAAATCTATCTTTGTCACTCTAACTTATGAGGCCTGAAGCAAGTTTCTTATTTCTCTCTGCCTCAGTTTTCCTATCTGTAAAATGGGCATCCTAGTATTACCTACCTCATAGAGCTGTTACAGGACTCAGTGCTATTTATAAAGCACCTGTCACAGAGTCCAGTATGCAAGGAGATTCAGAAGACTGTGTACAGTCTGAATCCCAGCCCCTCCTTGTACAGCCAGTTGACTTTGTACAACATACTTATTCCAACTTCAGGTCTTTCATTTGTAAAATGGGTTTGAAAAGATCTACTGCTTGGGATTGCTGGGAAGGTCAAGTGGGATAACGATTATAGGTGTTCATTAAGTGGTGGCCACTTAATGGTGCTGATTATCAAAAAAGATAGGAATGACTATGTAGTGAACACCGCATGCTCAAAAGCAGAGAAGGCTGGTGATTAAAAGAGCAGGCTCTAGAGTATAAGACACTGGGTTAAAATTCTGCCTCCACTGCTCTTGGCCCTGTGACCTGGGACCTAACCTCTCCAAGTTTCCTGATCTGTAAAATTAAGTTGATAATGTGCCTACCTCTAGGCTTGTTCTGAAGAGGAAACGATGATAAATTGGGCCTATAGAAAGTGCTTAATAAAATTAACTATTATTGATACTAGATCTCCTGTCCATCCTGGGGAAGACCCCTGCCTGCAGTCAGGGGTCCCTGAGCAGAAGGAATGGCAGCCCAGGTAGAGCCCCAGCCCCATTCGCTCTGGTGGCTCTGGAGCACAAGATGGGAAACAGGAGCAAAACTCAGGAAGGGAACTGAGGCAGAAGCCTGGTTTCTGTGGATCAGTCCAAACTGTTTGGGACAGAGGATAAAACACAATTAAGAATGTCCATCAGGATTTGTCTTCAGTGATATAAGAGGGTATATCATTTTAATTCTTAAGGCAGTTTTGTTGGGTAGATACTATTATTTTCAGTTTTCACCTTGTGAAACTGAGGGTCAGACAAGTTAAAGTGACTTGCCCAAGGTCACACAACTATAAAAGAGGATCTGGAATTTGAGCCCAGGTCTGTCCAACTCCAAATCCCTAATGAAAGGCTGTTAATATGTGTCCTGCTCTGTTGGAAATGACTCAGAAGCCAAGCAAGAGGGGGTGGGGCAGGGGGATAGGGAGAGCAGGAGGGAGTGGTGATGCTGTTTTTCTGGGAGACCAGAGGAGGCAGAAGTAGGGGCAGGAGGCCTGGAGCTGACAGGCTGTATATAAAAGTTTGGAAATTTTGCCCTGAGAAACAAGAGAGTGTTTTCAGCTGAGGCCAGTTTCAGCTGTACCCTGTGTACTAGGCTGAGGGCAAACCAAAATACAGCCATAAATAGTACTCCCCAGAATTCTCGCCACAGCAGCCCACTGTGCTCCTTCTGTTTGGCGATGACTGTTGAAACACTCCACGTGAACATGGCTGAGTCTGTCACTCTTCATGAAGTCAGGCACAGCCCATTCGAATGAGGTGTCCTGGGTGTGAGGAGGAATGCAAGAATTATCAGATAGTCAGCCACTGTGGAGTCTCCACAATGGACTTGCCTGAGGAATCAGCATCCCAGGACGGGACAGGACTTCCTAAATAAAGCCATTGCTTCAAAGGGGCCCATTCAAGCTCAGTGAGTATGCCCCAGCTTGTTACAGAGTATGTTTTTACAGCTATCCTTTCTCTAACTTAAAAAAAAAAGGTAAGTATCCCCATGGCAAGTGTGGCTCAGCTAGTTGGGGTGTTGTCCCTACACTGAAGGGTCAGTGGTTCTATTCCCAGTCGGGGCACATATCTAGGTTTGAAGGATCAATCCCCTGTCAGGGTACGTATGAGAGACAACCAATCGATGTTTTCTTTCTCTGTCTCTCTGTCCCCACTCTGTTTCCCCTTTCCTCTCTCTCTAAAATCAATAAGCATATTTAAAAAATATTTTTACAGTAAGTATCAAAACTAGAAGACACTCTGACCAGTCATCTAGTCTAATGCATTTAAAAGATGAGGACACTTAGTTCCAGAGTGGGGGTGATGTTCCCAGGGTTATAGAGAGAAAACCTGAGACTGGAATCCACGCTTCCTGACTCTTAGCTCAGAACACAACATGTCTAATGCTGTGCTCCTGAACCTTTGCACTGCAGTAACAGATGGTCTGCCAGCCTCTCCAAAGCAGGACTGGAATGTGGGAGAGACGGGAAGGAGGTTGTATATGTACTTGATACTTTTACCTTCCCCCCAGCACCTTTCCCCCATTTCAGTATTTCTTCTCACCTATCAAAACTAGCCCTGTGTGCTCAAATCTCATTGCATGAGAAGCAGGTCCTTGGGTTTCCAGAGTTATTGCTGCTCTCCTGTCCAGGGCCTTTCTTACTAGGAAGTGCTGCCTCTTGAACAAGAGAAAAGCCCCTGGACCAGGAGCATGCCTGGCTCAGCCCCTACTGGGCGGGCTTTCCCTGAGACAGCACCCCCACCCCAGGCGGATTCTCATCTCTCTCCTGCAGGTGAGGAAGAGGAAAAAGGAGGGTTGTTCATTCATCACCAAATAACATGCTGAGTTGTGTAACCATATTTAACCTTTAAATTAGGCTATGTAAGGTATAGATATATTAGCGTTTCCATTTACTAATGAGGAATTGAAAGTTTAGAAAGACAAATCACTTGTTCAGAGTCACACAGCCAAAAAGTGAGAGTTCGGACCTGAACCTCGATTTGTCTGGAAACCTAAAGTATAAGCTTTTTCAGATTCATCAGGCTAGAGAAGTGAGAGCAGTGTATATGCCCACACGGCCCACAGTGGAAGAGTGCTTTCTGACCTGTGACATGCCACCCACCAGTGAAGGCTGATAAGGAGGACGATTAGCTACCCAGGCCGAGCCAAGAATAAAGTGGCTTTCCCTAGAATAGACCAACCGGGCTTTGGGGTGAGAGAAAATGGGGAGGAAAGGGAAGAGGAGGAGGAGAGAGGTAAGTCAAACAGGTGGACGGTTTTGAAATGTACAAAGTCTGTGCCACTTGATGGGGATTATTTTTACTTTTTATTTCATGTATTTGACATATGGGAAGAAATCCTTGCTGTACCAGCTTCAGAGTCTCAGGTTTAACAAGTCAGTCATTGACCCGAGGAAGAGTTACATAAATCACACTTTCAAGGCCTTCAGACAAAGAACAACTTGGGACAAGCTGGCAAGTTTGCGGGGCATTTTGGTGACATTTCTGGATGCCCTTTGTTTCCCCCTTTCAAGAAAAGCCTTTTATTTCCTTGCTTTCTCACACAACAGCTTGGAATTCATGTCCCTTCCCCCCGAAATGCATCTGAATTTGTTGGGCTTGTTAAGAGTCAGAGCATGAAGCATTTTTCCATGGTAGAAAAGTCCTGGCATTCCAAAGCAGAACTAATGTGGGATTTGGGAAGGCTGCCCTATTTGTGAACTTAATTAGGGCTCCCCAAAGGCAGCTGATCCATCGGTGTCATAGGAAACCGCCGCCGAGGCCAGGGAAGGCTGAGACTGTGTGAGCACTGAGAGGCCATGAGCATGGACTCCACACCTGCTCCCCGATGGCTGGGGTCAGGAGTCACAGGAAATAAGGTCGGGGGCTTTCCTACAAGGCTTGTTTGGATCCCAGGCCCGGTTGCATCCTTCCGTGTGTCGCCAGTGTCTTAGTCCCAAAACACTTTGGGACAGAGGACTAGAGCAAGGTTCCCTTTGGGTCTATGAAATCAGGCCTTAGTTCTGATGAGATCTTTGAAGTTGACAAAAATTGCAGTAGAAAAACAACAGACTTTAGAGTCTGACAAGTCCAAGTGCTGAGTCAGACTCTGCTGCTGTTAGAAGATGTCAAATCTTGGAGAAGTTACTTGTTTATTTCTGAGCATGAGTTTTCTTCCTATTAAAAGAGCATTCTAACACCTATTCTATGGGTTTATTATAATAACAGCAGCTAACATTTGCTGAGCTATCACTCTGCAGGGCACTGTTCTAAGAGCATGAACTTAATCCTCTTTGGCCCCTACGAGCTAGATGCTTTATTAGAGGTTGGCAAACTACTCCCTGTGGGCCAGTTCTTGCCCACTACCCGTTTTTGCAAATAATGCCTTCTTGGAACACAGTCACAACCATTTATTCACACATGCACACTCCGTGGCTGCTCTGTGGCTGCAGGGTCGAGTTGCTGTAACAGACACTGTGTGTCGCACAAACCCTAAAATATTTACTCTGTGGCCCTTCACAGAAAAAAATTTGCCAACTCCTGCTTTAAATAATCCCAATGTAAAGATGAAGATAAGTCATAGGCATTTTAAATAACTTAATTGAGGTCACACAGCTGGTAACAGGTAGAACTAGAATTAGAACCCAATAGCCTGAGTCCAAAACATGTGCTTTTCACCAGTATCCTGTGTAGAATACATATAAAGTGCCTAGCACAGTGCCTCATATACAGGGGATGCTTACCACGCCTGTTTGATGAGCAGTCCTTTGCATTCCCTCATGGTGCTCCCTTTTCCATCCCCCTTCCCAGGATCCTATCAGTTCCAACTGCCTTCTCCTTCTCTTCTGTCAGATTATATTTTCCATCTAGCAGACTCCTGGGAAGTTTTTTAACTATTATCTCAATCCATCCTACAGTTCTATGAAGTTGGTACCATTATCTTCATCTAAAAGATGAGAAACCACTCCTGACCCCTGAGCTCCTAGGAATCTCCATTTGGGACCAACCCCTCAGAGGAAATGTGGCTGAGGACTTGGGGAACATTTGTTTTATGCTGAAAACTAACATTAAAGAAAAACATCTCAGTGGTTGCTCCAGAAAGGGTTACAATCTAATTGGGAGAGTGAGCCAAAATATTGGAACACTTTCAAAGTTATTTAGAACAGATTGTAAGTGGGTGTGAATTCAGACAAGAGAATGGGCCAGGAGTGTGGGGTGTGTGGGGTGTGTGGACAGTTTCCTAGAGATAGTTCAGTGTCAGGTGTGCCTTGAACTTGAGACAGGATTTAGAAAGAAGAAGCTCAGATTTGGGCATCACAAAGTGAGGAAAGGGACCACGGAGTGAAGACAGAACTGAAAATGCCTTGAAGGGACAGGCCAGCAAATCCCAGAGGACTGTGGTAATCAGGATGGGTATGGAGTGGGGACATGTGCTGCACAACTGGGAAGGCCACAGAGAGAGGTCTGGGGTGTGGAATAATGTAATGTGATAACACTTATGTGCAGCATTGCTGACCTGTGCCCTGTGTATACATCCTCTCCTTTAACCCCGCCAAACTGTTCCATGATGCACATGAACACTGAAGGTTAGATTATAGCCATCACATATTAATGGAAAAGTTAGGAGTATTTCACATGCCTACTTCAACAGTGCAGGACTTTTGTGTTTGTTACTTTCTTCTGTGAACATATGTGCTTGTGGTTGAGATTTTATAGTGTGCCCATATAATATAATTCAAATTCTTCCTGTAAAATTGTTCCTGCTTGTTCATATGCTGTTATCTATTATCAATTATTCATGGACTCAGATGGACAGCACAAGAAATTAGAGCTCTACACCACCTGGACCAGTCTGACCCCTCCCACCACCAGCAATGGGGAACTATGGAATGCTTTCTAGCAAAGGACGCCATAAGGAAAGAAACTATTCTGTGAACAAGAGGCGGGCTGGATGGGAGCTGGAAAGGAGGAGGTAATATGAAGCCAGAAGTGTGATGCACACTTGTGAAGCAACCCTGAATTGGGGCCCAGGACCTTGGGTTAGGGGCAACTGAAGAGGACATGGCAAAAAGAGATGGGCACATGTGTGGAGTCAGAGGGCCGTGACCAGCACCGTTTTAGACCTTGCTACAAGACAGCCATGCCTGAGCAACATAGGACTTGGAGTCTGAAGATTTAGGTTCAAGTCATGGTTCCACTGCTAAAAATGTGCTGTGTGAAGGAGGAGGGAAAATGGAAGAATGATATGCTGGTTCAGTTATGCAGCATCTCATTGTGTCTTCTGATTAGCTCTGGGAAGCGGTAATAATAATTACAGATAACATGTAAATACTTTTGTGTGCCAGCACTTTCTGTATTCTCTTCCAGCCATTTTCTATATATTAACTCATTTAATCTTCATAGAAACCCCACAATATAGGGTGTGCTGTATCACCTTTGTGTAGGTGGGGAGACTGAGGCACAGAGAGGTTAAGTAACATTGCTATGGGTCACACAGCTGGTAAATAGGGAAATTAAGCTTTGAACCCAGGCAGTTTGGTTCTGAGTCCATATTCTTAGTTGCTGTCACACTTCCTCTAAGGTAAGTTTACCCAGAAGAGCATTCTGTGGTTAAAGTTACTTCACTCCACCTTGTTCATGTACTTTGACACTCTCACCTCAACACCCTAGGGACCTCCCACTGAGAATGCTTCTTGCCATGGCCTCCTCAGTACTGCTCACCGCCTGTTTGGAACCTTTGCCTGCTTGCTCCCCTACCTCCACACCCTCACCCTGGCCTCCTGACTCCTCTCAGTGACCTTGATTCTAGCTTCCTGCTCCAGAACCACTCCTCCAGCTCCCCTTCTCTGAAAAATTTGCTTTTCCCCTTGGGGCACTTTTACCTCTTTTGTTCAAGGTAACACTCCAGCTCAGGGCCCTCCCCTCCCACCAGCGCACATGAGAGGCATCCCCTCCAGATTTGTACCACCTCCTCAGAACAGCACTGGACAGCTTGTTCAACCACCTTTTCAAGGGCTGGTCTCTGGCAAATGTACCAGCCCCACCTGACCCTTGGCAGTTGCCAAGCTAACCAGATAAGGCTATTCTGGGGAACAGCAAGAAGACTTCTTCACTCTAGTTAAGTCTTTCTTAACCAAAAGAAGTCAAAAGTGCCTTTAAAAAATGTACTCTGAAATACTGCGTGGGATGCTATAGCTGGTAAGGGCATGGTCTCTGAAATCAGAAGGATATAGGCTCAGAATCTAGATCTGCCACTTGTCAGCTGTGTTGTCCTAGGAAAATGGCTTAGTCTCAGTTCTTGGCTTGCAAAGAGGAGCCAAAAGAAAGCCAACCTTATTAGATAGCTGTGAAAACTCAGTGAAATGCTGTATGTGAGCATGTATCACAGCACCTGTCAGTGCTCAGCAAATGGTGGTTATTATCAGCCTTATAGCAAGTATCATTACATAAAGTATCACTCGAAACTCCCTGGAGATAATTCCATTCAGACAGTTATTCAACAGATTTATCAAGAGGCTACTATTTGCCAGATCCATGTTGGGTGCAAATATAGGACATATGTTTATAAAGAAAGCAATTAATGGTAATCATTTATTATAGATCAGACACAGTTTTAGGTGATTCAGGGACATTATTCCACTTAATATTGATAAGGGCTTTGCAGGCGGGCATTGTCATGGTCATTTTACAGATGAAAAAACTGAGATTCAGAGAGGTTAACTCCTCAGCAATGTGGCCAGTGATGGAGTGTGGCATCAACCACCCATAAATAAACCAAGATATTCTGAGATTAAGTCCCTACTCTTCAGAGTTCCATGTTTTACTCCCATACTCACTCAATAGCATGCCTTTGTTTAGGTAACTTTCTGGTTAAAGGGCACTTTATCAAAAAGTGTTATTGATTTCATCCTTATTGGTCCACATCTCTGGAAGAGGTGAGTGTTCTTATGTCTCTCTTACTGTGTAGTCGATGAGACTGGTGGGCTCTCCTCCGATGACTGAGGAGTTCAGCATCATCCTTTCATTATGTAGAAATGGAAATAGAGATGGAGAAGGTGGCAGGTAAGGAGCTTATACTGAACTCACCCCAGGCATGCTTTGCAAGTTACTTTGTTTTGTTTTTGAAACAGGTCCTTGTCATGAGTTTGCTTTTTGGATTTGTGCCTTCTGCCTCCAGGCATTGAAAGTCATATATGTCAAAGAAAGAAAGGTCCTTCAGTTACTTGAGGTTTTAATTCTGTTTCTACTTTGGTGGTTTGAAACTAATTACAGACTCTGGGTTATGCCTACATGTACAAAATGAAATGAGAGTTTGAGTCGATTACTTTAATAACAAAGAGAGGAAAATCCACTTTTCTTTCCATTATCTAAAGATTTCAGGCATATGAAAGTCCTTTTTTTTAAATTAAATTATGTGAAAAATTGGCCTCAAGCCTTCGTTTCACTTTGCCCATCTAGAAACAGTCTCAAGTTTTGTTTCAGAAAGGAGATGACATGTCTTGGACTGCTTCTAGGGGACTAGCAGATCTCTTTGGAACAATTGCAGGCTGAGATTTTGGTGTTATTATGATAGAATATTTGTGTGTGCTTGGGGGAGGATGGTGTTTTATGTATTTCATTTAAATTTTTTAAAAGGCTGCAGGACCTAGAATAAATTTCAGGATGAAGAGTTTCCATTCATCTCATTTATTGATTTACTTATTTAGTCCTAACTATGGCCAATAAGGCTTTCCTGGCCTGGGGCCCACTCCCTTTCTGACTTCACTTCCAGCTCTTCTGCCCCTCGCCCAGGCTTCTCTGTCCACCGTGGCCTCTTCTCTCTCTTCCCACGTGCTAAGGACACGCCCACCTCAGGGCTTCCATACCTGCAGTTCCCTCTGCATGGGATCCTCTTCCCGTAAATACAGTACTTACATGGCTCACACCCTCATTCCCTTCAGATCTGTGCTGAAATGTCATTTTGTCAGAAATGCCATCCCTGGTCACTCTGTACAAACTGCCTGCTCCACTCCTGTCATTCTTCATCCCCTTTACCCTGCCTGATTTTTTTTCCCTAGTAGTTATCACCACCTGACATATGTGTATGTGTGTGTGTGTATATATATATATATAT
This sequence comes from Phyllostomus discolor, assembly GCF_004126475.2. Classification (NCBI taxonomy): domain Eukaryota; kingdom Metazoa; phylum Chordata; class Mammalia; order Chiroptera; family Phyllostomidae; genus Phyllostomus; species Phyllostomus discolor. Next base: position 42,876,491 of record NC_040907.2, read on the forward strand.
ATATATATATATACTTATATTATTTTAATAAACTTATTTTTAGAATGGTATTTCATTTATAGAAAATTTGTGAAGATATACAGAGAGTTTTCATAAAACCCATACCCAGTTTTCCTTATTATTATCTTACATTAGTGTGGTACATTTGTTATCATTGGTGAGCCAATATTGATGCATTGTTATTAACTGAAGTCCATATTTTATTCAAATTTCTTTAGTTTTTACTTAATGTCCTTCATGTGCTCCAGGATCCCTCCAGGATATTAGATTATATTTAGTCAGCATGTCTCTTTAGGCTCCTCTGGCTTTTGATGACCTTGACAGCTTTGAAGAGCACAGGTTAGAGATTTTGTAGAACATTCCTCAATTGGGGTTTTTCTGATGTTTTTCTTATGATTAGACTGGAGTTAAAGTTTTGGGGGAGCAAGACCACAGAGATAAAGTACCATTCTCATCACGGGTTAGCAAACACACATTATCAACATGACTTATCACTGTTGATGTTGACCTTGATCACCTGACTGAAGTAGTGTTAAGTTTCTCATTGTAACATTATGCTGTGTTTTCCTGCTTCCCATACTATGTGCAGACTACATACAAGAAATGGGGGTTGTGCTTCACTTCCTTGGGGATGGAGTATCCGAATCAACTTGGAATTCTTCCCCATAGGAGATTCATTTCTTCTTATTCATTTATTTATTTATCCATTCAATCAATCATTTCCTTGTACCAGTGTGGACTCATAGATGTTTATGTTGTATTTTGGGTTACAGTCCAATAATATATTTTGTTCTCATTTGTTGCAGTTTTGGCCATTGGGAACTCCTTAGACGAATCCTTTATCTCTCTGACATAACCCCATAATTTTGTGGGTTTTTTTTTAAATTACTTCCTGGCACTACAAGATGTTTCAGGCTCATCTTATATATTTCCTGCCCCGGTCTTTGAATCAACCACTCTTCTAAGAGCCCTGATTCTTTTTATTGGAGAATGGTATTAGAAACCAAGATCTGGAGACTAAGTATGCTTAATGCTACTGAGATGTTATGGCTTCTAGGCACTCCCAGCTGACAGTGCATGCAAATATATGTGTGTATACTAACCTGTACATATACGCATATCTATAAATATTTCTATATGTAATCATCAGTGTCCCATTGCATAGATGTACCCATTTGTTTATTCCTTCACCTACTGAAGGACTGCCTGGTTGCCTCCAGTTTTTGGTGATTATGCATAAACATTTACATGCAGGTTTTTGTGTAGACACAAGTTTTCAAACCAGTTGGTTAAACACCCAGGAACACAATTGTTGGGTCGTATGGTAAAACTATGTTTGTTTATTATAAACTGCCAAGATCTCTCCCAAAGTGGCTATACAATTTTGCATTGCCACCAAAATGAGAATTTCTTTTGCTTCACATCCTCATCAGCATTTGGTGTCAGTTTTTTGGATCCCAACTATTCTAATTGGTGTGTAATGGTATCTCGTTGTTTTAATTTGCAGTTCCTAATGGCAAATGATGTTTAGCATCTTGTCATGTGCTATTTGCCATCTCTGTATTTCTTCAGTGAAATGCATGTTGGATTTGATTTGATTTAGTAATTTAATATTGAGGATTTTGCATTGATATTCATGAGATATATTTGTTTTTAGATTTCCTTTTTTATAATGTCTTTATCTGGTTTAGGCATCAGAGAATACTAGCTTCATAGTGAGTTAGGATGTCTTTCTTCTACTTATGTTTTTCTAGAGAAAATAGTAAGTTGGTGTAATTTCTTAAATATTTTGTAGAATTTACTAAAACCATCTGGGCCTGGTGCTGTGTATTTTTGGAAGGTTATTAATTATTGATTCAATTTCCATACTAGATATAGCTCTATTTAGATGATCTGTTTCTCCTTAATGTGAATTATGGTGATTTGCATCTTTTAAAGAAATAGTACATTTTATCTAAGTTATCAAGTGTGTGGGCATAGAGTTGCATATAGGATTCTTTTGTTGTCCATGAAATCAGTAATTTCTAATTTCTGATATTAGTAATTTGTGTCTTCTCTCTTTTTATCTTGGTTAGCCTAGCTAATGGTTTGTCAATTGTATTGACCTTTTCAAAGAACCACTTTTGGTTTCATAGATTTTTCTCTATTGTTTTCCTGTGTTCAATTTTATTGATTTCTATTTTCTATTATTCCTTTTCTTCTTGTCGTGTCTCCATCTTCTTGCTTTCTTATGCTTGCTTTAGACTTAAATTGCTCATTTGTCTTTGGGCTTCCCTAAGAACTCCTGTGTAGAAAGAGTCTGTTTCACATGCAATTCACCTGCAATCTCACCTGCAATCATCTGCAATTATACTGGAGCCCTGTTAGTGTGGTTTTAAGGTGGAAAATGGAAAGCACTCTGTAATCTTTCGATTAGATCTTAGCTTTTACATCCTTGCCTATTTCATTGCCTATTTTATTTACTGCTATATCTTAAGCAACTATAATAGTGTTTGACTCAGAGTGGGTGCTCAATAAGTATTTGTCAAATTAATCAGTCAGTTGATGTTCACAGAGCACATCGATATACTAGGCATTGCCCTTGGTGTGGAGAGTAGGTGAAACTGAAAGAATCATGTGTCTATAGTTGTTACCATTGTGGGAGAGGGCATGGTAGACGTAGGCTTTAAATGGAAATAACAGTGAACTGTGGATTAGAGCATGAGGGTGTTGAAGCATAGAAGACATGCACCTAAACTAGCCCACATAGGAGGGAGGTCAGGCATTGCCAGAGGAGGAAATCATCACTGAGTTGAGTTGTAAAGGATGAGTAGCTGCTGGCCTGTAGGGGGAGGATGATTCTGGCGAAGGGGACAGCATAGCCCTGTAAGGTCTGTGTTGGGCGATGTGCAATGTGATTTCCTCACCCACCTGTTATGTTTAATACTCCATACAAGGCAGGCAGTGGGGACTCAGTTCAAAGATCCAAAAGTTTAAGTGACTTGACAAAATGTCACCGATGCTGACTGATGGAACAATGCTGTTTGAGCCCAAAGCCCTTTTTCTTTCTGCAAAATGATGACTAAAGCACGACTCAGAGTCTGGTGGAGGAGCCAAACCCATAAACAGATCTTTATGGTACTAGTGCTGCCTTTGAATTTGCTTCATTGTTGTTTCTCTTTAAGACTGCGGCCCTAGAAGTCATGAGCTGAAATTCAGGGCTGCTTTGCAAATGCCCACAAACCACTGGGGGGAGTTTTGTCAAAGAAGGCGGGAAAGAAAAATAAATGTGGGCTTCTGCTCTTTAAACTTCAGCCCAGTGAGGCGGACTTCCCGGAACGCTTCAGGCCTCTTCAAAGGCCCATTGTGGAAAGTCTCCAGATGTGCGTGGAAAACCTCACGGGGGAGCTTCCCAGTGAAGAGGCCTTTTAAGCTTGAACTGAGATGAAGGAAGTTGACGTGATGAATCCTACCAGGTGGCCTGTTTTCTGAAGGAGCCCAGACTCCACCATAACCTTAAGAAGGCCGGGGGTAGGGAGAATTACCCTGTTTGGATTCCTTTGTCTAATACTGCATCTTCTTTGATTGCAGAAAGTAGGAATCTTTGTTGCTGGAGCGAGGGGTGGAGGTGGGGCACATTCACCAAATGATTTATCTACCTGTAAATGGTTAGTGACAGTCAGGTGCTCCCTCCAACTCTTCTTGAGGGCTTGAGGGGGGTTTCAGGATTGGAAAAAGTCAAGGCCTTGAGTGATTCTTGCTATATCCTACAGTGATGCTGCTAAGCGTTCTGAGAAGCAGCATCCTCAGGATTTTTGCTCTGAGGCTCTGCCCTGAATCTCTGCTTAAGCTGTCTGCCCAGTGCCCCATCTGTCTTGGATTTGAGACCCCATCTTCTTCTTGCTAGACACAGTGAAGTCAGAGAGACCCCAGTTTAAATCCCGGCTCTCTGGTCAGCCGTGTTATCTTGAACAGAGTAGCTTCAACTGGACCAACCCTCAGTTCTTCATCTGCAAAATGAGGGTAACCTGAAGCTACGATGGGGGATGAATTGTTGAGTGGGCACACACCATGTGCCTAGCACAGTGCCTGGCACAGAGTAAAGATTCAGTTTGTTTTCATCCCCATATCCTTCGATCCAGTCATGCAGGAAGGCAGGGGCTGCCCATTTGGCCTTTGACAGTTCCTCTGTAGCTTTTTAAATCCTGTCCCTGCAGTGTCCACATGCACTTAGCTAAGTATTTTGAGATCACAGTGTATTTAGGGGAAAGTCCTTTGGGCTACAGCTAAAATTAGGCCTCTCTTTTGCTCCTCTGTTTACCACCCTCCTTCCTATTTTAACTAATTAGAGGCATTGACACTAAGAAACACTTGCGAAAAGTGGGGAGAACAGCTGGGCGTTGTTCTAGATACCAGCAGCTGCTCCCCGTCAGCATGCAGGCATGGAGAAGGGTGATCCTGCGTCAAGGTGGAGAAGCAGGAAGAAGAAGGGATGCCAGAGTCTGTCTGCAGCTTGGCAAAGGGAAGGGAGTTGGAGACTTACCACTGTGTCCTTCACCTTCTGCTGAAAGGGGCAGGGCAGGAGGCCGGAGAGAGCAATGGAAACAGTAGGAAAGAGAGGTGATGGGAAGGAGGGCTTTAAGAAGTTTAGCTGGCTGGTTAGTTACTTGATTGGTTAACTTCATTCAAACTATTACTCCCACCCAGACCACTACAGTATTCTCCTGACTGGCTGCATGCTCCGGGCCTGCTTGCTCTCCCACCGGAACGAGAGGGGGCCTGGGGAAACTGCCAGTTCCACCCCCTAAAACTCCTGCAGTGGATTTCCACCCTTGCATTTAGGAAAGATTCTAGAACCCAACACAGAGCCCCCGAGGGCCTGGATGTGCCCTTTTGTTCTTTCCTGGAGCCAGATTAGCCTGCGTTTTATCTGGGTTCCTGTACCTTCCAGCTGTGTGAACTTGGGCAAGTTACTTCACTTCTCTGTGCCTCCTTGTTGTCTGAAAACTTCAGGCAAAAGCAGTAATTAATTCACAGAATTAATGTGAGGATTTAATGAATAAACAGTTTTTGGGTCTGTAAAATAGTGACTGGCACATAGTAACTGCTCAGTAAGTTTTATCTATTGTTATTATTATAATTGTTATTATTTCTATTATTCCCTTAACTCTAAAGCTGCCCCTCCACCCCATGCACTAACTTTTTATTGACCTAAGTTCTCTTCTTCCCTCATCCATGAGCTTAAATGTCACTCCTTGATAGAAGTATTCCCAGATGCCTTCAATCTAAGCTAGTGTTCCTCACATAATATGCCATAGCCCTTTGTACTTCCTCTCCACAGTACTTAGTGCAATGCATCAACATAGATGTTTTTGTGAATATTCATTTACTATCTCTCTATTAAGGTCTAAGTTTCCAAGGGTGGGAACCATGCTGATTTTGTTCACCAGTTCCTGTTAGAAACTAAGGTCATGATCAGCACATAGTAGATGGTCAATAAACATCTATGAATGGAGGGAAGAGGAAGAAAGGAAGGGAGGAAAGGTGGAGGCAGGAAGAGCGGGATGGGGAAAGGAAGGGAAGATTATTGGTGAAAGCGGAAAAGTCAGCATTCATGCTCCCCATCACTAGAACCATCAAGTAAAGACAGGATTGAGTCTTTATGGGCTCTTTTTCCAGATGCCAGCTATTTGAGAAGACGGCAGGTTATGTACCCTCAAAAAACATCTTCACATCTCATCTCAAGCAGGCCTTTTGGGAAAAAGTTGATCAGATAGGAGTTGCAGTCCTGTGGCAGTTTTCCTAGTATTTCTTTATCCACTGGTCATGCATTCCAGTTCCTGGAATAACAGCTTTCCACATGCATTAATCACTTAAGCCTATCAACTATGACTGAAGCTAAAAGCTTTAACTCTTGAGTTCCTCTATCATTTGGAGCAAAGGAAAATACCGCATTTTTCGGACTATAAGACATACTTTCCCCACCCCACCCCCAAATTCATGCAGCCTCTCCCCTGGATGTTGGCTTCAAGCATGAGGACTGATCTCACTTTGGCCCATCTCTCAGGAGACCTGGGAACTTGTCTGTCGCAGGTCGGACCACCCAGAAAGGTTGCCTGGAACACCATTTTCATTTTTAGGAAAAAAATACAAAAATATGTTTTGAAGGATAAAAGAGGAGGACATGAGACGGTACAATATCAAGACTGTTTTACTAAGGATTACAGTGTCGTATAACCAATGGGTTTGAAGAGGCCTGCTGTGGGGCTGCCAATTCTAGTGCTTAGTTTTAATGAACATGTAAACCAACATGCTCCCATTTCAAAATAAAAACAACACCCCAGGTCATAGAGATGTTTGCAGAGATACATTTATCTAGCAGCTTAGAATCAAGCCAAAAACAACATAGATTTCCCTTTCTCAGGAACACACTGAGATGTTTTGCATCTAGATCTCAATCTAGAATTTCACCATCCTAAAGATAATCCAGAGTCTGTGCTGAAGTATGAGTAGTTTCTGGCCCTAGGCAAGTTCAGTGCCTACCAGTTCTCAAAATATTAGTCCCAACAGCGGTGTCTTCTCTCCCTGAGAATAGTGGTTCCCTAAGGAGGAAGAGTGGGGTGCCTGAAGTTCAGAGCTACACTAAGACCTGTGTTCTTCACACCTAAGAGAAAACTTCCTGGGCTGCCCTGGCAGGGAAGAAGGGTCCAGCTCATTATCACAACTTCCTCTCCGCAGAGCCTGGGCCCTTCCTCGCTCAAGGAAAACTTCATGGAGGTAGCATTTTAGGTTGACCACTTACTCATCTGTTCATTCACCAAATATTGGGTGAGCACCATCAACCTGCTAAGCACTGAATGTCAACATGAACTGTAGACACAGCCCCTAACCTCATGGAGTTGATGTTCTAATGGAAAAAAAAAAGGACAGTAGAAAAATAATCTCACATATAACAAATACTTATTATCAGAGCTTAACAGGGAGGTGGTACAGTGTGTGATGGAAGTATTTGGATGGGATTCAAGATCTGTAAAATGTGAATAGTAATCCTACCTTCCAGAGTGGTTAAGCCAGTGGCTTAGGAGGGGTGGGAGATATATTGGTGGGAGAGGTTTGCCCTGGAGGGGAGATTTTACCACCAACATATTGCAAATGCATGTGATAATGAAAAGCACATGGACCTTTTGCTGGTCTAAAGAGAATTAGATTTTAATTCTCTGCAGGCAGTACCCCTTGCCCCCATCACCCACACCTTGTGTGAACAGCTCCCACCCCCCTGCCCTTTGGTGTACCACTCAGTTCAGTAAATGGATTTTACTCCCTGGCTTTGAATCCTGGATTTCCCACCCTGAATCCTGAGTGATGTTAGGCAAATTCCTTAATTTCTCTTCACCTCTTTTTTCCCCTAGAAAATGGGGGTAACAACAATAATATCCATCTTTCTCAGTTGCTGGGGATATTGGTAAGGTGGCATGTATACTCTTGCTGTGGTGTCAAATGTATAGGGTACCAAAAACATCAGCCATTGTTACCAATGTGTGCTTAATGAGTGATGAGGATTCTAATTTCCATTTCTGTCTTTTCCATAAAGGCATAAGTAAGACCTGGTCCTGGAGTGGGAATATGGTGGGGATGAGTGAGAGTGGGAGGTGGAGGGAATTTCCTTCCAGTTTCTGATTTAAATAGGCTTCCCCATCTCCATTCCAGACTTGAAAAGCTGCCAAGCACCCATTGAATTACCTGTGCACATCCTGCCCGCATTTCCTCAGTGGAGCCCCCCACCCCAGACACCCCCATGTAAAAGCTTATGTGGTTCCAGGTGCCATAGTTTCTTGCTCCAAGATATCTCTGCACAAAGGCCCTAGTGGTTTTCCACAGCCTCATGATGCTTTCTTAACACACATTTTCATGTCCTTCTATCTCCTCCTCACCACCTTAAGGAAATGGAGAGGCCTCTGTGGAAAGCTGCAAGGCATACACTGTGTTGGGTGTCCGGAGTTTGCATTTGAACTCCCAGGTTGTCCGAACTTCTGCTTTAAAAAGGAAAAAAAAGTGCCTTCACATCTCAGGTGTAAGTGCCAGATCTTGTAGCACTTATAAGGGCAAATCCATTTCTTACTGAATAATGCTTAAAACCCACATGACTGGCTGAGGTAAGCTTTGGCCAGGTTTGTGAAGAATCTCTGCAACATGTTTCCTTCGATGTTCTCTTCTGCTAGCTATTGTCCTCTAAACAGGAGGAGACCAGGCTGAGTCTCTGCCTCTCCTGTTACCCACTGACCCTGAATAAACACTTTCTGATCTGAGGAAGCTAGGTCTATGCAAAGAGCCCCAGGTACCAGTCCTCACTCTGCCTCTACCCAAGAGGGTCACATGCCTCAGCCATGAAATCTAAAAGTTCTTTAGTGTTTCGGATAACTTTCTCCCTAACACCCGCACTGAGCATCACCAAAGCCTCCTGAGCACCTGTCATATCTGTGTGCACCTCCCTCATCCACCAGCGCCATCCTAGTCTTCCCCTGGGCCTCTGCTCCTGGCCCCTGCCATGCTGAATGTGGCAGAGGAGCCAGGTGGTGGCACCTCTGGCTGCCCAGTGTCCTGGGAAAGGAGACTGCAAGGTCTGAGTGCTGTGACCCATGCCTGCCTCTCAGCTCTGTCTTATCTGCACCTGCCCTCACTCTATGTGCTCCGACCACACTGGCCTTCTCATTCCTCAAATGCATCATTTTCTGTTCTTTCATGGGGTTCCCTCTGCTGGATATGTCTGCACTCCTTATGAATGTCAGCGAAGCCATAACATAACATACAAGATGCATACATACATGCATGCATGCACACATACATATCATACATACCATAATAACCATAAATAACACGAGGCAGTGTAGGCTCAGGGATGCTGAGACCCTCCCTTGCTGTGGTGCCCTGAAACAGTGTGGGGGAGGAGAGGACCCCCATCTCTGAGATTCTGACTGCTCTTCCACAGAGAAAGGAAGGGTCTAACCAGACAGCTGTCTGCAGCCACCCTTGTCACACTGCTCTTCTCAACCTTCCAAGCAATGAGGGGCAAGGGGAAGGCTATGGACAAGATAATTTCTCACTCAGGCCTTGCTCCTAACCTCACACATTATTTCTTGATTATCTGGCAGAGATTAATTTGACTTATGCAAATAAACTAGCAGAGCTTTTCTGCCCAAGCTACCAAACACAGCCTCACTTGTTTGACCATATCCAAAAACATTCTTTCAAAGAATTTTTGTTCTTTGGGGTTTCAGAACACCAATTGACTTTTCTGGGGTTTGTTCTCCCAGGAACAGATGAAGCAAGGGAAGGGGGAGTGGGAGGAAGGGAGGGGAGAAAGGAGAGAACCCCTCAGAGGGATTTGAGGACAATCACAAAAAGTGCTCTACTCACCCTCCTCCACCCCTCTACAAATCCCCAGCCCCTTAAGAATCTTCTACTGACCAGCCCTCCATTTTTTCCCTACCCTTCTTAAGCTCGTGAGAAAGATCTGTAGCCTGGGAGTCCTGAGTCCCGAGTCTTGTCCTAGCTTTGATGTCAATTGATTTTGTGATCTTCTCTGAGTAGTTTCATTTTTCTTCTCTGAGGCATTCTCAGCGCTGTCCCATTTCACCACCGAATCCACTGTGCATAGAGGAAACCAAATTGAAGAGCTTTTGCTTTATGCAAGATACCTTGTTAGAAATTAATGATTACATAGGCACTCAGCATCCCTACAAGGCAGATACCACTCCTGCTTCTCAGAGAAGATAAGACTTAGGAAAGCTAAGAAAGCTGCTGAGGACCACAGGCTGCTAAAAGAACAGGCAGGTTTCAGGCCCAGATCCTTCTGTCTCGAAGCTCATGAGCCTTCACACTCAACTGACTCCCAAGTGTACTATGGAAAAGAAATCAAGATAACTGTTTATAAACAAGAAGAAGCTCTCACCCTCTTTCATTTACGCATTATGCAGAAGGCAGGATGCCTTTCTTGGATTTCTCCCCATACACACGTCTGCACAGGATCTGAGGGGAGGGAAGACACGTGCTGGGACCTCTCATACCAATCTCTGTCAGTGCCAGAAGCCCTGTACCAGAGGCAGAGAAGGAAATGAGAAAGCAGGTGCAGTGAGGCTCTCAGGTGTCAGAGCAAATCTAACCCCACCCTCTTGGTTTGGGATGAGTAAACAGAGGACCAGAGTGGACATAGAAGTTGTCTGAATTCACACCATTTGCAAATGGGGAGAAGGGCCCAAAACCCAGGTCTCTTCCATAGAATCACGCAAATCAAGTGAGCCCCTTCTGTTCAAAAAGAAGAACCTTCAAGAACCTTAATTTTGCACCCATCTAAAAGCTGTATTGAGCTATGCTGAAAGTAATGGGCATTGCAAGAACTTTCTCACGGAAACTCCCAGCTGAGCACACAAAGCAGCAGGCCTCCAAGGAACAGTGTAAGGATTGTCTGAAGGGCTCTGTGCTGGTGAGATTACAAAAAATCATAATATACGAATAAATGAACATATGGAAGAAATCAGCAAAGCCCTCTCTTCCTTCCCATATGTAAACTCGGCCTTCGCTTAAAGTCATTAAGCAAACACAGATGCAGCCAAACCAGGCACCAGATGGCAAAGGAGAGTTGGAATAAAAGGTAAAAAGATCTGTTGGTGTTTATTCAAAACTGGGACAACAGCCATGATCCAAAATGTCACGGTTTCCACAGAATGGTCACCTAGGGTCACCAGTGCCCAAAAGTGACCAAAACATAACAACCAAATAATCATGGCTGGGCAACTGTAGGAAAACCACTTCTGTTCTCTGTGATTGGAATACAATGTCAGAAGAAAGTGGTAATTCTGGGAAATGAAAGCAGTGCTTCAATCAGAAGGAATAGAGAGGGTGGGGAAAGTGGAAGGAAATCAGCTTTTACAGAATACTTACACATGCCAGGAGCTTCACATCCTTGGGCTCATTTCATCCTCACAACTACCCAGTAGGTATTGGCCAATTTTATAAAAGACGAAATGTCATCAGTAGCCCAAGAGAGATCAAATGCCAAGGCCACACCACAGGAATTCCAACCTAGCTATTTCCAATGCTCCCTGTGCAACTCTGATTTCTAATCTTTTATCCTGTTGTCAGACCATGGAATATTTGACACAGAAAACATGGTCCCTAAAAGATTCCATTCAGCCCATTATCACTGAGCATTTGCCATGTGCCAAGCCCCTGCGAATACCCAGGGGTTACATATATCTACCAGGCACACAGGAGAGTCACATGGCACCCTCTCTCCTTTCCACTCATCCCACTAGGTGTAAGGAAGAAGGTGACCTGACCAGGTGCTGCCTAGAAGGGACAGCAGAGCACACGTGGAGTAGGGAATGGAATGTGCTTGAGAATTGACTGCACTTTTATTTCATAAAAGACCCCCTTCCATGTTCCTCATCCACATTTTTGCTTGCACATGTGGGAAGGGCATCTGTAATGAAAATGCCCAAGGGCATCCTTACTTTTCAGCATTCATGAGTTTATGTTTGGGAGTAGAAAATTCAAATAATGCTTCTGTTTCAACTAAAAGCTAAAGTGAACATTAAAATATGATCCCTCCTCCCAATTCAATCAAACCGCTCATTTACTTCCAAGTGGAACAGTGGATACAAAATGCTTTCAGAGCACTCTATGGGCCTGTCTCCCGACTCCATCACGAACTAACCTTGCTGCCTTGGGCAAGCCTCACAACTGCTTTGATTCTCAGTTTCCTTGTCTCTGAAACAGAGTTAATACACACTTTGAAGGGCTGTTGTGAGACTTTTTACTTTCCTCATATGTATCCTTCTCTCTCTAGCCACATGGCTAGTCTCCACATGGCAGTTTTATTTTTTAATTTCTTCCCATTCTTCTTATCTTACCCCAATCCAGGGTAAGTCCAGCTCTTTGCCTTACTTATGCCTGCCTACAGGCCACTGCGCACTGTAAGAAAACACTACAACCATAAGGCAGGCTTCTATCATTGTGTATTGTCATCAGACAAGCTCCCTTTTCCTCTGGCTTCTAGTTGGGTTTGGCCAATGAGAGGCATCAGCAGGAGCCTGGAGGAGAGAAGATAATTGTTGCCCCAGCTCCCTCCTTGTTGAGGTGCTGCTGTTGAGCTGATCCATCCACCTTAGACCACAGGTCCTGCAAGTAGCCCTCTCCCATAGCTTTCTGTCTGGGTGATGGGAGCACTCCCTCCCCTTGCTCCTTCTGGCCAGGAGCTGGTAATGGCTCCCCACTGTTGCTAGTCATGGGGTACTAGTCTCTTTCTCTAAACCTTCTTTTCTTTTAGTTTTTGTTTGTTAGTTTATTTTGTTCATTAGATTCCTCATATATAAGTGAGATTGTATGGTGTTTGTCTTTCTCTGACTGGCATATTTCACTTAGCATAATACTGTCCAGGTCCATCTATCATTCTAAACTTTCTTTTAAATCATCCTTTTATTAAGTTTCACTTCAGTTACCCAACATGAGTGTCCATCTATTTCCTGATGGGAACGTAATATGTCAGGTCCATTTCTCATTTTTGGTAATGATATCAAACCTACTTTTTTTCCCCAGCCCCATCTTTTTTCTCACACTCAGATGATCTCTTATTTCTTCTCAACCACCAGCTCCCTCAAAGAAAAAATAAAGGCCATTAGAAAAGATAGCTGCCATCAGGTCTTCTAATGTTCATGTATCCAGTGGTGTGCTGGAGCTGGCTCACACCAGCTCACAAGAACTGACTATGTGCATATCCTTCCAGTTCCACATTCAGTGACATCACAGTAGCAGCCTGAAATTGTGGAAGTCTCTACATCACAGAAATTAGCAAATGTTACAATTCGGGACTTTCTTTTTTTGGCAGTTGTTAAACATTTACCAACACACCACTGCTCATATCCAGACAAACTTTCTCTCCTTCACATTTATTAAAATAGAAAAAATGCCCCACCCATTAACAGAGCCCCCCCCCCCATCTCCCACAGCCTCAGATAGTTTCCTAAGCCCCCAGACTAGTTTTGCCTCCCCCTTATACTCCCCAGTAAGACCTGTATTTCTTTAGGGGACTCTTAGTTCCGTGAGGTCAAGGATGAGAGCTGACAGGTTTGCCAAGGTAGCACAGTTCCTAGCACAATGCCTGGCACACAGTAGGTACTCAATAGCTAATTGTTTTTAACAATAAAACTAACATAATCTGGCTCAAATTTCCCATTTTGGAGAAGAGGAAACTGGGATCAAAAGAAAGGAAGCAACTTATTCAAAGTCACAGAGCCCAGACTAAGACTAATACAAGACCAGAGCCTCCTGATTTCCAGGTCAGTTCTCTTTCCAGTACATCATGTGCTTGTCTATAATTCAGTAACCAGAGGGAAGCAGACTGTATTCCCTGTGTCTTGTGAAATCCAGGGCAAGCTCATATTCATAAACACAGCTGACAGAGTTGTTGTTTTCTTTGTTTGTTTTATGTGAATGGCCTGGAAGTCCAACTCAGAAATAAACTCCGTGTTTCTAAACCTAGAAGCTCCTACCACGTTTCTTCCCGACAGCCCCTATTCTGCTCATTGTTCATCTTCCTTCCCCTCATTAAACAGACGCATCAGCTGGCATTCAGCGTTTGAATGGTTCCTTCATTCCATGCTCCTTATCACTCCCCTGACCAGGCAGCATGTTACGTGTAGCACAAGATTAGGAAGTGCTGTCTTTAAATAGTAGCACTCAAGAAAACAGTACAAGATGCTGTGTAGTGCTGGGGTGGGGTTGGTTGTAATCATTATATAAATAAAAATAACTCAATTTTTTAAGCTATTACTTGTGCCAGGCACTAATGTGATGGTTTGCATGCATTTTCTCAATATCTACATGAGTAATTATTTCTATTATTTCTATGTTGCAGATGAGTAAATTGAGGCGCAAAGAGATTAGCCCAAAGGTACCAATAACCCAAGCCATTCAGTTAGAAGAGCCAAAGTTTCGATCTAGGCAGTCCAGAGTCCATGATCTTGATTGTGTAACACTTGACAATGAAGAATATGTTGCCCTGACAGTTAGGAAATACCAAAAAGTACAACTGAGGGAGACCCCAACATTACTTTATATAGGTGTCATACCCCTGATTCATCCATCTGTCCATCCATCCACTCATTCATTTTTCCATTCTCTCAGCATCTGTTGAACAGTCATATTATATCAGTTGCTGGGAACAATGATAAAAATCTATAGCCTTTATAATCTTAGGCCTCACAGTCTAGGTGGGGAGACATAAATAAACATTTACTCTACTGTGTGTTAGATAGAATAAATAGAGGAAAATAGAGGGAAACCATGGGACTTTGGGGATACAGAAAAGATTGTAAATCAATTTAAAAGGACACCACAGCGATCTGTCCTGCACTAGCATTCCATACCTTTCCCTCTCTCTGTGTGACTTCTGCTTCCTCCCTACCTGCTGGCTTTGCAGTCGCCTGGTAGCCCTTCTCGTTTTGGTGCTTTGGTGATCTTGGCCTTCCAACTCTTGGCTTCAGATTCAACCTCTCTGCTCGCCTTTCCCGCCTGAAGTTGGTTTGAAGTAAATTCTGGCTTAACCAGAGGGACTTATGTTCTGTGAGCTAATCTAAGGCCAGCCCTAAATGCAAGGTCAGGGTGTCCACCTACTTCCTCTAACATGGCTCTGGCCTAGGAGAGTTGGAAATCCAAAATAGAGACATTTAAGGAGTGTGCATGGATGGATGCTCTGTGTCTTATATAATTTGGCTATTTACCAGCCCAAACAGAAAGAATCTTACCTAGTGACTGACTACCCAACACCCCTTGCAGCTCAATCATTGTGCACTGTCCTAATACCATCACATTTTGATTCTTCGCTGCCAATTATAGTTCCAGATCTGCTGGCCAAAGAGTCTTGCCAGTGTGGAAGTTAACTTTGAAGCAGGCAGTGTCAATTTCCAAGGTGTTCAGACTCTGAAAGTTTTCGAAATGTTGTACTTTCTCATCTCCCATTAGCTTAATCTGTCTTAAACAAAGTATCTCCCTTACATCCATAAATGAAGCCTATCTTGGCTAAATGGTTTTTGTGAATTAGAGATGCCGATTGAGTTTGGCCACCGAGAGAGTATTATTGGTGATTCTTGTTAGTCAGTGTGTTTGGTGAAATGGATGGTACATTCCTCTCTGGCTATGGAAGAAATTTGAGTCAGGAGTACCTGGATTGAAAGAAAAGGACAGATTGAGGTTCTGGAAATTACTGAGGTGTGGGAGGACATTTGGCAAGAATGCTGGGGCAAATGTGAAAATTGGGCTAAGTCAGAAAGTAACTGTTAGAATACCGGAATATAGATAAATATAGCTGTCTAGGTGGATGGTAAGTTTCAGTGTCTGGCTGTCGGAGTGAAGGCTGAAGCAAAGTAGAGATGAAAGTTCGTGGAGTTGGAAATATATTAAAACCAATGAGACTTAGCATTGTGTGGGTCTTGTAAGCAGAGGCTGAGCTCTTCCATGAAATGAGAAACATCCAGGTGGATGGGGAAACTGCAACCTAGGCCTTGGCCTTGGCCTCATTTACTGTAAGGATGTAAGCAAGAGGCTGACAGTGACAGCAGGGGCGGTAGGTATGACTGTATCTCTATTGTTAGGTGGTAGCAACCTCAGAGGAGCAGGGTGCTTGCTTGCAGATGGAGGAATAATTGTCTGGGAATGACAATGAGAGCCATGAGAATATTGACACCCAACACCTTCCCTCGCCCACCCACCCCACCGACCTAAAGCATATACAAGAATATACATGGGAACTCTAGCTTTTTAATAAATTTTCTGGGAAAATACAGTTTGTCTCCACTGATGGGTAATTGGTAATAGCGATAATAATAATCTATACTTTTAAGCGTTAGTCCATACAACAAGCCGATGAAATAGGTATTTAAGTCCCCATTTATAAAATGAAGAAATTGAGTCTCCAGAGTGTTAAATGGCAGAGCTAGGATTCGAATTATGATCTGTACATCACCAAAGCCTTTGTTCCATAGTGTGTGGTTAAGAGTACAGGTTCCAAAACTGAACTAACAAGCAAAACAGACGCAGACTTACAGACAGAGAACAGATGACAACTAGTGGTGGGGGGAGGGGGGAGGGGAGGGGGTGGCGGGATTGAGCAAAAAGGATAAAGGACTCATGGACATGGACAACAGTGTGGTGATTGCTGGGGAGAAGGGGTATAAGGGGACTAAATGGTAATGGAAGAATACAATAAAGATTAAATAAAATTTAAAAAAAGAATCTATAAAAAACCCTCAAAGTTTTGGAACAAGGCATATTAAAATACATACATCTTCTTAAAAAAAAAAGAGTACAGGTTCCAAAGATGCGTAATTTCCTTATCTTTCAGTTGGGAGCAAGAGGTAGGTAAAGTATTTAGTACAGTGCTGGGCCATAGTAAATGCTCACAATAAACGTTAGCTACCATTGTTACTGTTGTTCAGTTATTGTTGTTATTACTTCTATTACAGCTTACCACAGTACTTTGCGTCTTTTCAGCCAGACATGTCAGCAGGACCATTTCTTTTCTGGTCAGCAGTAGATTATTAGATGGGCAATGGCTTGCAGTTTGGAAGTCTATAAACTGTCTGATGCTCTTAGCAAGAAGTTTGATATTTTTGCCACCCTCCAGTGCCACGTTTACTGTGACCAAATTGTAATGAAACTGTTCCCTGCTGGAGAAACACAGTGGGGTATATTCCCTCTCAGAGTGAGCCTAGTAAAACCCTAATAAAATGTACCATTGGGAGTCACTGGTTCACTTGTCACCTAAGAGTTAATCAAAAAAGGACATGTGCATGGAACCAAAGACTGCACAGTTGGCAAAGACTTTAGAAATCATTTAATCCAACCCCCTCATTTCACTGATAAGGAAAGCAAGTCCCAGGGAGGGGAAGGGTCTCACTCAGCATCATACAGCTGGCAGTAATTTTGTTCCAAAAATTTAATATGAACAATCTTTTTATATGTTGATGAGTGTACCTTCCTACCTCTGTAAGAACCATGTCATGACTATAATTGAATTTGTCTTTGACAGTGGAAAAAGCAAGCTTTTAGTGTTTTACATGGCCCCAAAGTCATCGGAGCAAGATAAATTGTCACGAACTAGAGATCTGCCTGTGGGTTGTGAGCTCAAGGAATCCCTCAAGGAACAGGCCTGGTCTTACTCATGAGTTAAAGCACGTTTCAAATCCTACGTAAGCCACTTACTAGCTCAGGCAAGTCACTGAACCTCTCTGTTTCCACATTGTAAATTTAGATAATAAGACCTCTGTCACAGA
The DNA here is from genome assembly GCF_004126475.2 of Phyllostomus discolor. NCBI lineage: Eukaryota > Metazoa > Chordata > Mammalia > Chiroptera > Phyllostomidae > Phyllostomus > Phyllostomus discolor. Next base: position 42,893,797 of record NC_040907.2, read on the forward strand.
ATGCTTGTGAGCATCAAATGAGGCAAGATACACATACACAGCACCTCCCCAATAGGCATTCAGTAAGTTTATACTGTCAGCTGATGGTTAACTAATACTCTGCTAAAAGCTGGGGCTACATCAAGAAATGAGAAAGCCAAGGACCTTGCCTTCATGGAAGGAGGAGTGGCGGTGAGGGCCACAGAGGAAGAAGTAGACAATAAACAAGGATGCAGGTACACTAACAATATAATTCCAGGTCATGAAGGGTTATAAAAACAAGAAAGTGAAGTGCTGTGATAGTATTGGGGGAAAGTGGACTGTTGCAGCTAAGAGCAGCCAATGGCGACCTCGCAGAGATTATAAATGAAAAGGACCTAAATCATATGAAAAAGCTAGACAGTTGAGGATCCCAGGACAAGAGCATGCCTAAGAGAAGCAGGAAGGCCCTGGGCAGGAACAAGTTTGTCAAGTCAATCAACAGCAAAATGGCCAGTGGGTCTCCAGCACGTTGAGCACAGTGAACAGGGCATGAAATGAGGTTGGCTACATTCTCCCAAGCACAGTCTTCAAGTTCTAGGCTATCCTGCAAAATCTGATTTTCAGTAAAAGACCAGTGGGAGTCCATTGCAGTTTTTAGGAATGAGAGACTCTTGTATAACAAAGTGTAAATATTTGAACTTTGTCCTTGACTCCTGGCACACGGCTCCTAAAACCCATGGAATCTCTCTGGTGTAAGAGTGTATTTTATGTATTGATGAGGTGACTGCCAGCTGGGAACCCTTAGAGAGCTTCAGCAGGGGAGTTGGTTGCCACAAAGGCAGGAGCCTGATTGAAGAGAGGGTTGGAGCTTTCAGCCTCACCCCCTGACCACCCAGGAGGGGAGCGGGGCTGGAGATTGAGTCAGTGGCCAATAATTTAATCAGTCATGCCTATGTAATGAAACCTCCATGAAAACCCCCAAACTACAGAGCTTGGAGAGCCTAGGGTGGTGCACCCCAGAGAAGGCATGGAAGCTCCACACATCTCCCATACCCCAGTACCTTGCCCTATGTATCTCATTTATTTGACTGTCCTACGGTTGCATCCTTGACAGTAAACAGATAATAGTAAGCACACTGTTTTCTTGCATCTGTGAGCTGTTCTAGCAACTTATCAAAACTGAGATGGGAGGGCTAGCTATGGGAAACTCTGATTTATAGCTGGTCAGTCAGAAGAGTGAGAGGCCTGAACTCGTGCCTGATACCTGAAGTCTTATGGAACTGAGCGGTTAAACCTATGGAGTCTGATGCTAACTGTGGGCAATTAGTTTCTAAATTAAGTTGAATTGTAGGATACCCAGTTGTTCTCTGGAGGTTTGGAAAACTAGTTTGATCTGAAGTACAAAACCCCACGCATTTGGTGTCAAAAGTATTGTGGATAAAAACAGTTCAGAGAAATAAAGTTTAATTTACCTCATTCATTGTTTCATTCAACACAGTTATGGGTTGCCCATTCTGGCCAGGCACAGTTCTTAGTGCAGTGAATGAATCAAAGAAAACCCCTGGCCACATGGAACTTGCATGCTAATGGGATAACAGATATGTGAAGTTTACAGAGTATTTACTTTGTGCTGGCGCTGCTCTGCATGCTTTAGGTGAAATAACTCATGTGATCCTAACAACAGTCCTATAAGAAGCATACTATTATCTGCGTTTCTAGAAGAGAAGGCCTAAAGAAGTTAAATAGTTTGTCTGTGACAATATGACTAACCAATAACTGATAAAGCCTGACGTGCCACTCTGGTGTCTGTCACTTCCATCACTGCACTCTCCTTTCTGTCTTTCTGAAAATCCCCCCGAGCGGCCCTGACTGCTGTTTGAATGCCAGAGTGGAAGTTAGGAGACCAGTTAGGAGATGCCAGTCAGAGAGTCGGATACTGCAATTTTCCAGAACGCTGTGTATAGATACTATTATTGCCACGTTATAGATGGGAAAACTGAGGCTTTGCACGTCCAGTAAGCACAGGGCCCAGATACTAGCCGAACCCTTTTTATTTCTGAAGCCCACTATCTCTCCACTAGCATTTCCATTTCCTGCAGAATTGGAGAACTTCCACACCTTCACCTCTCCTTTATGATCAAAAGACTAATTTAAGGTATATTTTAGAATCAAGATTAGAGAACTGGGCATTTAAATGTTTATTTCTATTTAGTATGCATATAGCTGAAAACTAAATAAAATATATCAACATATATTTATACACATGTAGAATATTGTTTCTTTCATAATTTTTAAACTGAAACATAGTATGCATAAAGTGAAATACACAGATTTTAAAGATATTATATAGTTTGATGAAATTTGATAAATGTGCATCCCCCATGTAATCAACACCCTAAATAAAATATGTGTGCATACGTAAGTACATAGGTAGGTAGGTAGGTAGGTGGGTAGATTGATAGAATTTAATATTATAACTGAGGTATGAGTCTTCATATCATGATTAATGATGAAGACTTCTCCCACTCTTTCCTTTCCTCCCTTCCTGCTTCTAAATTGACATTATTGTCTCCAGTGCATGAGGTTACACAGAATAGCAGATGTGGGTCAAAAGATGACTGTGTCAAAAATAAAAACAAAACAAACAAATAGAAGAACAACTAGCTATTTCTTTGTGCTTGTCGGAGGAAAATCACATTGCTATATTTTCTGTTTTTCTGCGGAGGGGTCATGTGCCTCGGCCCACACATTAGCATGTGAACTTGTTGTTCCAGTAAAATGAGTCAGAGTTCCTCAAGAAAGCAGATTCATGTATTTCAGAGCTGTGTGTCAGCATCTCTTTAAAAAAGGTACAGTGTACTGTATTGGCATGTCTCACACACACACGTGCACACATATACTCATTCTCACTGAAAAGATCACCCACCTAATAAGCAGCAGAAGTGGGGTTTCAGCTTGAGCCTGTGGTGTTGAGAACCACCCTGCCTAGTTTCAGGAAGCTGTAACCCTCCCCACCCCTCATGGCTAAGGCTGAGTGGGAGACACTAAGGAGACAAGCTTATCTCCCTGGCAGCAGCTCTGCCTGCTCCTTGCCTGCCCCGCATTGCTTGATGGGTTAGCCAGCGATGGGTTACATTCTCAGAGGAGGATGGACCTAAGCCAATCACGTGTGAAGACCCTCAGGGAAAGACTCAGGGGGCTGTGGAAAAGAGGGGGTGATTGACCCCCCACCCCCCAGCTTTGACAAAGCCTGAGTCCTCATTCTGCCTGCGAGATATCCCAAACTCCCGGCTGCCTTGTCTCCTCTGCCAGCCTCAAGCCTGTGACAATAACAAGGGGTGGTGCAATCCACACTGGGGACTGCGGACTTCCTGGGACGATCAGACCTGAAAAAGGAATATGTAAAATCCTGTGAAACCTGCTTGCTGAGGATGCTCTTAATTAGATTATGAAGGCCCAGGCAGGAAATGAATTTAGCTCCTCAAGTTCTGTAGTTTTTTAGGTGATAAGACCCCAACTCAGTGTGAGCCCTTTGAACCTTACCTGTCTGTTTGATCCATACTGCTAGACAATGGTTAATAAGCTGTGTCCGTGTTCCTACCCAGTACTACCTAATAAAAGCCTACTTGGCGCAGCCAAGGCTCGGCGTGCTCGGCTCGGCGTGCTCTCCCTCCTTTAGAGAGAGTGGCCATGCTGTCCCTATTCCTCCACAGGACGACTCTGTAGTCTGTGTGTATTTCTCTCATATCTCGAGCATTCGCAGCGGACACAGATACTGCTGGCCAGTATCTGCCACACTATGGGACCCGAGGATGAGGTTTGGCATCACAGTGGCCAGGCAAAGTCCTGGAGACAGAAACTGACTTGAATTCTGCCCATACTACATATTGCTTAATGACCTTGGGCAAGCTCCTTATATTGTTTACTTCCTTGATTCATAATGTGGGGCTAGATGATGATGTATGTGTCATAAAGTCATTCTGAGGATTAAAAAGGTCATGTACCTAAGCAATTAGCACAGTGCGCAGCCCAAGAGTTAGCACTTGGGAAATGTTAGTTAAACCAGTAGCATAGCAGTGGCCATGGAAATGGTCTGCTCAGTCAGTAGATACCACATTTCTTTGATCACACACACTGTCAGTGAAAAAAACTCGAGCCTGCATCCTCAATACATGGAAACTGATTTAAGAAAAGGTGTAGACCTGTCCTCTGCTTGCAGATTATGTACATTATAAAACAGGTAAACTATAGCTGTCTTCACACTAACATTATGAAGTAGCTAAAGGTACCCTATACATCTATGGCCTATGGCCAGTTACTTTTTTAATGCTTTTTAAAATTACTTTTTAAAAAGATTTTTATTTATTTATTTTTAGAAAGAGAGGAAGGGAGTGAGAAAGAGAGGGAGAGAAACATCAATGTGTGGTTGACTCTCATGTGGCCCCCACTGGGGACCTGGTCCACAACCCAGGTAGGTGCCCTGACTGGAAATCAAACTGGCGAACCTTTGGTTTGCAGCCCTTGCTCAACCCACTGAGCTACACCAGCCAGGGCTAAAATTACTTTTGATGATTTCTAAATGCTTGTGTTTGTGCCTGTACATTTTTATCTCAAACAGTAATCTTGATAATTTTTCCACAGTCCTTACCTGACTAGGTCTTCAGTGTTTTTACATTCTACATGAAGAGCTAACACCAAATAAAAGTGTCACTATTTTCTTATTTACTTGAGTCTGAATTATCGCCATTACCTTTAATACATTGAATCTTTTTCAGCTGGCTGCCCATTTTGTGAGGGTTAGTTTAATAAACTTGATAACGCCTGTGAATCCCTAGACCTTGTAAATGACAACACATAGCAAATCCCTGTCAGCTGTGGACCTAGAAGCACATGCCATGCTGTTGTCCCCTTAGGGATGTAGAGCTCCCATTCTTAGGAAACTTCACACACTCTACATGGCTCGTGACCACGTGATGTGGGGTCAAACTAATGGATCTGATGATAATCTGCATATTAAATACTGGCCAGGTTGAATTAATTTCCTTAGACTAAAAATCATATAAATGGCACTTCCAATATTTCCTTCTGGAACCCTAATGCAGTATCTTGAGCACGCCCTGGAGTGCATGTATGCCACTTTAGAAACACTGGCTGAAATGATCCTACATTGTCCCTGTTGTGAAAGTCACCACGCCTTCATTTAGCCACTGAACCATCATGAACCAAGCACCTGTACTGTGAGGACGTATCAGCCTGAGACCTACAGTGACCTAATTCCTCCCTTCAGGGAGCTCACAGTATACCTTCCACAGTGCCAGGTCCTTGCTATTCCCTGTAGGTCGTGTCTCTGGACACTTGCCAAACTTGTGGTGCCCTTTGGTACCTAAGTCTAGACTTCCCAATAGTCTTCTTAAAAGTCTTAAGGCCGTTGTTCCCCTTCCCCTGGGGAGGAGAGAAGGTACCAGGTCTTCCAATCCCCACGTTAGTGTGCCTGCCACTTACGCAGTCCTCATCTTCTCCAAGGGTGCTGAGGAGCCCTTCTTTTTTGTAACCTAATTTCTGTGGGTAACTCATCCCAGTGTAGCCTAAGACCCTTTGGTAGCTCCCAAACCAGGCCATATGCATGAGAACTGGGTGTTTCCTGCGCCCACAAAGGCCTGGTGATCACCAACCTTGCTCCCAGAGAAGTGGTGAGCAGTGTGTGCAGACTGGGAGCTCGGCCTTGACCCACAGGGAAGGGTCAGAACCCATCAATGGCTCCTTTCATGGCCATGGCACAGGGCCCCTATTTTTTCCCTACAGAAACCCTTCACTTGCTTTCAGAAGTAACGATCAAATGTGAACTTTCATGGTTTATTTATAGCTCTGCCTTAGAGAGAGAAAGAAAAGAAGTGATTAAAATGCGATTTTACAAAATATTTTGTTTTTTAAAAAGCTTTCATTGTGTGGGCAAAAAGGAAAGAGAAAAGTCACTGCATTCATTGTGCTGTCTAGACTCTCAAACAAAGAGGGTAGCGTGCTGCAAATTAAGATTGTCCGGCTCCTGCTGCTGACAAAAAGTATGAAATTTGAGGCCAACTTCAAATAGACCCTTTTGAACAGAAATATACTGAGGGGGAGGGGTGACTATATTTAGCACGTGTCAGCATTTCCATAATAAATCCGTATTGTTATGCTGTGGTAATTTCCAGATTTATTGCAGCCAGTGGGTTCATGAGGTTTTGGTTTTATGTTAATTATTTGGAGAAATTAGAAAACTCAGCAGTGCTATTTCTGATGACAGCACTGATTCTCTGGGCATTCTCCTTATTGTGTCAAATACCCGTAATGAGCCCTGCCTCACAGAAGAGAGGAGAGTGAGCACGAGTCATCTTGACTGCCTGCAAGCATAACTTTTTTTTGAATGTAGTATATTTTTATTTCCCTTAAAACTGTCAAACCAATATAGGCCACTGTAGAAAACGTAGAAAACACACACACCAAAAAAAAAAGAGAGAGAGAAAAAAATTACCCAAATTACCCATGCTCTTGAACCTGTTAACATTTTAATACATGTTGGTCCAGTGTTTATTGTGCATGCATATAAACAAACACAGTTCTTGAGATAAACTTGAGAGACAACTGTGTTTTTTTTGCTCCCACTGCCCTTTTACATTTTTGCAGCTATTTTTTCTCCGCCTTGGTTAAAAATTCTAGTGGTTCCACTGCTTTCTTGGATATATACAAAATCACTTAGATAATACAAGTTTTATGATCCCTTAAGTTGTAAGACATAGCCAAAATTCAAAAATTAGAATATCAAGGAACATATAATAATCATCACTTCAATTTTCACGTAAAGATGAGACATCTCTCCACTCCCCCAGCTGGGTCTGCTGCAAATGAGAGAAGGTGGCTGTGCTCGGTCTTCTTTCTTCCTCATTCACTTTCTCTCCAGCGTGTTACCTTTCCTCATTCCTCTGAGGTGGCTGGAGGGTGTCAGGAAAGAGAGGCGGGGGTGTAGGAAAGTTCTTCTTTAATCATCTTTGTCATAAATGGGCTTCATGCTCTCTTAGCCTAATAGGTGTTTATAGGCTCCATCATAGATTTTCCAGGAGGACCTCCACTTCTGGAAACCAGTATCTTGTCCTTGTTAATGCCTCTCTCTTCTGGTAGAAGGCTTACTCTTCTCTTGATCCTCTGGGAGTCCAGTAGTTTTTCTCAAGCTTCTTTGTGCAGACTCACTCTGTGCCTCATTAGGTGTCCATATCAGACAGTATCTGAGACAACCCATGATAGCTCTCTCACATATGGGCCAGGGTAGGGTCTGTGGGAAACAGTCATGCCTTTTGGAATCTGACAGACTCTGGCAGTGCTGGCTGACCCCAGTGCAACTGTCCCTTCATTTCTACACTGAAACACCAACCAGCCTTCTCTTCCAGACAGAAGTCACACTCAGTCCACTGCACCCCACAGCCTTAGGGACCCACCAAGTTCCCTGCTGGTCTCCGGGAAGCTCTGCTTCTCTTGACTTATGAGGAGGGAGACTTCTCTCAGCCCTCCCCTAGAAGGAGGCCTGATGCGCAATAAACCAACAGCTGTCTCCTAAAAATCTAGCTCTTTTTCTGACTTTCCATGTGGATGAAAGGTTTAAGAGTTGATTCATGGGTCCTCAACCACTCCTTTTTCAAAATCTTCAGGGTGGGCTTTTCCCAGCTCACTTTGGTGTCTTATGTCTGTCATTCTTAGATCTCAGCCAAAACTTCTATTTGAGCATTCTGTCACATGTATGATCCTTAAGTTCATTTATTGTGTACTTTCCCCGAATGTGTACCCTATACAAGATGCTGAGTTTAGCAATTGAAATAACTGTGACAGTTCCTGTCTTATAGTAGCTCACAGTGTAACTGGGGAGACTGATGTGCTAACCAAAAATTTCAGAGCCATGTCTTGATGGCTGGGAGCACAAGTTGCTATGGGAGCAGAAACCTCAACCTAGGAGGGAGGCAGGTAGCAGGATGAGTCAGAAAAATATCTCCGTGGAGTAGATAGCTGAGCTAAGTTCGATGCTCAGATCTGTGCTTTTTTGAGAAGCAAAATAACCTCTTTTAAAACCTTTTGAAATCTGTTGTGGGTGTTTCTCAAAAACAGGCAGAGGTGATGTGAAGAAAGGAAGAATGAATTCCAGGTCTGCCTGTTCCACACATCAGTTGAGTGGGGACCTTCTGTAATACAAATTTCCTGGGTCCCACCCATGAGAGCAATTCTGGAATGTTGTCTCAAGCCTGAGGCATAAGCTTGACCAAGAGGAATATTCCCTGAGGGACCTTTGGAGAGTTAGGGGAGGGAAAAGAGGGAGATCCTCCCTAGATCACAGCAGAGAAGGATTCTAAAAGGATGAAGCAAGGGCAAGACAGGCGAGTAAGTAGGGAAGTTGGCCATTGGCATTGCAGAGGACATCTTAGCAAGACGGGGTTTACTTGAAGGGAGTCAGGATTTAGTCTATGAAGGAAAATGTTCTTACACATGTTGGTGTGAGCAGAGCCCTTCAAATAGCCTTGGTAAGTGCAATGCCAGTGATCTTACTCAGGCATATGTGACTGTTTGCACCCTCACAAAGTGACCCTGGACAGCCCTTTTTTAGTTTTGTCCTTTCTCCATGATTTTGTTTTCAATAATTTTTTGATAATTTGTAAAGTTCCCTCCTTACTTAGGGCTGCCATTTCCTTTCTGCTGTCCATGTGTTCACTGCTCTGAGCATTCCTCATCTCCCCCACTCAGCACTTTTAAATCCACTGAGGGCAGATAGCTACTTCAGGTTCTTGGCATCCTTGGGGAAGGGTTGGTTGAGCATCCCGCACAAGTGGAGATCTGTGTAAGTGATTAGCAGATGAAGTTTTCACCTTGAGTAACTATTAAAAGGAAGTTTATCTGCTTTCAACATAGACTTATCACACTCTATTTTGATCATGGTAAATGTCTTTCATTCTATGATGAGCTTCTTGATGAAAGGACCCATCTCTGTATTCTGTGTATACATATTGAGTGCTGTGCTTGGCCCAACGAAGGGGCTCGATATGTTTCATGAATATTCTAGGTGCTGAGATTAAGAAGCAAACAGAAAAGCCCTGGCCTCATGTAGCTTATATTCTGGTTAGGGTGAGGACTGGAGAAGGCAGATAAGGTACACATGAACCACTAAATACATGGCATGTCAGAAGGGAATTAATGATAAATAATAAATGTGTTAGTGTGTGTGTCTGTGTGTGTAAGTGTAAAAATCACAGGCAAGGATGGTCAGGGGCCACTTGGATGTGTTTAGAAGATGCCCAGGGTCCCTCACATTCTGTGCGGTAATCAGCTTTTTACATCCCCCCACATGCTGCTAGCATGTAAGTTTTCCTAGGACAAAGAGCATATTTTATGCAAGTCTGTGTCCCCAGCACAGTGTCTGGTGCATAGTGAGTAATTAATAAATATATGAAATAAGAAGTTGTGCATATGTGACCTCAGAATGACTACATTCTTAACAATAAGATTTCAGTAGCCGTCCCTAAGACAGGGCCTATTCTGAGGACCTTTGTCATGCTATTACTTGTAATCTCCCCAGTCAAGTCTGCTGGACTCCAAAGTGTGGGTTCACTCCATTCTCCTTAACCTTCCCATAGCTTTAACAGCATTGGGAGCCTGCCCACAGAAACCTAACCATTTCAGTTGCATAATGGAGCCAACACAATCTGTGGTTGATCTTGATGCTCTACATGCCAGACCATGTCCACCCAGACGCTGCAACTTACTGTCTGCCTGATTGCTCCACTGTAAAGACAAGAATGTCCTAAAGTCACATTCTGGAACTCAAGTCAACATTTCCTACCCAGAGGTCCTGTGTCTGTACCCCCAATTTCAGACTGCTGGGGGGAAAAACAAAGGTGAAATGAAGAGGCCTAAATATTGTATCCTATAGTGCAGGTGCAAAGTGAGTTCCATTCAGTTATTGTTATCTTAAGTAGACAAGGTGCTCAGTGGCTGATTCTGTTGCCTTCTTAAGCACAGGTGTCCAGGCAATGAGAAGGGGAAATAATTCTCTCCCACCATTCCCTGAGAGTGATCACAAAAGCTTCACCTTCTGGGCTGTTTGTGCCCCGGAGGCCTCAACACACAACCATTTATTAAGCCCAGGCTTTGTGCCCATAGATATAACTTTCAGTGTTGGTTGGGGCTTTATTCCCATTACCAGAGAAAATAAGTTGGAAAAAATGGACCAACTCAATATCTTAATGGGAAATGAATACTAATTAGAATCTCTTGCCTGGGACAAGCCTCACTTTTGTTTAGCTTTCCAACTCTGTTCTTTTTTGCAGGAGGCCATGGCAAGAATGAGCAAAGTTGGGAAAGTTGTGCTTCCCAGACTTCAGGATAAAAGGTAAGTTTATATTTTTTATACTTGCAGTACTAAGGAATGAAAGCATATAAACACAGGCAGCTCTAAGAGCTGGAATAAACCTTGGAGGTCAACTAATCCAGTCCTTTCATTTAATAGTTGATAAAACCAAGTCCCAGAGAGGTAAAGTCACTTTCAGTTACCTTTGATCACAAAGCTAGTTAGGGCCAGACCTGGGGGTCAAATACAGACTTCTGAACACTCAGACCAATGTTCTTTTGCCTGGGTCATTAGCAGCATATCTGGTCTCTGTTCTAAAATATGAATCTCTTGTGTCTTCCATCAAAGGACATAGAAGCATCTGTCCATTCTTTCACCTTTTGCATCACTTGGGATTGAGGGCTACATCATGACCTTGAATGGTATTTTAACCCCAAGTCACAAATCACTAATTTATTGAGCTCCTACTATATTCAAGGTATCATGCTTAAATTTAGAGAGAAATAAGATACAATATTATTTGTGCACAAAGATCATTTCAGAACAAAGGGAGTTCTACGCAGCAGTCCAAGGAATTAAGGAATGTGACCCTGCGGGGGTGAGAGGAGGTTAAGTCTAACTTACTTTAAATGCCTTAAAAAAATTACCAGATAGGACAAGCAGAAGGAATAATATGCAAAGTTATAAAGGTGAGAGCAGAACAGTATGTCAGGTAACCATAAACAACTCATAATTCCGAAATGCAAAATATGTGAGGAAGTAGGCAGGCTCACCTCACGGGCAATTTTGAGGCCATGTTGAAGATATCAGACTTCATCCTGCAGTCAGAATGGAGATACTGAATTTTCAGCAGTGGTCAGACCAGATCAGATGCAGATTTTAGGAAGATTCCTCTTAGAGGATGAATCAAAGGACCTAGGGATGGAAGCAGAGATCAGATGGAAGGCTTTGTCAAAAATGCAGGTGAGAGATGAAAAAGATCTACTAAGTCATGGGTAGTCAGTTTAAAGATGAAGGGACAGTTGTGCAAGGGGCCTTTTATAATATTTGAAAAGTATTTGAGGTTGAGACTTAAGAGCAAAATTTACCTTGTGTGATGGACGGGCAAAGCTGCCGACTCCACCAAAGCACAGTTGGCATTCCACACAGTTGGAAATATCCATGGACAAAGTAATCTAATTTGTGTTTATTTTCTTAAAGAAGGTCTCCAAATGAAGTTGGGCGGTTAGCCCTCCAAATAAAACCCCTCTCTAAATACAGGGCTGAGAGGACCTAATGCTGGGGAGCACAACTCAGGAACAGTGAGAGATCTGAGATCCCATATAGGGGGAGCCATGGGCTAGCTGCATCCCTCTTTTGTTGAAATTAGAAACAGATTATTCTTCCCCACGTCTTCTCTGACCCTCCTAAGACTTTTGAGGGAAGTCTGTTTTTAAGTTCTTGCAATAAATCCACGTGCTCCTTTTGCAAAGAATCCTTTGCTTCTTGCAGTCTGCTGGAAAACTACCTTTGTGGGGGAGGCTCACACAGTGCTCTAGCACCATCTGCAGGCTGCCTGAAAATTTGCAAGTAGAAAGTGAGCCAGTTTCCCTATGAATGACTCTCACATCTCCACCTTGTCTCAAATCACATTGTTATCTGTAAGGAACATGTACTTAGGTCTGTACCACACAAAATCAACTGATTGAGTGTGGGGAGAATTCACTTCATTTTAAAAGTCAGGATCCCAGAAAGCATAATCTAGTAACTATGGTTCAATATACCTTTTAAGATGATCCCAGATCTCATCCAAATTTATCTGTGATCTTAGAGCACTTTATTAAAAGTGCCCTAGAAATTTTTGTTCATCCAAAGGCATTATCAACAGAGTAAAAAAGCATCCCACAGAATGAGAAAATGTTTGCATATCATATATCTGTTAAGGGATTAATATCCAGAATATTTAGAGGACTTTTGAAACACAACAACAAAAACAAAGAACTTAAATAAAAAGTGGCAAAGGACTTGAATAGACATTTTTCCAAAGAATATATGCAAATGGATTATGAATATATGAAAAAATGCTCAATATGTCTAGTCATTCAGGAAAAGCAAATCAAAAGTATAATGAGAAATCACCTCATACTCATTATGATGGGAACTATCAAAATATGTATATATATACACCAAGTGTTGACAAGAATTTGGGGCAATTGGAACCCTTCACACCATTGGTATATATGAAAATGGTGCAGCCACTGTGGAAAATAGTATGGTGGTTCCTCAAAAATTAAAAATAGAATTACCACTTGACTTGGGGTAGTGAACACACAATACAGTGTACAGATGATGTGTTGTAGAATTGTGCACCTGAAACCTGTATGATTTTGTTAACCAGTGTCACCCCAATAAACTCAATAAAAAGGGAAAAAATAGAATTATTATATAGTCCAGAAATTGCACTCCTGGGTATATACCCCAAAGAACTGAAAGCAGGGGTTCAAAGAGATGAACCATGTTCATACCAGCATAATTCACAGTTGCTAAAATAGAAAAATAATTCAAGTGTCCATCAATAGATGGATGGTAAACAAAATATGGCATTCATTCTTACAAAGGAAGAATAGTCTGACATATGCCGCAACATGGATGAACCTCGAGGACATTATTTTAAATGAGTAAGCCCATCACAAAAAGGCAAATACTGTATGATTCCACTTATTTGAGATAATTAGAGTAGTCAAAATTATAGAGACAGAAAGTAGAATGTGGTTGCCAGAGGCTTAAACCAGTTGTCAAGCAGGAGGGCGAGCAGGAAGGTAGGGAGTTATTGTCTAATGGGATGGGGCTTCAGTTTCAAAAATGAGAAGACTTCTGTGGACAAATGGTGGTGATGGTTGTACAATAAATAATGTGAATGTTCTTAATGCCACTACACTGTATACTTTAAAAAAATGGTGAAAGTGGCAAATTTCATGTTCTGTGTATTTTACCAAAGTAAAACAATTAAATAAAAAGCACGGGGAAAAAATGTGGTTTGGACCTTTGCTTTCTGTGTATAAAAAAGGAGAAACATCCATCTCTTGGTATTCTAGGATAATAAAAGTATGTAAGACATTAGTTCACATTTGTTAGTTCATGGAGTATATTGTGTTGATTTTCTTGCTCAAAACTTTTGTCACTCTCTTACATCAGGAAAACTGAGGCTCAGACAATTTTTTAAAGTTGCTCCAATTCATCCAGCTTTCTGTGCCCACAAAGCCCGTGTTTTTCCCGCTGTACAAAAGAACGAGGCCAACAAAGTTGCTGCAAAGTTGTCAGTATTAAAATTGGATGTCTTCAAGTACATGAGAAGCTCCCTTCTTGCAGTTTCAAGATCCCAAGTTAGGAAGTCCATCTCATAGAATGAAAGACTTGCTTAGCATTAAATTGTCACAGAGTGTCACAAAAAGGAGAAAATTGCTATTCCTAAAATCATTCTATAATTTATAAGTTGGGAGACTCACAGAGTGGGTTTTAGTAAAACCCATTTATATCTAGATTAATAATATGGGAATATTAATTTTTAAAAAAGTAGTTACCATAACTAGCACTGATGCCACTTAGAATGAGCCAGGCAGTATTCTAAGTGCTTTTCATAGATTACCTCATTTAATTCACACTACGGCTCTTCAGATAGATCCTATAATTATTCTCATCTACAAATGGGGAAATTTAGGCACAAACAGATTAAGTAACATATCCAAGGTCACACAGCTCTGTGACAGAGCAAGTAATAGAACAAGCTGCGATTTAAACCCAGGCTTTGGAGTCCACCTCCTAAAGCTAGGTTTGGCCCTGTCATAGCACTTGAGTTAACATAATGCTTAAGGCAGAAATGCTTGTGGGGAGGGAACTCCCATTCATCTACTTAGGATGTTTTCAAATAGAAGTTTCAGAGCTGTTCTTACAACCTCTCTCCCCCAATTAACAAGCTTGCACCAAAGTTCTCTCATGAAGACTTCCTTTCGGAGCACCCCAGAATCTACCAAGACGTGCTAACCTGGCTTCACCAACCACTTACCCCATGTCAGCTCCTCCCAAGTGGGAGGAGTGAGGCCATCTGACTCATTGCCAACACCAAGTTCTGAGAGGTTTCCCCTGGAGAGTCAGCTGAAGAGGACAGGGAGGGCCAGGTCTACTATGGGATTGCCTGGAAGGTAGGGCACAGCTACAGGAAAGGCATTAGTCACATTTTCATGGGGTTTTATTCCCAGATAAAGCAGTCTGCAAAGAAAAGGGAGGTGTGGAATCTGCAAAGGGTGATTAAAATATTTATTCTTGTCCCCGGTAAGGCTGTGGTTTTAAACCAGTTGTCAAATCTGGGGCTAGTCATATATGAAATACTTGTTGAAGCTGAAAATGTGAAAGGTCCTGAGACCTTCAGCACATTACAGAAGCTGTGAAGTCAGACCTAAGTTTGAATTCCAGCCCTGCCAATTTTTATTTCTATTACTTTAGATATGCCTTTCTGAGCAAATGTCCTTACTTGTAAAATCAAGATAATACTCTATGTAGGTCAGAGATACTAGAGGTAATAATGTTCATTGCTCAGGAAGCTGTAAGCATTAAAAAAAAATGGGGGGTGTCTGCAAAACCATAACAGATATAGTAGCATTCTAAATGTAAGGGGAACCTGTGTAACAGTTTGTCTGAGATCACTTAACATACTCGTTTGTTTCCCACAGGTATTATGACAAGAAGTATCAAGTATTCCTGAAGCTGGTTGAACACCAGAAGGAGTATGCAGCAATCATGAAAGGGGACTGAACAGAGCTTGCCAGTGCCGGTGGCAGAGGGTTTTCTGGCGTTGCACTGTGGACCTCTGTCATTTCATCTTATATTCAGAACCTTTAGGTATCATTTCATGGTTCTGTATTGTCTTTTAATAAAGAAAACCAAGACATATGCAACCAGACTAGAGACTTCCATTTCAGAGTCCCTCCATTATGTACTTGGCAGTCTCCATGGGCACCATCATGGAGGTGGGAGTTTCATGTGGGCTCAAAGGATCTCCTGTGGAATGAGACCTAGGGGAGGGTCCAGGGGAAACTTGTGCTTGTTAATCAATTCAATGTCAGCCATTAAATGAAAGACTTCCATTGCTTTAGGTAGGACATCTAATGTTTAATCTGTAGGTGGCTAAAAGCTGCTGTTTACTTTTTTTGGAAATAATTTCAAACTTACAGAAGAGTTGCAAAAATAAGAATTATACAAGGAACAGCCAATTACCTAACTTGTACGTTTTAACATTTACCTCACTTGCTTTATCGTCTGTATGTTCTCTCTCTATACACACACGTGTGTGCATGTGCACATTTTTTATGAGTCATTTGAGAGTAAATTTTAGTAGATTTCACTTTTATATAGCACTTTTATTTAATCTGCCATTCATCTTCCAGTTTTGTCAGTAACTCAATATTGTCCTTTCTGGCACTTTTTCCCTCTTGTACAGGATCCAGTCTAGAATCAGATATTGCATGGAATTGCAAAATCGTCATCTTGCAATCATGTTGAAGATAGGTACAGGCAGGAATCGTCAATGGATCCAGGAGGGAATTTTGATGAGTAACAGGGTGTATGCATGTTCTTTAAGTATCTTCTCACAGATTGTTTATTAGTTATAAGAGGGAAAAGAATGTTAACTATACAGGGAAGAAACAGGACAACATCTTGATTAGGTGATCAAAATTAACTTCAGCTGGGAGGATGAACATCACGTGCTTCCAGATGTGATGGCCTGAGTAGGACACAGCATTGCTCCGGCTGGGGGTGTAGAGCCTGAATCTAATCATGAGGAAACATCAGACAAACCCAAAGTGGGCAGCATTCTGTTTTTTTAATGAACTCTATTCAACGATGTCTATGCTGTAAAGACAAAGAAAGGTTATGGAAAGTTTCCAGATTAAAGGAAACTAAAGAAACAGGATGGCTAAAAGCTTTTGTTGTAGGAAAACCATTGCTTTAGCTAATAACACAACACACATATGCATGTGTACATATACACACTCATACACACCATTACAAACCCAAGAGTAAATGCTAATGTTGATTCTAAAGCTGTCATAGCCCAGATGATTTTGGGTAGAAAATATATAGGACACCAGCATAACATAAGTCAGCAGGTAGAAAAGAGAAAACCAATACAACTCAGTCAACAAAAATCTTTTGGAATACTGATTCTGTGTCAGGTATTGAAGTAAGCAGTGGAGTGCAGGGATAAATGAGACATGCCATTGCCCTCAGGGAGCTCCCAGTCTAATGAGAGACGGAAACGATCAAATCGGTGACAGCACATCATAAGTGGTACTGCAGTAAGAGAAGGCAGCTGCTGCTGCAGAACACATCAGGTAGTCAAGAAAAGGAGGCAGCGGTGAAGGTTGACAGATGGGATGAAATTTAACATGGCACAATGGCTGTGAGCCCCGGCTTGGCTTTCTTGACCTGGCTTTGCCTCTCACTAGTAATGTGACTTGGAGAAAAGTCCTAATCTTCTTAAGCCTCAGTTTCCTCATTTTGAAAATGAAGGTAATTACTTTACTTTTATGGGTCATAATGAGGATTAAATGACATAATTCCCATAAAGCACTTATCTCAATTTCCTAGACCTTGCTTATCTTTTTGTAAGGCCTGACATCTAGAAGATACTCAGAATAATAACTGAGTAGGCGGGGACTATCATACCTAGTTGCAAAGGGCAGCTCTATAATGCATTCAATAGTATTCAAAGGATATAAAGATCTTGGGTCTAGGTGTGGTCTCAGATGAAGGTGGTGGGTGTGTGAATCCAATCCAGCCATAGGAGGAAGGCCAGTTCATTCACATAGGCCCCAGTCTGAGCTCAGGCTCAGAATCAGCAGGATTGGGGAGTTGAATTCAGCATGTGAGGAGGAGCCAAGTATAGCAAGATCTAGGCAAGATGTCAGGATGGTCAGACAGGCTTACGCTGCTAAAACTCATGGGCTCTGTCTCAGAACCTGGGGCAGGCCTGGGCCTGCTTGTGCAATGCACGGGTGAACGCAGTCTCTATGCATGGCTAAGAACACAGAGGTATGACCGTGAGTCATTACCAACCATTGCCCAAGTCCTTCCTGTATATTCTATCTCTCCAGTCCTTACGACATCGCTGAGAGGTAGTCAGCATTAACCTCACATTCCAGTTGAGAAAGCTGAGGCTCAGAGAAGATTAACAACTAGCCTGGAATCTCTCAGGTGATAGTAGAGACAGATCTGTCTGGGTTCAAAGCTTTGGGGGTTGCCCCCTTGTATCAGCCGGAGAGGAACTGTGCCCCACCAACTGCTCTTTAGTTACAACCCTGGGTGCTGGTCATTCTCTCAGGCAACTCATATCCTAACAAACCTGACGTAGGGTTCCCATTGCTTTACAGAAGGAAAACACAGAGATAAGGCAAGGAACGTGGAAACCCTAGAAATCCTTTCAGTGGTGAGGAACAGCCTGTAACGAGGGCTGAAAGACTTCAGGCAAGACACTAAACCTCTGGCCCTCAGTCTCCCCCTCTGTCAGTGGGGTGACCCTGCTCCCTGCCTCCTGAGGTTGGTGGTAAGGATTCAGGGAAAGAACTGTGCAAAGCCCTGAACTCAATGCCTTACAGATAATAGGCGCACCACAGATATCGTTTCTACAGTGTTCTCTTTGTGCCACCTGGCTAGAGGGTTAATCCCTAAAAAAATAATTCTGGTTCCTACTATGAAGCCAGTGTTTTAGGAAAATGTAAATGTCTCTATGGATTTCTATAACCATGTGTAGCTCAATAATAAAAATTTTAATGACTCCAATACTCACCTTCTTGCACTGGAAAAGGGTGCTTTATTTAATGCACACATGTAAAGCATAAGTAAATTCAGCTTTTATGAGTAAGAATTATGGTGTGGCCAGAGTGGTTTGTGGGGTTTTTGTTTTGTTTAGTTGCCTCCTGAAAGCTTTCCTTTCAAGTTGAAGCCAGGCTTGCTCAGCCAATCATTTTGCCAAGGAACACATTAGGGTTTTTAGTTTTGGTCAAAAATACTTCCCATATGTGAAGAACATAAACGTGACTTTCTAAAGAGCCTAAGAGAACAAAAGCTGGGGGAGAGAAACGGGGGAGAAAAGACAAGGAGGACAGAATGGTGTGACATGGTACAGAACTGCTGTTGACTACAGGACCCAGAGCCGGGGTGTGCTGGACTCCAAATGAGGCGTCTAGAAGAGACCCCCTCTCATGGGGACACCCAGATTGGCTTGGTCTTTACAGGCAGCACAGTGTATGTTGTTGCCAGTTTCACTGAGGACGGAGGGTTAAAGGGGTGCATGTTCCAAAGGGAGAGTAAGCATGTTGTAGGACACTCCTCAAAACTTCCAGCTTTGAGAAGGTACCGAATTAGCAGGTAAGGGTAACAAATTGGAACATGAAGATCCCAATGTTAACGTGGTCCACTATCTGACAGGCTGGAAAACAGTCATGTTACTCGGGTTACTTATTTATCCTCTGCCACTGGCCTGTGAGCTTTTGTAGGGCACCCACCCTCATAGGACCTGTGTTGTGTGCACCTAAATGGTTCCTGGCACGGATGGATGCTCAATAAATAAAGCACACAAGACATTTTTATGCACAAAGAAGACTGGTAGAACTAAAAATATCTCCAAAATATCTCACTTCCAGGTCATCCTATGATAGGAATTTATGTGCCTTACCTTAAGCAACATATAAAACTTCAAAATGTGACATGGTCATTAAGGATTTAAAAAGTTATGCCTTATACCTAACAACTTGCTTTTAGTTTTTATTATGCGCATGTGCATGCACACACAAATACATAACCACACACCTCATTTTGGGTTGTAGGTCAAGTTTAGAAACCTGTGAATTTTCAGTGTTGTTACAAACTATTTCCTGTATGATCTCTTATGGGAAACTAATTGCTTCATAGTCCAGAAATACCCATTGTTCACTAGGGCTGCAGTACATGTGCTTTCAGAATTCAAGGGCATAGTTACAGATAATTACCATCAAAGGATTTTAAATGAAGGACATTGTCGCTAAACAAGAAACTAATGACTGAGCAGAGCTGTGTAATGTAATTATGTTTAAGATGGGCCTTCTGATGAATTACAGAAGAATCTTTGTGCTGTCTCATGTCTCCATAAATGCACTTAACTGCCATTGACAGTAATAGGAGGGATTCTTGAATATAAAAAGCTTTTTCTTCGTTTCCAATTTCTAGAGGGAGAACTTAAAAAGAAAAAGTACATTTTTAAAAAGGGTGTCTCTCCCAGTACTTCTGAACATTTGACAATTATATGAAATTTGCAAAACAAAAGTAATTTAAATAGAAACAACTGCTAATAACTCACATTTTTTAACCTTATGATTAATTTTCATCTGCACAGAAAATCATTTAAAATTACATAGTAGAATAAATGCTTCTAAAGACCTAATTTTTATTTGCTTATGTCATGCCTGAAATACTGATTAGAAATGTTTCCTTATTAAAATCTAGGGTAAGCCTGGCTCTTTGCTATGTAACTTTAATACATATGAAATGGAAAATGTTTTATTTATTAATCTCTGGTATTAGGCAAAGTCCATAATGATGCCTTCCATTTGAATATTTCTTTACAGTTTCCATGGTGATTGTACATACATTATCTTAGCTGCTCCTCATAATAAATTAATGAGGTTGGCCTGACAAAGGTTGGGATCCCTTTTTACAAATACAAAAACCATGGCTCCAAGAGTTTAAGTAATTGTCCTACAGTCAGTAGCTGAAACATGGAGGCAGGACCACTCTGCTGCTTCTGCCTAAATAAATTCAATTAGCTAATTTGTGTAACAGAGGATGATTCATTAACTTGCTAATTGCTCTCTTCTCCATGGTTCCTTTCTTTAGCAGATGCATAAATATCTAGGAGGCTCCTTGTGATGCTCATTGGTTGATTAGTGTTATTTCTATCAGCAAGCAAAGAATGTAGTAAAGTAAGAAAGCCTCAAGCCATGGAATCCTTGCCTTCAGATCACAGCTTCTCTGCTTACTAATGGACACAGTGCATGAATTCATGCGAGCTAGTTAACCTGTGAGTCTCTGTTCCTTATCTGTAAAGTGGGACAAAAGAAAATCTGCCTCAAGGCTTATGTGAAAAACAAATGGGATGATATTTCAAAGTGCTGGCACAGTGCCTGATGTGAAAGAGAAATACAACAAGTACCAGTTTTTCTCTTCCACCAATCCATTTTTATATTACAGAATTTCTAGAAGCATTGCTTCTAGTCAAGTTGGACAACTTCATATCCAGTGTCTACAGGTGAAACTTCTATGTTCCATCAGCGACAACCAACCATTATTAGGCTGTTACTATTTCAGGTGTGCTGGAATAGTTCCTGTTGATGCCTAAAGGGGCCAGCATCTGTTTGAAGAGAGAGGGGGACGTATGTAGAAAGAGATGTAATAACCAAAGAAATCTTGTGTTAGGTGCCCAGTATGATAATAAGCCAGATGTAAGGCTAATGTACCTGCATTCAGTTGCTAGGTCCTACAAGAGGCCCAGGAATGCCAGTAACAAAGGTCTATCTGGAAAGACTCATCTAGAAATGATGAAAGCTGAAATATGTCTAGCCCTGCCTTTCTCAGCGTTGCTAAACTGCGGCTACTAAAGACTTTCGACTGAAGCTCCATCCCTGAGGTAAGCCAGGCCATATACACCCTGTTCAGACCAGCCTCAACTCTTCCCCAGCCAGTGAGCCTGGATTTCCTCTTTCTGTCATTAGCCTTTAAACACCTGATGCTTGACCTAATCACAGGCTTCTCCCTTAAAATACAAACACATTTGTCCGATCTGGCGTGACATCTTGAAATTGCACAATTATCCGTATGCTAGGCATAAAGAGAAATGTTGAGTCCCTTCACGTGGTTCCTTGCATTATTCCTAAGCCATTTGTCGAAGTCCATGCCTTGCATTACATTTCATGCTACCTGTAATCTTCCTGAGCTCAGGCTTTGTTTACCTACTCTTTTATTTATGAGCTCACTACTCCCTTTAAATTTGACTCTTGAAACTATCTTCCTGGATAGAACCTTGGCTCTTCTTCAGCCATAGGTTTGTTAAATTCTCCTTCCTGCTACTTTGACTTAACAAAACATGTCCTCCATCCCACCCGGCCCCAGAAAGCCCTACCTCAAGTTAAACTGTATGGAAGGCTTGTCTACCTGCACTTGGCAAATAGCAACTAAAGGTATGTGTTTGATTTGTCTTTCAGTTTCCCTCCTAGGGCCAGAATCCTGGCTTGAATTTTAGGCTGATTGGATGGAACCCCAACATTACCTAGTGCTTACCAGTTCTCTCCCCTGGGGCCAAATCCAGTGTCTGTAACCCTCCAGCCACCTGGGCCATGCTTCTGCCCAGACAGACCTCCCAGAGAGAATCCAAGGCACTCAAGCATACTTTCTGGCTAGAAACTCCTGTTGCTATGCAAACTACACTGATGTAAGATCACCACTGAAGATTTTCTCAGAGTGCTGTCTGTTTCTGGGCCCCTGGTGGCTGAGTGGGCTCTTGTGACCAGTTCTTTTAATGCGCTATAAGAATTGATAGGTGTTATTTCTGGACAAAGTCTTTGATTGTCAGCATGAGAATACCCAGAGCTTTCTTTTCTCCTCCATAGCAACCTACAGTGTTCCAGATGGCAATTCTCCCTCAGCCGGGATTCCAGAGTGAAGATGACTCAGAGCAGAGCCCCCAACCAACCCAAAAAGAACATGTAGATTGAGACATACAGTTTTGTTGTGGAAAAAACTGAGGTTTCAAAATTGTTTCCTTCCTCAGCATAGTCTTTCCTATCCTTGTTACTATGCCTTATAACTGATATGCTTCACACTATTAGGGCCACCCTGACCCATATGAGGCTAAGTCTGCCATGATCACAACAGCATGTTCGATCTTGCTCGGGGGAAAGACTTGTAACTAAATTAATACCCTTGGTCCCATCCCCGAATAACCCATCATGCTTCCTTTTCCCATTAGCATGTGTTGAGCTCTTAATCTCACAGGAGTCAGAAGGACACTTATTCTATTCCAGAATTTTCAAAGAGATTATCAGTTGGGATAATGTTTAGCTGCAAGTGATAATAACCTATTTGACAGTGGCATATATGATGGTTATTTCCTTATTAAGAAATAGACAAGCAGCCATCAAGTTGACTTGTGGACTCAATAATTCCATCAAAGCCCCAAGGCTTTTTTATCCTTCTGTTCCCCTGGCTTCAGTCAGCTGGCTTTTGACCCCAGGTTTGTTACTTCCTGATTGCAAGATGCTGCCTTCCTTAGAGGCATCTTATTTTTCAGGTAACAGCAACCAAAGCATAACAGGACCACCTCTCTATGCCATCTTTTTTTTTTCTTTTATCAAGGAAGAGCCTCCCAAAAGACTTCTTCTTAGGTCTCATTGGCCAGATTCTGCATCGCAGCCTGCTATGTGAGATTGTCAAGACTGGCTTAGAGAACTCACGATGCTCTGGGACTAGATATATTGCTGTCCCAGCAGAATCATGCTTCTGTTAGAAAGGGAAAGGAAGGAAGGGCTGTTGTATAGACAGCCAACAGAGTTTTCCAGAATAATAATAGGTTTTACTTGGAGAAAAAAAGAGCAATAGTCAATTAAGTTTGAATAACACTTGAATTACACAGGCTTTATTATTTTAGCATATCTTAGGATAGTCCTAATATTTGTTGTGAATCTCCTAGAGAGAGAAGTTGTGAAGCATCTCTAAGACTTGACCTGAGAAGATCTGAGAAGTTTTCGTACAGAGCATTTTATTTCATTCATTTATTTGCATGCTAACTAACCAAGAGTTTGTAATGTTTTGATCTGAGTTGTATGAATGTTTCTTTCATGTTATCTGTGAATAAGTGGTTTATTCAGTGAATTAATGACAACTAAGTGAAATACGTTTCTTTGCCTAATTATAGAAACAAAATGCTATTCACTACTATCTCAATTTACTTTATTAACTTTATTACATCAAATATTGTCTTACAAATGAATGTTACTAATTATCTATGTCTAAACTAGACACTAAAAATAGGCTCAGTGACGACCTCTATTTAGAAATACATTATAAGAAGTCTTTCAATTAAATTAAATTGTCCTTTCAGTTAAATTAAATTGGAGCTTTAGAAGCACCAGAGATCAAGCCATTGGGATAGCAGGTGTCAAATCCTAACTAGTAATACAATCCTTCATTTCCTTGTGATTTTGTTTTAGATTGGGCATTTCCATTTATTCTAACTTTGAAGTCTTCCTCCTATTACACATGCCAGATGGAAAAGTCCCCCATCACACACAGCAGCCTGAGGATATTCCACTCTCACCTTCCCTCCCAGTACACACTCTAACCTTACACCACACATACACACATACAACATGGACAACTTTAACATATTGGTAAGACTTTGGCTAAAGAAGAGTAAAACCTTTCTCCTTGAGACCAAGCAAATACCAAAAGAAAATGTATTTAACATTAGCCATTTTGTGACATGTGACATTACTAATACTAAATTTCATGTCTTGCATCGAAGTGGAGCAGATTTAAATTCCACTATCATATAGAAATTTTAATACCCTCCCTTTGACAATATGCTTCTAAGATTTTTGGTTTAGTATACTTTAGTGGTTTTAAAAGAAGTTTTGGCATGCACTAGAAGATAAAAATGTGTTACAATTAAACAGGATTTGAAGAAACCATAGTTGAATCATGTTAATAGCAAACATGTGCTTATTTTTTGTGCAAATGTGCATTTTCCTCTTTAACATCTACATAGTAATTTTTAAAGTATAAATTGCAAAACATATGGCTTAGCTGTTCTACACAGGTGTTATGTAGTGCTGGAGAACATATTGTGCTTATATGTCCTCAACCATATGCTTCAATCCTGCTCTTCTTACAACAAATACTTTATAGACTTCCTGCTATTTATATCAGGAACATGTATTTGGCCTTGATATCACCTGCTCTTTTTAGTACAGAGACTTACCAGGAAACTTCTGGGAGCTTATAAAATCTACAGGAAATAAATACAATCTTGACTTTGTGACTGAGTTGTAAGGAAGTGGTTAAAAAAATTTTATGATTGTGAGTGTAAAATGAGATAACAGTGTGTTACCATCTTAAGCCTTTCCTTATTATTTTATTCCCCAAGACCTTTTTGCATCTGTATAAAACCTTAACTCTGCATATTAAAAATTATTATTTCTCATACCATACTTTAATCACAATTCTCATTTTCAGGAATTACATCCCATGTACCAGTAACAGTAACTAATAATAAATAGTAGCTTACATTGGATAAATACTATCATAGGCTTTTGGGTCATATTAAAATAACACTAGAACCATCATCCTATCCAACTTCAGATCCATGGTTCCTCTAACCCAGTGATTCTCACTCCCAGGTGTATTAGAATTACCTGGTGAGCTGGGGCTCCATCTCCAGAGATTCTGTTCTGGGATGTGGCCTGATGTCAGTATGTTTGAAAACCCTGAGTAATTCTAAAGTGCAGTTGGCATTAAGAACCATTGCAATCTAACTATGGCTGCAACCTCCTGCGGTGTCTGGGATGGGGCTCTGTGGAACAAGAATAAGAGAATATCCTTCAGGGTATACACTTAACACCACCATCACCAACAATGACAAGCCACTCAGTGCAAACACGCGAGATTGGATTTTATTCATTACTTTTTTAATCTTTAAAAAACACTATAATGGGTCTACTATTGCCCTCATTTTTATCAATGAATAAACTGAAGCACCAAGAAGTTAAGTAAATTAGCAATAGTTATGGAGTCAGTAAATAGTGAAGCCAGGACTCAAACTAAATCTGCATGAAAGCAAAATGCATACTCTTCATAATGTTACACTTTAGATATAGTTTCTTCATGATTCTTAGTTAAAAGTAGGCTGCTGTCTAGGCTGAGCAGATAACTTCTTAATATCAGCCTGTGATGACAGACATTTCCATTATTCTTCATCAAAGAGCCACCTCTAGGGAAGTGGCCACTGCCAGGGTTATTTTTACATGAGATCAAGAAGCAGGGGTGTCCACCCCACAGTTTGTGGGCCACATGCAGCCCAGGATGGCTATGAATGTGGCCCAACACAAAATTGTAAATTTACTTGAAACCTTTATTTTGCTCATCAGTTTTTATTAGTGTTTGTGTGTTTAATGTGTGGCCAAAGCAACTCTTCTTCCAGTGTGGCCCAGAGATGCCAAAAGTTTGGATACTCTAGGATTGCATTTTACATGAAAGTGCAACCTAAGACTACAGGTTGGTTATGATCACTAGCTAGTGGTAGTACTTTAGTACTATCAGTAGTCTGATAGGCACAGACTACTTCTTTCAGGATTATCTAGAATTTCTATACAGGAATCACTTAGGGGACTGTATATGGTAGAAAGGGTGAAATAGCAGACTTGTCATAAAACTCCTTTTTAAGTCCTTTCTATAAGAATGAGACAACATCAACTGTCCAGGTCAGAGAATTGAGGAGAAAACTGGTGGGAATTGTGGAAAAGCCAAAGCCCCCTCACTAGAGAAAACATATTTTTCACTGCTACTGCCCTTCAGGTAGACAAGGATGTTTATGTAACCATCTGATCGAGGTTAAAAGGAATGAATTAGGTACTCTGTAAGTGAAAGTATCTTTATAAGAAAATATTATTTCTATTAGTATCCCCTTTGAAAGGAATCTCTGGCGTTTCCCATACATCGTCACTCTTCCTCCCTCCAAACCTAGGTTCTAATTACATCTAACAGCTTCCTAGCTAACTTTTTGCCTATATCCCTCTTTCCTTTAAACTAGCCTGACTACGCTGCCATCTCATCATCAACTCTCTCAACTTGTCTTTCACTTGGTTATCTATTTTGAAGAGTAAAATTTAATAAATGGAAGGTCATGGTGAGGTCTTAAGTAGGGGTATGGAAGTAGAGTCCATCACTGTGTGAGAAGCTGGAAGACAAATGCCAAAGTGATGTTCTGGAAGAGATACCAAGGTCAAGGGTAGGATAGCAGGCCAAGTTAGTTGTTATTCACAAAGGCTAGGTGAGGAATAGATGTGAGATATGGAGCCCAACTGAGGAAGACAGAGAGCAAGGACTCAAGGGAAAGGTCGTCTAAATGAATGTTGGAGACAAAATGCTTATGACAATAGCATTTTTTTGTATGAAGTTCCAAAATGAGTCAGCCGGTAGCTTTAAAGGGCTGGAATGGTATGGACACCACTGCTCTGGCTCCAAGTATACTTGGATATACTTCTGAGCAGGGGATGCTCTTCAGCCCATATAACCCCTAGTGGATCCATCACTGGGACTGGCTAGTATATTACGGGGATTCTGAAACTTCCTTCTCCCATAAGATTTTTTTAGATCAGTCCAGAAGGGAGTGGTACATGAGTAATCCTAAACAGGCTCCTCCTTCTAAATAACCCAGTACCCTGAAGCCCAGGATTGTTCACAGCACACTGCTATGTAACAAATACTTAGGAAAACAACCAGTGTCTCTGCCTATGGTAGCACTGGAAAACCTGTCCCCAGAGTTATAATCAGCCTGAAAAACAGGGAATGTCACCATACATTTTGTTTGTTTCAGAATCTAACCAGGAAATAGAGGCCACTTGAACATCCATTACAGGGATTTCAAAATTGGGAAGATGTTACACGGGCAATGGAGGAACGGAGAGTCAAATAGAGGACAGTGAGACAACCCAGAGAATAATTATAGAATGAAGCCACTAAGCCCCCTGACTGGAGGGACAGAGGAAAAAGTGGTGTTACTGGCCCCTGGGCAGAAACTAAGCCTGGCAGGACGGTGCATGGAGAGATGGAGCTGCTGCTGGAGTTGCTGCCCAAGACAGAAGAGAGGGATAAAAACCGCTGGCTTCTCCCTCCTTCCATCCTCCAGTCTCCCACCAGGCTTCCCATTAGCCATATTCAGCTGGAAACCAGATGAAGTAGGGGCTGAGAAAGGCAGCTTGCAGGGATCAGCCACTGCAAATACAGAACAGAGCAGGGGAGAGTGGAAAACATGCCTGAGGGCAAACTACCCTGGAGAAGCTAACCACTCTTCTTTGTCACCTTCACCACTAATCAAAGTACGGGTCCTTAGACATACTCCATATTATTAGTATTGCTCCTTGCTTCATCTCCACACTTTAGCCTTACACTTTGAGATCCTTTTGCCAATCCATTTGCTGTGCCTTAGGGAGTTCCCATTCATTCATACTACTCTGTACCCTGAACCTCTTCTCCAAATACTCGCTCTTTCTGACTTTAATTGAATCATAAATAATCACATTTGGCAAAAAATCTTGTGTCATTCATTCTCTCATGTAACAGTGATATATTAAATGGGAATTATATTGATAATAACTAACTTTGCACTTTGCATGTGTTTTACACATATTAAGCTGTGTCACAACCACCTTATGTTCCTTTTTATAAATCAGAACACTGAGACATGCGGCGCTTATAAGAAACTTGCTAGTAACATAGTTCATAAGTAGCAGAGCCAGGAACTAAACATGCAGCCAGACTCTAGAGCCCAAAGTGTTGTCCAGCACACATCCCTGTTAGAAATGGACATGCAATAGTGACCACTACAGAGATGATCCCTGCTAATGAAGGTACAGTTTAGGGGGAGAAAATATTTCTAACTTCTCATTTTGAAATAATTGTAGTTTTATGGAATTTACAGAACAGTTGGAAACAGTACAGATAGTTTCCACATGCATTTCCTCTTGCTTCCCCTAACATTATCTTCCATGGCCTGAGCATATTTATCATCACTAAGCAATTAACACTGGTACAATACTATTAACTGAACTACAGACTTTAATAGACTTCACCAGTTTTTCCCACTAGTGTTTTTGTTCCAGGATCCCCTTCAGGATATTGCATTTAGTCATCATGTCTCCTTCATCTTCTGTCTCTGACAGCTTCTCAGAATTCCTTTTTTAAAAAAATTTAATCTTTATTGTATTTTTCCAGTACCATTTAGTCCCCTTAGTCCTCCTCCCCCCAGTGATCACCACACTGTTGTCTGTGTCCATGAGTCCTTTTTCCTTTTTGCTCAATTCCTCCACCCTCTAGCCAACTGGCTATCATCTGTCATCCTTTGTTTTTTATGACCTTGACACTCTTGAAAATTACTGGATAGGTGTTTTCCAGTAACGTAGGAAATCCTCAGTTTGGGATTACCTGATGTTTTCTCAGAATAGACGGAAGTTAGGGAATTTGGGGGTGAATAATATAAAGGTCAAGGGCCCTTCTCATCACATCATATCAAGGACACATGCCATAGTATAAACCCGATTTATCACTGGTGATATTAGCCTCAATCATTTAGTTAAGGTAGTTTATTTCAGATTTCTTTACTGTAAAGTTACTATTTTTTTCTGTTTTCACATTCTACTACTTAGAATGGAATGACTAAGTCTCACCCATACTCAGGGAGAGAGAGGAATTAAGCTCTACTTCCTGGACTGGGGAGCAACCCATTATTATTTATAATTCTTCTGTTAGGAAATATTTGTCCGTTTTCTTCCAATTATTTTTCTAGTTTATTCAATCATTTATATCAGCATAGAGTTATAGATGTTTATTTTATTCTTTAGGTTATAATCCAGTACTATCATTATTTATTTTGTTTCTCAAATTGTTCCACTTTTGGCTACCAGGACCTATTTCAGTTTAACATACAATGTCCTTTCCATGTATCACCATATTTAAAAGCATTTCTTTGTTTTCTGTCACTGCAAGATGCTTCAGGTACATCATATATATTCCCTGCCTCAACTTCAGAATAAGTCATTCTCCAAAGGAGGCTTGGTTCCTTTATTGGAGAATGGAATTAGAAACCAAGCCCACTCAGTGGTCAATGCCAGAGAATTCATGTATGTTTCATACTAACCCACATATCTACCATAAGAAGACTTTAAGTAAATAAGAATACAAATAGGTTTTTACAAATGCCATGAAGAAAAATGTCATATTCTATGATGGAATTACAGGTGTGCCTTAATACAAATGGTGTGAGGTGAAGGTCAGGGCGGTCATCTCTGCAGCAAGAATATGTAAGCCAAAATCTACTGATTGAACAGGAATTAGCCAGGTGAAGGGACAAAGAGACAGTGTTTCAGGTAGAAGGAGCAGCATTTGAGGAAACACTAAGTAAAAAGAGCTCAATATATTTGAACAATCAGAAGTGGTCCATCACGGTGGCAGCAGAGTGATCCAGGGGAAATGAATTGAAGGCTGCAGGTAGGCAGAGGCTGGATCACAGAGGGCCTTGAAGCTATGGTAAGAATTTCAGATTTTATCATGGATGCAATGGTTTGCACACTGAATGGTTAAAACACTGAAGGGATTTAAATAGGGAGGGGAGGGGCATCCTACTTGACATAGAAATGTACGGCATGTGAAGTTGGAGCCTCCCCAACTTCTTAGCTCTCCCATCCCACCTCCTATATAAGCTTTTCTCTGCTGGCAGTCATCTCCAGGAAGCTTTACACCTGGTCTGTAGTCTTATCTTTCTAGTTTTTTGGCTGTCAACAAGGCCATACTTATAAAATGAACTCATAAGAAGGACACCTACACACTTCTGTTGTGACCTATAGTCTCATATACATTGTTTATTTCAGTCAAAGTCTTTTTTAGGACCAGGCATCTATCCAATGTCTCACAGAACTCCAGGCTCTACTAAATACTAGGAATAATGTTTCCCTCTTTTCTTCCATTTCTAAGAAGCTCAGGACTACATTTTATACTCAATTGTATTTTCCTCAGCTGTAAATTCTTGATAAAATATTTCTCTTTCACCAATTGGTTGCCCTTAGTGACTACTAGGATTATTTCTTTTTTTTTAAGATTTTATTTATTTATTTTTAGAGAGGGAAGGGAGAGAGAGAGAGAGAGAGAGAGAGAGAGAGAGAGAGAGAGAGAGAAACATCAATGTGTGGTTGCTGGGGCCATGGCCTGCAACCCAGGCATGTACCCTGACTGGGAATGGAACCTGTAACACTTTGGTTCGCAGCCCGCACTCAATCACCTGAGCTACACCAGCCAGGGCTCAGGATTATTTCTTTTATTATACCTGTACTTCTACTGTAAGAAAATTGAACCTTTTTTGAAATTAGGACAGTTACAAATTTTTAAAAAATTAACAAAGAAATAATGAAGCCTATCCTACAAATCAATACCGGAATTTTCTCTTTGGCATGACTACCAGCCTCAGCAGGAGGATTTTAGTAACATGGAGTTCCTGAGTGGTTCTGTTTCTCTGAACAGCTCTAATTACTGCAGAGTTATTACATGTTTATTGATTGTTGGGCCAAATGAATTAACAATGGTCTGTTGTTTTTATTTTTGTTGAATAATGAGTTAGTGGTTGTTTAAAAATGTTTATAGTGTTTTATTTAAAATCTAAAGGTTTACTAGGTTTAAAGCAAATTAAGAAAACAGTTTATTAAAACCATAGGTTTAAAAATTAATGGACCAAATGCACCTATAAAAATAAAAATGGAAGGTTCTACATCATCTATGGAGTAGTACTGTTAGAATGCAATGAAGACAAATAATTATCCCTAGAGGAACACTATTACCACCATAGCTTAATTATGGTTTATTTTCCCTTTCCTCTTGTGATAATTATTCACTCCTTCAGACTAAGAGATGCTGACAGTTCTCTAACAGTGTGGTTATTTTTATCCCACACACCCTGCAATTTCCTCTCATTTTAGTCCTAAGACAATGTGTTCATTTATTTTCAGGTCCTAAATTTGTTTTAATGATGTCTGTGTTTTTTTAGATTAATGATTCTCTAATTTTTAAATCTTAGAACAATTTCATTCTGATATTTAAAAATATATTGAGTGCCATTTAACATGTTAAGGAATTCTCTGTCCTTACTCAATCTATACATAAATTTAAGTTTGAAGGTCAAGGCAGAATAGCGTCAAGACTGGAAGTCACAAGACTTGGGTTTGAATGGGAACTCTATCACACATTAGTTATGTGTGAACTGGGACAAAACAGTTAATCCCTATGGGTTGCTCTTTTTTTATTTTTAAGATAGAGTTAGTAATCAGTCCTGTGTTGTTATGAGGTTCAGATAGAATAATGGCTGAAAAACTGTTCACTTTGTACACCATAAAGTTCTTGTCATGTATCAGTCATAGCATATGTATTCATATATTTCAGAAGCATTTGCTGAATACACACTATCTGCCAGACCCTATGTTCATGCCAGAAATGTAAAGATGTTTGAATACAGGAGGAGGAGG
The DNA here is from genome assembly GCF_004126475.2 of Phyllostomus discolor. NCBI lineage: Eukaryota > Metazoa > Chordata > Mammalia > Chiroptera > Phyllostomidae > Phyllostomus > Phyllostomus discolor. Next base: position 42,925,465 of record NC_040907.2, read on the forward strand.
AGGATGATGGTGATGACAAAATTTCATAGGACTAAATATTTACATATTATTTCTTATATCTATGTAATATCAGAGTATTTTAAAGGAGTTATGATATTTCCTCCTATCAAATGTTTTAAGTCTGCATTTTACTTACTTTGGAAGCAGTAATTTTATTCTAAGTTTGTCACAGATATTATATGCTGAATGTCAGCAATGAAGCTGAAAATCTAGACTTAGGAATAGGATATAATTTATGATTCTATAATTTCTAGCAGAAAAGTAAAAAACTTATTTTTTTATTAAGCTGGTACATTCTATCAGGCTTTATGTTTAGTTCCCAGTGTTGTCTCCAATCAACTCTTCCTGTTTTGAACTGACAGTGGGCCCAGGCAGAGTTTCAATACAAATTGTCACAGAGAGAGACCACCTGTAGCACCTACTTTTTTCCATGTCAAAAGCACAAATGGCCGAAAGGACTCCAAGAGCAAGAGAGATGTGAATTGTGATCGCAAAAGGACTCCAAGGAACTGTAATTACTACAGGGGAAGCAAGAGACAACAAGATAATGCCAAGTTTAAACCATCATGCAACAAATACAGATGGAGCAATTACCGTGTACAAAGCACTATGCTAGTGAAGGGAATGCAGTAGTGACTATACTGACTCTCCATTCATAGATTCTCAAGAAGTGAAGGATAATTAAGAAAAGTTAGGAAGAATCTTCTAGGCAAAGAAAACAGCACTAGGGAAGGCCTAGACGTAAGAGGAACCTACTGCCTTTAAGTTACTCCTGGAGCATAGAAAACATGTTCTGAGATGTTCTGTATATCTGTATCTTCCTTACAACGTCTGGTATTATGATGAACACATAGAGATGAACAACAACATTTTTGAATCATTAGTGAACAATGGACACCAATGACTTGAGCACCATTGGATCAGCTGCCCAACCCCACCACCCCCAGTCTCGGAGCTTGTCTACTGCTGAATGCCAGACATTCAGATCTTCATTGGTAAAGCATGAATCATGAGATCCACAGGATGATATCTAAATAAAATGAGATAATATACAGGAAAGCAATTTTTGAAATGCCAAAACATCATCAAGCCCTGGCTGGCGTAGCTCGGTGGATTGAGCACGGGCTGCAAACCAAAGTGTCGCGGTTCGATTACCAGTCAGGGCACATGCCTGGGTTACAGGCTATGACCTCCAGCAACTGCACATTGATGTTTCTCTCTCTCTTTCTCCCTCCCTTCCCTCTCTAAAAATAAATAAATGAAATATTAAAAAAAAAGAAAACATCATCAAAGTGTTCATTGTTCATTTTTGGCCATTGGAGGTATAGAAAGAACATGGAAAAGAACATCAAGAATGACACTGTGTTAAAAGGGGTCAGAATCCTGATAATGTTCTTAATTTTAATTCTTAAACATATCAAATAATAGAATGTTTCTTAAAGAGAACTGACTTTATTGTGTAAATATTGAAGTTTCATAAACTTGACTTGGGGAAGAAAGAAAAAGTGCTCAGGCCATCAGCCTGAGTAAAGAAATAGGCATTCTTCATTATCAAAGCTCACAAGCCAACATACCTAAGTTTCAAATGACAGAGTAGAAGATGGACAATTAAAGAAGATATAAATGATGCTGATTCATAAAGTTTGAATACTTCCCCACAGAATCAATCTTTTTTTCTTTATATATTTACATACATACATATGTGCAAAAGGAAACTTGTTAAAGCTTTATTTTAGGCTTATACTATAATATATGTGAAAAAATAATCTACAAGGGCAGAACTCAAAGAAACTCCTATTGTCAATATTTTGATCATTATACTGTTACCATGGGCATATAGTATACCATAGGTATGCTGTATACCATGCCATTATAACCTATGGGCAAGTCTTCTCCATAATAATCCTTTGTGAACTTTCACTAAACGGTCTTGAATGGAATCCAAGTCTTGATTGCTTAAATGAATTCCACTCTCTCCTAAATGATGTTGTAGAGCTGCTTCAGGATGTTAGATAATGGAATTGTAATCTGACAGCTTTAGTGGAGCTAACTCTACTAATAGAGCCAAATAGGCCTTTATCTGGGATAATAAAAACAAATAGCACAGCACTTTTAAAAAATAACCATTAAGATATCCTTGGAATAATGCCACATATTTGAGTCTGAAGCACGAAAATTAATTATTTGGAGAGGAAGTGCATTCACATATCGCTTATTTGCTTTTACTAAAGTACTTGAAGTATGGGAAACAGTCAGACTCTAATGATGTTCATTACATACAAGGAGCTTGAGTAAAAAGGCTCTCAGGATGTCTGCTGTTAAACATGGAAGCCACTATCTCCATAGGGCATTGCCATATTAAAGATCCTGCAGTATCACCAGTTAATTTACTGGTCATAGTATACCAAGCATAGCAAATACATTTCAACTCCCCTGCCAATACTAACTGATTGGTAGCAGCCTCTAGGGGCACTTTATTGAAGTGGTAAAATGAACTCTAAAGTAAAGATCGTGGGTGTGTGTTTGAGTGTGAAGGTGAGGAGTTAGCAGTCCCTATACTCGTACAGTGACATTCATGACTTCGTATCAGGGAAAAGGCTGATTAAGCACAGGCCCTAAGTTACCGGTTATTCACTGTTCATTTGTTTATCCTTTACCTCTTCAAAAGAGACATGGAAGAAAATATAAAAATATAAAGAAATCTGGGCAGAAGGAAAGTAAGGTCAAATAGTAAGGTAAGGTTCCTGAGAAATATAAGCCATAAAATCCTGTATCCTTAGCTAAAGGGGCTTAAAATCTAATTCTGAAATTCCTAATAGTCAAATTTCAAACATAAGTTATAATCATTTACAAAGTTCACATTACCAAAAATATAAGGCAGGCCACATAAATAAAGTGGAAGACATTTTGGTGTCAAAGACTAGAAATTTAAATCCTAAATTTGCTATTTGGTAGCAGTGTAATTTTGAGCAATTAAAATTTGACTATCTCAGAGTCTTCATTTGTAAAGTTGGGATAATAATACTGATTTATGAATTGTTCTAAGTTAAATTACAAAGTGAGCATGATCTTAATTTTCCCTTTATTCATCTAGATCCATTCCGCTCACTTCTCTACCCTGCTCCATGCCCTAGAAGGATGACCCTGCAAACTGTATCACCAGGCTCCCTTTGCCTTTGGCTTCCTGTTCAGTTCTGCCAACAAGAAATAACCTCTCTCCACTGCTTCAATGCCAAGAGTCTAAGGGAAGCTGTTCCTTTTGTGACTACAGCTCCTGGTGGGCAGTTGCCTTCCCTAATGCCAGTTCTCTCCAAGCTCCAAGACTACTGCCTCACCTTGCTCCTTTGGGCATGAAGGAGTAAAGGCTTCTTGATGTTGCTATCCCTAGATGCCTCGGGATCATTTTTTGGTTTCCTCATCCTTATTTGTATTCTTGTAAATAGTTCATTCATTAATTCTCATCAAAATTCATTGTGAGCATGTACTCATTTGTACTCTGCCAGGGCCTGAGTGATACAATGAATATTTATAACAATATGGAAAAGGAAGGGAATTTTCACCCCATTTTAGGGGTGAAAAAGGCCAAACACAGAGCCAGACACTCTTGACAATAGATATTCAATAAAAGCCAATAAATCTGAAGTGTGGGGTATTAGGATAAGTGAGAGCAGATTTCATAAAAATCTGAGACATGGGACCAAATTCTTTTCATCAGATGACTTTTTCTCCAAATGGAATATAAACAGAAGTGAGAGGGCAAATCAGTATTAATTAGCTCACTTAGCCTGAAAAATAACAACAAAATCCTATCATTTATAAAGATGTAAATTATTGTTCTAGGTTTTAATAAAATTCATAGAGAAATGGTGCAGCAAAGAGCTTTTTCTTTGTGCCATGTTAGGCTTGGGTGTAGGGTGGAGACAAGGAGGCATCACATCATTAATGGAATGACTAGTGTTCTCACCTGCCTAACCATTTGTGCAATGATTAACAATTTCCAATAATGTTCTATCAGAAGTGAATTATTTGGCCTCCTTTTCACACACACAAAAAAATCAACTTTATAAATGATTTAAACAACAGAGAGAATAACTAGTGCCCGCAAAGGGCACTAGTGAACTGTGCCCACAGGCACAACTCAAGGTCTGTGGGCATTCAGCAAATTCTGTTGTTGTTCCTAGAAACCACCAAAGTCAGATCATTCCACATGGTCCTCTTATAAGCATCCTACTTGTTACTGTGGTCAGGAGAGACCTTTTCCTCAGACTGTCTTTATTGGAGGAGACTTTGTTGTTTTTTCCTTTCTGACATATGATTTTACGGAAGAGGAGAGTTGTCTTCAATCCATTGTGGATAAGTTGTGCCCATAATCAAACAGACAGACCTTATATAAAATAACCACAGCATAGGGGGAACTCATAAAAGTAAAATGTTTTTTCTTTTTGCCATTTTCATCCTGTTTTGATTTTCAACATGTGTAAATCATTGTGTTGCTATAAATCTTAGTAAATGAAGTAAAATAGCAGAGACCAAAAGTGTAATAATGAAGTTTTAATCCTTTATAATTTTTTTGGAATGGTCAACTTGATTATATTTGATATATACACTTACCAGTTTTGTGTTTCAGATGGAACTTAAAACTGTTCATGTGTCCCAGATGTGACCTAGTTTCATTTTGGGAAATGGATGCTGAGTGTTGCACAGGCAAGTCAAATAGATATGGCTATTTTAGGAGCCATTAATGTAGTACACTTATAAGAACCAAATATGTAATTCCAGCTGGCTGGTGAAAACCTTTATTGACCATGTACTATGTGCTGAATGAATAAATATAAACACAGAGAACAAGTCATGATCTGGAGGCACTCATAAAATGCTAAGAAATACAACAAACATGTCACACTGTAAAAGAAAACAAATGTAAAGAAAACAAACCACAAAATGGGTAAATATCAAAAGCTGGAAAAAGGTAGAGAAGCATCACACTAAATATAGCCATTTTGTTTCTGTCTTAGGAGAGTTAAGGAAATGCTTCACAGAGCAGGCAGAATTCTAAATTTTAGGAGCAAATTGTAAAGTTTTAACTACATTGTGCACATTTTCTTCAATTAAGCCACAGTTTCTTTATGAAAATATCCACAGATCAATGAGAAACAATTGGAAAAAACCTAGGATAGGCTGGGTTTAAAAGAAGAATCATTAAATGCTTCCCTTGATGTATTTTTAAAATTGGGGTGAAATTCACAGAACATAACATTCACCTTGGCATCATTTTAAAGTGTACTACTCAGTGGTGCTTAGTATATTCACAGTGTTTTGCAATCATTAATGCTATCTAATTCCAGAATATCTTCATTTCCCATGAAGAAACTGCCTATTAACAGTCACTGGCCATTCTCCTTTCCCCACAGCACCTTGCAGCGACTAATCTACTTTCTATCACCATGCCCATTCTGAACATGTATGAATGCAAACATACAATATGTGGCTTTTGTGTCTGGATTCTTTCATTTAGCATATTGTTTTCCAGGTTCATCCATGTTGCAACATGAATCAGTATTTCATTCCCTTTTAAAGCTGAATAATATCTTGTATGTATATACCATGTTTTGTTTATCCATTCATCTGATGGGCACAATGAAATGAAAGTAGTACTGCAGGTGTAGAACTTACACATGAAAGAATTTCCTTATTTTTTATGGCTGAGTAATATTCCATATATATGTTTTTTCTTTATCCATTTTCTTGACCATTCATCTGTTGATGGACATTTAGGTTGCTTCTATGTATTGGCTATTGTCAATAAAGTTGCAGTGAACATGGGTTTGCATATATCTCATTGAAATCCCGATTTCAATTCTTTTGGATATATACCTCAAAGTGGGATTGCTAAATCATACGATAATCTAAATTTAAATTTTCTGAGGAAACTCATGTCATTTTCCACAGAAGATGCACCATTTTGCATTTTACACATTCCAACAGTGTAGAGGAGTTCCAATTTCTCTATATCTTCACCAACACTTAAAAAAAATAGCCATCTTAACATATGTGAGTGATATTTCATTGTGGTTTTAATTTGCATTTCCCTGCTGATTAATGATGTTCAGCCTCTTTCCATGTACCACTGGTATATCAATCAGTTGTATGTCTTCTTTGGGGAAATGTTGATTCAAGTTATTTTTCCATTTTTAGTCAAGTTTTTGCTGTTTGTTTTGCTGTTAAGTTATAGGAGTTCCTTGTATATTTTGGATATTAATTCCTTATCAGTTTTATGGCTTAAAATATTTTTCCCATTCTATAGTTTGCCTTTTTATTCTATTGATTCTTTCTTATGCTGTGCAGAAGCTTTTTAGTTTGATTAGTTGCATTATTTTGCTTTTGTTGCTTGTGGTTGGCATCATATGCAAGAAGTCATTGCTAACTCAATGTCAAGAGCTTCCCCCCCACATCTTCTTCTAGGAATTTTACAGTGATTTCTAATTTTATTTCATTGCATTCAGAGAAAAAACTGTGTGGTTTCAGTCTTTTAAAATGTGCTGAGATTTTTTTGTGGCCTAGGATATGGTCATTTCTGAAGAATTGTCCATGTGTACTTAAGAAGAATGTGTTTACTACTGTTTCAGTATTTTATTGATGTCTCTTAGATCCTGTTGAAGTAATATCCACTATTAAAGTGGGGTATATAAGTGTCCTACTATTATTGTTGAACTATTTTTCCTATAATTTTCAGTTTTTTGATTCATATTTTTTAAAAGATTTTATTTATTTTTACAAAGAGGAGAAGGGAGAAAGAGAGAGAGGGAGGGAAACATTGATGTACAAAAGAAACATGGATCAGTTGCCTCTAGAATGCCTGAAACTGGGGACCTGGCCTGTGACTCAGGCATGTGCCTTGACCTGGAATTAAACCAGTGACCTCTTGCTTTGCTGGACAGTGCCCTACTCACTGAGCCACACCAGCCAGGGCTGCTTCATATGTTTGGGGGCTCTGTTTATGTGTATATAATTGATATATATTCTTGATAAATTGATCTTTTCATCATTATGTAATATCCTCCTTTGTTGTAACAATACAGCCTATTTTGTATGATATTAATATAGCCAATCCAGCTACCTTTTGGTTGCATGGAATATTTTTGAATGCCCTTTAATTTTTCAACCTAACTTTTCTTTAGATCTAAACTGAGATTCTTATGGATGGTATATGGTTGGATCATGTTTTTTAAACCCATTCTGTCATTATTTGGATTGGAGTTTTCATTTCATTTATATTAACATAACTGCTGATAAGAAAACACTTCTGTATTGCTATATGTTTTCTATATGTCTTATACCTTTTCTTACTCCACAATTTCTGCATTACTAACTTCTTCGGTGTTAAATATTTATATATATATGTATATGTATATGTGTATATGTATATACACATGTATATATAGCCATTTTAATTACTTTCTCCTATTTTCTACACTTTTAAGTTATTTTCTTAGTGGTTGCCCTGAGGACTACAATGAACATTTTAATTTATAAAAATCTAGTTTGAATTAATATCAACTTAGTTTTAGTCATATATAAAAAGTTTGCTTCTGTGCAACTCCATCTCTCCCTTTATCAGAAATTATATTTTTATTCACTGTATATACATCAACATAGGTTTCTAATTATCCTTTTATGAATTTTTCTTTAAATTATATGGGAAAAAAGGAGTTAAAAACTAAAAAAATATTAACACTGACTTTTATATTTACCTATGTAATTACTGTTATTGTTCCCTGTGTGTTTTCTTCCTTTCCTTCCTCCCTTCCCTTTTCATTCATTTTTTTCTTTATTTCCCCCTTCCCTTCTTTTTTAGAACATTGGTAGGAAAAAGTAAAAAGTTGTATTTTATTATTTTAACTGGGAAACTTATAATGTTCTTGGTGATTAATCCTTTCATCTTTGACACTCACAGGGTATGTTACAAATGTCTCTGTGCTATTTATTTGCCTTTTTTATATGCAAGTTCAGCATCCCTAATTAGTTAGTAAACATAATAAGGGTGGAGACTCTGCTTTATATTTCTCCACATTTCTAGTGTTAAAGGAAATGCTTTATCTACAGAAATTACTTATCGTGTGGTTGTGGATGTCCTAGATATCCTGCCTCCTTTGTTCAAACAGGCAAGCTATTATTCTTACCATTTACAATGAGAAAACTGAGAACCAAGCGAGTTCAGGACCTTGACCAAGGTAATAATAAGGAGGGGAGAAAAACATGTTCTTCTGGGCTTTGTACCCAACACTGTTTTTTAAGCAGCTTGCCTTGGTTATCTCTTACACGCCTACAACAAGCTTTCCCACCGCTAGCACTAACTTCTGGCAACAGGCAGTACTTGTAATGAGTAATCAGACTGAGACAGCATTCACTTTGAGATGCCTATCTGTTCTTTTCGAATAAACCCTGAAAGCAAATAAAATAGAATTGTTTCCCTCAGACTTCCTGATCAGTAGAGAGAAACATTTGAACCTTATTCTCAGCTAAAGGACAATGTTTGTGAGGGTGGCTGTGCATGCAAGTCACAATGAACAAATTCAAGTGACCAGGGAAGGCAGACAACCATAGTTTGCCCTTCTCGAAGCTTAAAGTGGGTGAACCTCATCTTCTCAGCCCAAGGTGAAGTATACGGCACAGGTGAGGCTTTTTGTGTCAAACAAAAATGGTTTTTGGTTCTGCCTGCCTGCTATACACAGTGCAGCTTTGAACAAGTTACTTCCTCATTTGCAACATAAAGATTGTTGTGAGGACCATTTTAAATCACGTGTGCGATGGTGTCTAGAATAGAAGAAGTTAATGTTATCCTTCTTTACATATCCATGGGCCCCTCCCACTGTCACATTGTCCAGTGTCCTCATTCTCTCAACCTCTAATCCTTTGTAAAATAAATGGGCTGATAATTACTTTCACCTTAAAATGTAAGTGACTCTTATGTTCAATATTTTAGGTTTTACTGGGATGTTGTTATTTTAACAGGGACTAAAATCTAATGTCCAAGAAATGAAATAGTAATTATAAAATGGAACTTACTTTAGTTAAAGAAATTCAGACTTACTAAACACTACTCCCCACAAAATGAAACGAGGCCTTCTTGGAGAAATGGCTGATGCCAGGATAAAGACAGGAAAGTACAAAGTGCACCTGTGTTACAGGGTGCAGCCAAGAGGGGGGCCCCAAAAAGGGATTTGGAATGGGGTCCAGAATTCAAGGTGTCCAGGAAATATTAGGATGTCCTCACCCCCGCCCCACCTCCCCCACCTGCCGCCCACAGGTGTAGGTTGGGAGAAGGGACACATGGAGCAGGGCCATTGATAGCTGTTTTGCACAGCAACAGCTTTGCAGCTAACCTCTGGTGTGGTCATTTAACATATCTATAACCTTTAACTGGTTGCATAGATATGTTAATTAGCTGTGGCCAAGCTCTGAGCCTGGGGGATGGAAGTAACTTCCCCCCAGGACTTAACTGGGAGGCAACTCCCCCTAGTTACAGTGCCTGTGTGGGAGCTTGGAGAAGATTGGCTCCAAGACATGGGGCCATGACTTCCCAGACTCACGATGGCAGCCCAGTAAAGCTGGAAGGATATGAGAGTGCTGGCAAGTGTAGCTGATTGTGGGAGGAGTCAGAAATGGGGCTGCAGAAGAAGATTGGCTCGGGAATTTAAAAGAGAGACTTGGCAGCCATTGTACAAGGAGAACCACAGCTAGTGCAGGAGGAGAGAACCACTCAGTCTTTAGCAAAGTGGGGACTCCCGCAGCCCTGTGAGAGAGAATCACCATGCAGCTTTAGCAGTGAACCGCCACTCAGCTTTGGCAGAGTGGCAACCCCCCTCCTCACAGCCATTGTGGAGGGAAGAACCACGAGGCTTTGCCAGAATGGGGACCCCTGCAGCATTAGTAGGGGGAACCACCACCTGGCTTTAGCAGAGATCTCGGCGACACAGCTGATGGTGCCAGGAACTGAGGGAGGCCTACCAGCTGAGACGGAGTACTGGGAAGAACTGGGGGCTGCCTGAGCCACGGACTTTTATTTCTTTTCCTGAGATACACCAGACTGGGCAAAGGGGGAAGAAAGGACTGTGTGTGTTTGTGGGTGTTTTAAGGGACTTTGGGATTTTGATGAAGACATTAGGTCACTACTTTAAGTCTGTACAGCATTAAATAAACATTTCCTTCCTTTTCATGAATCTCTAGCATTGAGAGATGTCTTTTCTATAAAGTGGCAGACATAACGAACCTGGGGGGGGGTTCCTTTTAGTAACAATATATTGCCCTTTGGCCCCCCTGTGTTCTGTAACACCTGGAACATCTTGTGCCAGGAAATATGGAAGTCCTTAAAAAAATTGTAGAGGTATGCAGGAAGAATACAGAAGCGAACTTAAAGGTGTTCTCACTGGCTGAACCTGGGAGAGTCTGATGATTAAAATGAATAGTGACAAATATTGATTATGTCACATTGAATAAAAATAAATTTGAGTCCATATTTACACTTAAAAATGTTAAGGTGGGTGTGGAGAAAAGAGGGAAAACTCTTCATTTTTAAACACAACAATGCCAGTTAATAGATCTAAAAGGAATAATGGAAATAAAAGTCCACCATTATATGACCACCACAAGAATAATTAATTCAGGCAATAATTAACAATGCATGCTAAAAAGCATTGGGTGGCAAACTTCTGGGGGAATCATATATTCACATGGTCTAAAATTAACTCAGTAATTACAAAGCGAAAAAAAAAAAACCCTTTACAATGGAAAAATCTGCTGGACACCCATTCTAACCAAATGATAAAATTTACCATATCCCATAGTTGGACAATCCAGTGCTATATTTCTGCCAATGTCATATAGTGAGTTCACAATATAACCTCTGTTAAAAATGGTTAAACCAAATTTGATCACAAAAAAACAATGACAAATTTTCCTGGACTAAATGATTCAAAAGCAGTGCTGTAATGAAATATCACACACACACACACACACACACACACACACCCCACACACACACAGGCTGGAGAGCTGACCTAGATTAGAGGAGACTGAAGCTACATGGCAATACCCATAATGCATAATCCTTGATTACCTGATTTTGAATCCCAGAGAAAAGAATAATTGGAGACAATTGTGTAAATGGAAAGAAGGATCACATATTAAATAATAATATTGTATCAATTTTAAATTTCCCAAGTGTGATAATTACAAGTGGTTATATAAGCAAACATCCTTATTCTTAATTACTTTTTGTTAGCCTTTACACACACACACACATACACATATATGGAGAGAGAATGAGAATATGGGGCAACTATAAAAGAGCTTTGAGCATAAAGAAATAATACACTGCCAAAAGTCAGCCTGTTATTTAATCTAAATGGTCAACTCAATTATTCTTCAGAAAAATCATCTAAGAAAATAGTATTTGAAATAATAGTACAAGCTCACCTTCTAGTAAAAAATGTCAAAAGCTTAATACAGTCAAGGTCTCTGAATCATCTATTATAGTCATTAACCTTCAGTTAGCAGATTCTCTAACAGGTGACAATTAATTTCACTCATTGAAACATGATGTCTTCACTTGCTTTACAGTGTTGAACAAAAAGAATCTTGCCTAAAGAATATTTTAGTAACAAGGAAAAATATAGAAATAATGACTGAAAAATTGTACATACTATATTTTATTTCACAATGATTATCTTTAAAAATCAGTTCTCACTGAAACACACACAAAAAAACAAGGACATTTTTGGAGTTGATAAGATATATTAGAGCCTTGCTTGTGGTAATGATATCATGGGTATATTCATATGTACAAACTCATCAATATGTATACATTAAATGTGTGTAAATTTGTATATATCAATTATACTTCAACAACACTTAAAAAGCATTTCTAGTCTCCTCTAGAAGGATTCTTCTCTTCATACCTGGAAGGAAGTTTTCTGAAATATGGAACTTATCCTTATATGAACTTAAGTACCTCTTATGCATCAGTTTCCTTATCTGTAAAATAAAGATTGAAAGTACAGTATTATCTACCTTGTTAGATTGTTGAGAATAAATGAATTAGCCAGATGAAGTATTTAGAATAGGGCATAGTACCTATTAGTACTCCATAAATTTTAGCTACTATTATTATTGTCCCTTATAACCTCTGGATTGGATATCTTCTTGGTTACCAATCATGTTCATATAAGACACCTACTTTAATGGCATATGCATCTTCTCTCTTTTGTTTAAGGTTAATCCCTGATCAGTAGTTTTTAAATTTGTTTGTTTTGTTTTGTTTTGTTTTTAGGATCTCTGAAAAATATTTCCAAATTAAATTAGAAAGTATTTGTTTATTTGGTTAAATAATTTCAAAATTTTCACCATAACTGAATTTCTAGGTATTTCCTACAACTGTTAACATTAACAAACCTTCCATACATCTTATCTGGCATTTTCTTCTTTGTTCTTATAACCCAAGTTGTTATTCTTCATGTTATTCTTCTTCTGTTCTTCACTGATTGGATAAATTCCTTCCTTGTAGAATTTGTTATTTTAATATTTATTATATTCTATACAATTTATATATTTAAAACATAAAAGAGTGAGCAAGATATTTCAGCTCCTCAGGCAAACATCACCTTAATGTATTTTTAGTTGATTTAGTTGTAGGTTTAGTTGATTCCTATACTTACATGTGGAGGTTTAAGAATACATTACAGTTTTCTCAATCTATAATAAAATATAAGCAGGATTTCTAACACAGTGATCTCTGTTGGCTTAGAAATCATGCCCTTGTCATTATTTCTGTGAATCCTGTCTCATGAACATATCCACTTCCCATTTATATAGTATAAATTAAATCATTTGTTTTAAAATATTCATTTTCAATACCTTTGTAAACAACAGGAAGTAACTTAAGTAGTTATATTGCAAAGTTAGATTGTGCTTGCTTTTATGAGACAAACATCTGTGGATTAAATGATTAGCCACTATGTGTCAGTGTTCAGTTTTTATATTTAAAATCTGCATACACGGATTAGAGGGAATTTTGTACTTAAAAAAAAGCTCTCCAATGGAGTAAGAAGCATGGATCATCTTTTCTAACAGTATAAAATGAAGATGTATCTTGTGGTTCACTTAGATAAACTGGTATATATAGGACAGATCGATATGCTTTAATGATACTTTCGATCAATTACATTATCAGTACATTTTACTAAATGTCCATTTTTGTTACCTGCATTTTTAAATTTTTAGAAATATAGTACATATACCTTGCTATTATTTTTTCTTTTTTGAGTTATTTAGAACAAGATAAAATAATTATGTCCAATTTTATTTAACTTAGAACTTTGGGGTGAGTCTAAGTATGCTTAATAAATAGAATAATTATATTTATTTCACTCAATAAATGGCAAACATTCTTTCCCATCAGTTTAAAATACAATAGGAATTATTACCTTGTATTATAATTTATCTTTTTGTAACTTTTGCTTCCTCAGGCACCTCAGTCTTAAATCCTCCAAGGCAGCATCTGTTCATGATGTGATCCCCTACATGAAATGGTAACTGTGGCTACAACCCCTTTCCATTTTGGAGGCTTCTTAATGCAAGAACCAAGGATGCCAGCATTCTTCTTCTGTGGCTGTTTTAACTTTGTAGTTTTTATAGCATTGTCACAGTGAGGGTTCATTGTCCATATTTTTCTGACACCGTGCTTTACCATTCTGAGTGATGACATTCCTACCTCCACCCAAAATGACTGTGGGCACTACTGCTGTTCAGAGGATACTGTGATGTGATGCCTAGGTCCCCCACAACTGGGAGAACTGTTGGCAGACAGCCATCATCAGCCTTTGTGATCTGCCTTGGCTGTCACATCACCTTTCCAGGGGAGCCCTCATCTCATGACTTGTCAGCATGGAGGCATAAAGACCAAGCCCCCTTTATACAAACTCAGACAACTTGGAAGGGCCATTCCAGCTTCAAAGCTCTGCAAGGGTTAGTTGAGAGTTTCATCAGGACTGCACTACAGCCTGCTTTCTCCCCTGTGCACACTTCCTTCCTTCCCTCCACTCCACAGCTCTCATCTCTAAGAGTACTTCTTACTAAACCTCTTGCAGATAATCTCCATCTCAGAGTTTACTTCCTGCATTTTTCCCACTTACAGTGTAATTTTAAAATCCCTTGCACTATAGATGTACATTTCCCAGTGACAGAGATGACTTTACCCTTATTTTGAACATGAACTTGGTTTGAACTTCTCCATTGAAATCTAGAATAATCTCTTGTTGGGCAGTCCAACAGGTTAGTGATAACATCACGTTCAAGCATTGAATATTCTATCTTTTGAACCTGCTTTACCATAGTTAACCTTTCTTGCTTATTGCACATATAACAATCAGTACATATAGAACTACAGTACATATCATTGTTCATAATCTTTGAATTTTTTATTTCGGTAGAATTTACAACATGAAGTGGAATTATGAAGTCGCAGGTTTAAATACTATGTGTATTTAAAACTTTTCGATATGGATAAAAATTACAAAAAACATTCTCTAAAATGCTTGTTTCAGTTGTGTATGAAAGTGCAATTTACTCTTCTTGGCATTATTGTTTTGTTTTATTTCAATAATTCATGTTTGCATTTTTCTAACTTTTTAATATTTGTTTGAATATTTGTATTCTATGAATTCATGATCATTTTGTTGGCATACATTTCCATTAGATCTAGTATCATAAAGAGAATCGAGCATCCTTCCCTGAAGATCTATTCTCTGCACAGATCCCAGGATTATTCAATTGCCCCTAGTTACTCTTCCTGAATATTTTGAGTCATTCTATCACCTGTGGCTCATAGTGATAGGTGTTCTTACATGCTTCTAAGCATATAACTGTTGTAACTCATATTTGCTAATGACATTTAAATTCATAAAACTCTTCCACGTCCATTATCATTTTTGCCTACCTGTGAGGTAGGTAGGGTAGGTTATTGCTACCAGCATTACTTTAGGAATGTGAGATTAGGTTCCACAGAAGAAAGCTGTTGTCAGTCAGTGGTGAGTAAAGTCGACTCAGACCAGGTCTTCAGCTAGTTTTCATTTCTTATAACCAGTGTTGCTAGTGTCCAGAGATAAAATGACTCCACACGGAGTAAGAAAGTTCTCAAATAATGTTAAGGGACTTGATAGCAAATGCACGTACTGTATTTTTTTTAAATGAAACTGATTTACATATAGGGACTTTTAATTGCAGTCATCCATCAGTTTTAAACTTTCAATGTCTAAATATAAAAGCGCAGTAATGAGCCAGCTGCATTTTTTATACAGAGCATGAATTGATGAGTTTATGAATGAATGAAGTAATGGAAATCAACAGTGAAAGTAAAAATATTCTAGCCCATTTTAATAGCTTAAGCCATGTATTGGTACCTCCGGAGCTTCCAGTTTGCGCCACCCTTCCCCCAAGAACATTCTCAGAAAAGACAGGTTTTTAACCGTCGAAGGAAAATAGGATGGATTGCACATCGATATCCTCAATGTCTGAAAACCAAAGTATCATTTCATTTTCATTTTCGTACCTCAAATCGTCTTTCCTTTTGCACGATTTAAAATGAAATTGCACATGGTTTGGATCTTTTGGAAGCTTATTTGATTTAAGCAGCTTTATGGTATTTTCCCCCATAAGAAACACAAGTTTATGTCACTTCTGCAAATTTAAATATCCTTTTCCAATGAGCGCCTAGGAGAAAAATCCTCTCTCCCTGCTTGTATTCATGAGGAGCTAATTCTGAACACGTTATGGAAGCAGAGTGTGCGTTTCCACAGGTGTGGCCAGGCGCTGCCGTTCTGCGAGGAAGGAGGCCCAAAACGGGACCTACAAACCTCTCAGGGGCCCGGCTGTCGCTCTGCCCCCAGGGTAGCGCAAGCTTCAGCTTCTCTTCAGCTTCGCTTCAGCCCGCTGCGCACGCGCGCTCTCCACCCTCGCCTTCACTGCACCTGCCAGGTCATAAACCCCTTTCACCCGCTAGTGTCAGCTCCTAAGGCTCAGTCTTGTCTCTCGTTGATTGGTTAGAGCCCAAGGGGGCGCGTCCCTCCTGCGCAACCTACTCCCGCTCCTCCCGCCCCCTCCCCGCCTCTCCCGCCCTTTTCGGGCACCTATCTTCTTTGTGACTGGCGAGCGTCCGGGTCACTCACTGCGGCGGGGAGAGGTGTGCAGTTGGGTGGAGGGGTGGAAAAAAGGGAGGAGAGACAAGGGGAAGGAAGGGATGGGTCAAAAGAGGCGGGGCTCAGGTGTGGAGCAGAGTGGCGGGTGCCAGACTGGGGACGGGGCGAACGGCGGAGCGGGAGGGCGGGGCCGGGGTGGTGGTGAGGAGGGGGTGACGCTGGCGACGTCGGCAGCGCGAGGCTTCGCGCGTGAGAGGCTCGGGCGCTAGGCCTGGCTACAGAGCTTTCCTGGCAGGCGAGCAGGTTGTCGACGCCGCCTCCTGAAGGAGTGCGGGCGGGGAGGTGTCGGGGTCAGCGGCGTAATCAACTGCGGCCATGGAGGAGACGCAGCCGCTTCCGCAGCCCGAGCTGCAGCTGTGCGACAGCCTCATCATCTGGGTGAGTATGAGGGGGTGACGAGGGCTGGGGGCCGGCGCCAGGTTTGCCCCAGGTGAGCCGGAGGAGTACCGGGACTTCCTGCACAGCGGACACCGGGGACTCAGCGCATTGCCCTCCGCGCCTCCTGCCCTTGATCGCGAGAGAGCCACCTGCGGGTCGCGGTGCGTGCGTGTGCGTATTTGTGTGTGTACGTTTGTATCTGAGGGGGCGGGGGAGGGGAAAGGGAACTCCGGGGGACCCCTTGGGAAAGGCTTGTTTTAAACCCCTGATTATGTTCCTTCCTGACAGCTGTGGCTGGAGCCAAGCACCCACCCCCTTTAGTCCTTTTACCTGTCGCATTTTCTCCTGCCCTCCGTCCAGCCCTAGACTTCTGAATCACAGACTCTCTCACCTTCCGTCTGCTGTGCAGCCTTCCCATAGGGACCTTTGTGCCACTTGGGAGTCACGATCCCCTCCGAAAACTTCCCTTCCACCTCAACCACCTTGCTTTCCATGTACAAGTGTCCAAGAGGTGGTTTTATTTCCTGGGTCAGTGCTACTCCACCACACCAGGACGTCCGATTTTGTAGAAGCCGCTTACAAGAGATGTGTACACGTGTTTCTTAGGTGGAGAAAAAGATGTTGGGGGTGGGGGCTCATATTCCCTTATTCTCGCTGCCCCTCCTCCAACGGGCAAGCTTTTTTTTTTTTTTTTTTTTTAAGAAAAGGACGTGACGTTTGTGTTTGTACTTTAGTCATGCTTAGTATTTCTGTTAATTTGCGTTGAGTTTGGACTGGCAAGATCTGTCTTCAGTATTCCTCAAAATGATGTCTCATCTTTTGAAGGTGCTCAGCTCTCAAAGAGCTGGCATGATGTGGTTTGTAACCCATATTGAGCAAGGTGAGTGCTCCATGGTCCACAAGATGTTAATGATGCCCATGCCCAAACCAGTTGTTTAGTTTTGTGTAGGGTAGTGTGTGCAGAATGGAATGTACACAGACTGGATCAGGAGGTGGTAATTGGTTGATGAGATTCCCAGGTGATCTCCTAATGTGTGCAATTCAAAAGAATGAGAAGCCAGGGAAGGTTTCTGGCAGTGTGTGAAATGTATTGGACATAAGCATAATTTACAGCAACTTTTACACTTTGGAGGTAAATAAAGTAAATATTGGGGTTTAGGTACTGTGTTTAAGATTCATGAAACAAGACAACCTTACTTTTAATGATGTTTCGTTAAATGACTATTAAGAGTATATCCTAATCTGTTACATTGTTGCACTAAACACCTGACTTAAGTAGTAAACTCAGTCTTTATCTGGGTTTAGATAACCCCATGTCTGTTGACTTAAATATGAAGTGGAGGAGAAGTACAGGATTTTCTTAAATCATATTGCAATATTTTTAAGTATTATGTGGCTATGTCCATTCTTTTAACCAGTATTTATTGAGTTTCTACCTTGTGTAAGGCACGGGGGAAGAGAGATATCAAGAATAATCAAAGAACTTTCTATTAATTGGAGTGGTTGGTAGAGCTGTGTATTTTTACAATGGAAGGCACAATTTCTTAAAAACTGTACATTGTTATAAACCAAATGATAAGGAATCGTAGGTGAGAGTAAAATTGGCTGACTGCGTCTCCAGGTCTCTTCCAGGCTGCTGAAACACTACGGAGAAAATGAAATTACAGTGCAGACTGTTGCCTCTCTCTACAGATGCTGGTACAGCCAAGTCCACCTGTTGCCATAATACTGCCCCACTTTATGATTAAGAATAACCACACAGTTCTTCTCACATATCTCTTTGCAAACCTTTAGCAATACCTTATTTGAGTCCCCAACCTTCTCCCCCTCAGGAAAATGACCTCCTCCATATTTTTGGTTCTGGCTCTAAATCCCCTCCCTTCTACCTTTCTCAAACTTGACTCTGTCTTATCCCCTTTTCTGTATTTAAAGTTTTTTTTCTCTCCACAGGCTTCTTCTTCTCCACAAGTAAACTTGCTAAGATCTTCCCTATCTTAAAAAGAGAGAAGAGCCATCACTCCCTATTAAAACCATACTGTATTGCCCTTCCTTTTATGGTCAAATTTCTTTAGTTTTTAAATATTTATCCTTTACATTTCTTAAACTTGCATTTACTCCTCAGTGCGCTGTACGTAAGCTTCTTTTCTCTAAGGCCTGTACTTACTTGGTTTGACAAATGGTCACTGTTATCCTTATTTTACTTAATGGATTCCTTTGTAAAATTGTCTTCCACTTTAGTTTCTTGGGTGTCTCATGGCTTTTCTTTACCTCTCTAGTTGATTCCCAGGGAATCTTTCCTCCTATTTTGCCTTTGCCAGCCAGTGCATTGTTGATATACACTGAATAGCAACAATATTCAAATCTTTGAATACCTCTCTAAATATCTCCAAATTCCCGGATGCCATAGTCCTCCATGCTGACTATGGTAAAGTCCATTGACTTTATACTTCTTGAGGAAGTTAAACTTTTTAAAAAAAATAAATGAGGCTTTTAAACTTCCCTCTACCTAGAATAATTTCCTAGCTCTTCCAGTGGCTGGCTTCTTCATACCATTCAGTTCTTATGTCTGTTGTCATCTTTCAGAGAGATTCTGTGACAGAGTGATTTATCAAAACGTGCCCCCACTCCTATCCCACTGTAACCTATTAACGCCTTTCTGTTGTGTCTGTATCACTTAATACTTTCTGAAGTCATTCTGTTTGCTCCTTGGGTCAGAGCCCTTGTCAGACTGTTTTCTGCTCTATCCCCAGGATCAAAAACTGCCTGGGATCTACAGTTCAACATTGAATCAAAGAGGTGATAGTAAATATCTGTGTCTTGGCCCTGACCTCCGAGACCAGTATTTCACCATTCAGTATCTTAGTATTGAGTATGTAGGCTTTTGTAGATACCTGGGCTGACTTTTTAACTTTATCATAGAGGATTGCTGGATTTCATCAAGTAGAAATCAGGGGAAGGGAGTTTTCCAGACACAGGGAAGAGCCTCTACTAGTAGTATAAATAGTCTCTTTTGGTGACAGATTGAAAAGAAGTAGTGGAAGACATGTTTGTCATGATATCCCTACTCTCTTAATGTGCTTCCTAAGTAATGTTACATGCTGAGGGAAAGTAGTAGGACATATCATATAAAAAAGTTATGATGGAACCAAATTATGGAGGTAAGAAGACAGTTGGTGATAAGTTCTGTTTTTTACCACTAGATATTATAGGGCAATAGAACTGCCATTAGCAGAATTACAGAAGTCATCAAACAAAATTGGTTGGGTAAAGTGATACCTTTGTGGAAGTTTTTAAAAAGTTGTATTTTACGATTTGGAACTCATTATGAAATAATTAGTTCTGAGAAATGTTATATTGCTGCTTAGCAAAAAATTCAGGGCTGAAGGATAAATTTTGGGCATCATTTACATGAAGGAACAAGTGTATGAGAGTTTGAAGTTATTGTACAAAGATCAATTTAATTCTGTCTGTTGACTCTGTGAATTGGAAATTTCAGATCTTTGGAATGCGCTTTCACTGATAATATTGAAGGGCTGGAACAGGTTTTCAAAAATGGTTCCCCTAGTTCTTGCAGTCTTTGACTTTGACAGGCAGGTGAAGAAAAGACTAGTACCAATGCCCAAATTAACAAAGAATATTAAAGGCTGAAACTTTCTTATGCAGACTTAAAACTCAAAACAATGATCTTTCTGAACTGGGCAGCAAGAGGAGGAGAATATGAGAAAAGAGTTATCCCTCCCTAGGTTGAGTTGTTACTTATCAGTTGTGAAAACCCCCTTTTCTTCCTTGATTCCTGTAATATTTGTATTGAAGCTGTTCAGGAACAGCATTTGCACTTTGTTGATCATTTGCTTTATTTAAAAATAAAGAAGAATGAGCGCCCGGGCTGGCGTAGCTCAGTGGACTGAGCGCGGGCTGCGAACCAAAGTGTCGCAGGTTCGATTCCCAGTCAGGGTACATGCCTGGGTTGCAGGCCATGACCCCCAGCAACCACACAGTGATGTTTCTCTCTCTCTCTTTCTCCCTCCCTTCCCTCTCTGAAAAATAAGTAAATAAAATCTTTAAAAATAATAAAGAAGAATGTAAGATGGTTGTTTGCCAGAACACTGTGTTTAGTGATGGAAGCCCTGTCTGTCCTTTTAGGGTCACCCACTAAAAAGACCTTTGCCTCTTTACCTCTGTGAAGAGTAGAAGAGTAGTGTGACCGAATACATTTTCTTTTGTCCCTGTGCTTTGGCCTCGTTCCCCCCATGAAGCTTTTTAATGTACTCATTCTTCTTGGTTATAAAGCCTTTCAGTTTAGTCAAATGAAATTATATTCTTTGTGATCTAGTTTATTTTATATCTAGTTTAACAGCTTCCAAGAGACACTCCAATTTCCATGGCAGTAAGAAGGAGAAATTGGTCTTAATCTGGGTGCGGTGGGCAACTGGACAACTACTTAATATATGTTCTCTTTTTACATATTCCTTTACTAGTATGTCTAATATTCTGTGCCTCTGAAATTGTTATTTTGAAATTGCAAATCATATTCATTTTGTTAAAAAAATAATGATGTGAAGTATAAGTACGAAGGGTTGAAAAGTGGGAGCCATACTTTATCTTCCTTTTAAAGATTCCCTAAACCCTGGTGTTTCTTTTCCCTGTACAACTATTGAATGGCAAAATCCCTTTTCTTTTATATTTAATATTTTAAATATTTCATTAATTCATTCTGTCCTCTCAGTCAGCATTACCCTAATTATCTCTAAGCTATCCATCAACCATTTTGTGTATACTACCAGATTCTCTTTCATTCTCTGTGTAACTATTGCTGCTATCTAAAGTATACTAAATATGTTGCTTTTTTCCTTATTACTCTTCAGTGATTTTTCATCACCCACAGCAGTGTTTCTAAAAAAACTGATGTGCATAAGAATCACTAGGGAAGTTTTTGATTTAATATGTCTGGAGAGTGTGATACCTAAGTGTTCTTAGACTCCAGGCTTTGCGAAATCTTGACTCACAGCTATTGAGTTTATACCATGTGCCAGACACTAATCTAAGTACACTGTTTGCTAATTTATTTAATTTGCACAATCATCTTGTGAAATAGAAGCTATTATATACTGTTTCTCATTATATAGATGGGACCATTAAGGAAAAGTCCAAGCCTTTTGTCATGGCCCTTCAGAGTCCTGACCCATTACTGTTTTTTGTTTTTTTTTTAACCTCATTGGTTGTCACCCCTTCCCCATTCCTTTTTGCACTGGGAATCCAGTAATACTGAATTGCATATTGCCTAAAAATACCATCTTATTTTTGACTTGTGCTTTTATCACATTCCCATTTCTGGAAGTTTTCCTTCCCTTGACCATTTATTTACTTGAGATATTCAGTCCAGGAATCATCTCTAAGAAGTTTTTCCTAAATACCAGTCATAATAAGATTACTTGACTGGTACATTTCAGAACATTTGTGCATACTACAATCATGGGGTTACAAATGGCATTTTCTAGAAATGATTTCTGTCTTTTTCTCCCTTCCTTATCTCTTGATTAAGGATACTTGAAGGTAGAAACATGGTGATTGTTTGTAAATCCACTACAGAGCCCACATAGAGTAGGAGCTCAGCAAAGTATCTTTGTGTACTTTGAAAGTGACAGTGGCTAGATTTAGTTTGTCTGTGCCACTCTTCCATGTTGTATTAGGATAAACAAGAAAGATTTGCAGAATCTCAAAACACTCACAACCACTAATGGTGAATTATGGTGGGAGAGAATTTATTGGATTAAAGTAAGTCGTAAACTAAGGAATTATAATTGAATAGTAAAGGAGATGAATGTGTGTGGGAAAAAAGAATCATAGTATACTTAATTTAATATCATTATAGGTTGAGATTAGATTTACAGAAAGTATATGATCAATTTTAGCCCTGCTATAATTTGCTTTTTAAAATTTTTTCTATCTTGTGTTTGCTTATTAGAAAAAGATGCCATTATTTTACTTCTCTGTATATGTAATATTTTATTTCTCTTTGTAATGTATAATATTAACAAATAGAGATTTGAAAAGTTGTAATATCTAAAGCCAAACCAGGTAGAAACAGCCTGACATGGCAGATAGGCTCTGGACTGTTCATGCCTCAGAGATAAATGTTGAATGGCAAGCAGAAGTCCTGCCTCATTTTAGAGCTCACCAATAAATTAAGTAGGTTTAGACTTGATTTTTCTAGCCTTTGTTTTCCTACTTCAAATGATATGAGTGAAATTTTAGCTTGCAGATGTTAGGTTATCTTAAAGTTCTTTTTCTGATGGTATTCTCTAAAAATAGATAAAACACTGACTATACCTAAGAGTTTTATATGTAGATTTCAGAAATTCTGAAGTACTTCATCTGTGACATCAATATATTTGACTTTGCAGTATACTTTTATGATTTTATGAAATGTTGTCTTTATTTTTATAAAAATATTACACAGCCACAGAAACTTATTAGTGTAGTTTCATTTGTTTGGCAGGGTCTGAATTTAAACAAAACAGGACAGGTTTTTAGCTGTTTTTCTCTCTAGTGTTCATACATATATATTTTGGGGGGGGGTGGTAATGCTACCCTATAGGTATAAAAAGGCAGTAAAGTCATTTGCTTTATGTTGTTTTAGCTGCAGACATTCAATACTCTGGCACCTTGTCAAGATGTAAAACAGCTGACTAATGGAGTTGCCATGGCACAAGTTCTTCATCAGATGTAAGTGGCGGTACAGGCTCTTCCTAAACTAATTGTAAACCCAATACCAAGGGTAAAAACTTAGACTTGTGTTCTAAAGGTTATTGAAACTTTATCCTATTTAGTAGTGACAAGCATATGGCACCAAGGCATTCTTGCATCTAGGGAACAAAAAAGCGTATTACCCAATTGTTCCTTATTCATGAAGATATATCTTAATTAAATGAACTATTAGGATTCTTATCTGTTTCAGAGGTGTTAATTTTATACTTGTGCCGATTGTCTTCACAAGTTGTAGTAACTGTAAGGAACAGGTTAAATGTAATATTCTGTTATACTGTTGTCATTTGAAGGTATCAATGCATGGACATTATTATTTTGGAGATAATTGAAACATAAAATACTGGATTTAGAAAATATTAAGTTTTAAAATTTATATTTGAACTAACAGGAATGTATGAATCTACCAATAATGAAATGTTGTATAAATGAAACTTGAAGTCACAAATGCTGGAGAACTGTAACTAATAAAGTGATTTTCTTAGGGTTAGGCCCATTTTATTTAAGTATATAATATAAAAAGTTCTTAAATCCATTATTTCCTGATTTTTGCCAAGCATTAGGGTTAGGACATCTAAAATGAGCTGTGCCCTTAGAACAAACATGGGCAATTGTATAGTCATAACTTATTAATAGTCATTGATTTTATATTATCTTATTTTCATGATAATGTATCTTCAATGAGATGAGAATCCTATCTCTGCTACATTCTTTTAGAGTCAGAGGTTTTTTATTTAATTGTTGCTATCACTTTGTAAATGTTTGTTGTGATGGAAAACCCCCATAAGATGGGTTAGCAAAAATTCTTTATCGCTCTTAAAAAAAAGCTTAAAACAATATCAAAATTCTAATTACTCAGAATATGCAAAGCAATTTACTTTGAATAGACAGATTTTTATAGTTGACTCAAGATTAACATTTTAAGACACAAGCTTAACATACTAACTTTTGGGGGGCTATCATTCTGAAATATGCCTGCTCCCCTGCTTTCTTAAAGATATTTCTTAAATATTTTGTTTAGTCATACATTGACTGGTTTCAGGTGATTTAATTGGTCAGCACCAAGCACTCTGACCATGGTTAGTTCTTGATGATTTGGGGAAGTCATCATTGTTTTTTGTTGTTAAGATATACACCTTACCTTTTTCATTGCAGTATGTTGTGGGTATTGATGTAGCTACAGCTGCATTGTGGTTGGTATGGATATAAAGCTGATGTGTGTTCACTCACTTCAATAGTGCCATCCAAAGATGTTATTTATGTATATTGTACTTTTAGTAGCTTTATACCAGGGGTGTCAAACTCATTTTCACTAGGGGCCACATCAGCCTCGCAGTTGCTTTAAAGGGCAGAGTGTAATTTTAGGATTGTATAAATGTAACTACTCCTTAACTGGGGGCAAGGAGCGCAGTGCTGTCACCGGATAGAAACAAGGTGCCTGGCCAAATAAAACAAGGTGGAGGGCTGGATTCAGCCTGTGGGCCTTGTGTTTGCCACCTGTGCTTTATACCAAACCATGGTAGAAGAGACCTGTCCTTACCATGATATGATGCAAATGGCTCTTTGATCTCCTATCCTCTAGTAACCATACCTGATGTTTAGCATTGGGTAAGCTCAGTTTTAAACTGTATCCGTAAATAGCAAGTCTTTTGTCCATAATCTATTGGAGTCTGCTGTTACTGCTGATTTTTCTTTTTAGTCTTTTGTCTCTTACTGTGTTCTAACAGCTTTTCAACAGGAATAATAAAATAGTCAACCAATCAGAACACTGTCTTTCTTCATAAAACAAATGGTAGTGACCTAAAGTGTGCCTGAACCTTTTTTGATTAGTTTGTCTGTTATTGCATGCAGTTAGATATCTAAGTCTCTATCATATAAGTGCAGTTTTAAATTTATTTTTCTTTTAGAGCCCCCTTCTAATTTTGTAGCTTTTCAAAAGTCTAGATATGGACAGTGAAACTTACATGTTTTTCCCTAATTGGGTCATTGTATCATATTTCTGCTAATAGGGCAAATTTTACTGTATTTTTGAACACTTAAAAGCACTTGATATATTATGATTATTATGTATGGCATTGATAGCTATTCTGACTCACATCAAATCAAATCAAAGTCGTTGCTGAAGATGAGAAGAAAAAATTTTTTTAAGGAAGTAGAAAAATTTAGTGAATGATTCTTTTGTTATCACCTGATGTAGGTATGTGTCTATATAATGAGATCTTAAAAATCAATGCCCAAACTATATGACTGAGACATGGGGAATCATGGGATTATTGCTAGGGTTCTACAGTTTCTTAATTATGTTTAATTTGAATACATAATAGGTTATCTCTTTATTTTAAATGTATGTAGAAGTTATTGCTATTTAAAAAATACATCGGGGAAAACTATAACCTCAACTGTATTAGTTTCCAAGGTTGTTATAACCAAGTACCCTGTGCTGGTTGGTTTACCACAAAAAAATTTGTTCTCTTATGGTTGTGGAGATTAGAAATCTTAAATCAAGTTATTGATGGGGCCATACTCTGCAGCCTTTAAGTCAGGATTCTTCCTCACTTTGTCCAGCATCTGGTAACCCCAGGCATCTCCTGATTTGTTGGCAGTATAACTCTAATCTCTGTCTTCATCTTCTCATGGCTGTATTCCCTCTGAGTTTGTGTGCCCTCCCCTCTTAGAAAGATACCAGTCATATTGGATGAGGGTCCACCTAATTTAGTATGATCTCATCTTAGTTTGATTACATCTTCAAAGACCCTATCTCCACAAAAGGTCACATTCACATAAAGGTACCAGGGGTTAGGCCTTTAACATACTTTTTAGGGGGACATAACACAGAACAACTATAAATAGTGCATGCCACTTCCCCTAACAGGAAGGCTTAGCTTTGTCACTTTAAGAACTAGCAAACTTCTCTTTTTTCCAATGTCTTTGACTAGACATTTTGGCAAGTGGAAGAAAAGTGAGGTGTAGAATGTAGAATATTCAGAGACCTCAAGTATCATGCACTAATGTGTTCATTCATTCAGATATATGAGCATTTAAAATGATAAATCATGATAGTTGACATCTGAGGAGTTACTAAATATAAGACATTGTTATACCCTGTACATGTTATTTCATTTAATTTTTACTGTTCTGTGAGGTAGACATTATTTTTATCCTCAATTTACA
This sequence comes from Phyllostomus discolor, assembly GCF_004126475.2. NCBI lineage: Eukaryota > Metazoa > Chordata > Mammalia > Chiroptera > Phyllostomidae > Phyllostomus > Phyllostomus discolor. The sequence goes on from NC_040907.2 coordinate 42,952,029, forward strand.
GATGATGAAATGGGTTCAGAGGGGAAAAAGGACTCTTACAAAGTCATATAATGAGTAAATAACAAAGCCAGCATTTGTATCATTTTGGCCTGACTCAAAAGTCAATGCTCTCAGTCAGCTATAGTCATTAAAATCTACTATCTAGATCCTCTCCTTATAGATGAATAAATTAAAGCCAGGTGTACATGTCCAAATTACAGATCACAATTTGATGTGTTAAGTACAAAAGGTCTTTTGACTATTCAAACAGAATAGAATCTGTGTCCATTGAAGCAGCACAACTATGCTATATATATAGTAACCAATGGGCATTAATTATGACCTGTATTTAGTTGGTAAAATTGTTGGAAGGCAGCCGTGGCTGGGTGGCTTAGTGGATTGAGTGCCGGCCTTTGAAGCAAAGGGTCACAGGTTCAATTCTCAGTCAGGGCACATGCCTGGGTTGTGGGCCAGGTCCCCAGTAGGGGGTACATGAGAGGCAACCACACGTTGATGTTTACCTCTTTTTCCCTCCCTTCCCCTCTGTTTAAAAATACATAAATAAAATCTTTAAAAAATTGTTGGAAGACATATACCATGGATGGAGTTAAAAATAATTGTGTAGTGATTCTTACCAATTTTTATTAGAAAACAGTTGGACTATATTTGGCTTCATTAGTCTCATGTCCCTTTCTTATTTGGTGCCCTCTGAGTTTCAGGGAAGTTCTGGGAAATATAAGGAAAGGGCCTAGTTGCTGGGGTAAGAGTCTGGTTAAGGCATGTAGGTGTGACAATACAAAAATGTAAAAGAAGGAGGATGTATACAATATGTCCAGAGAGTTCTCAGATTGGATATCAAGTTTAATAATGTGAAAGATTGGCTGTCATTATAATTGTTTGAGAAGAATGGATTTATTTATAAGAAAGAAAGCAGGAAATATATATTTATGAACAAATTAAAAAGCATTTCTCACTTAAGGGTATTATGGACTGAGTGTTTGTGCCTCTTCAGAATTCATGGGCTAAAGACCTAATTCTGTAGGGCTTTACTGTGCACCTGTATTAGAGATGGGGGCTCTAAGGAAGTCATTAAGGTTAATTAGGTAATAAAAGTGAGGTCCTCATATGCTAGGATCAGACTTTTTATAAAAAGAGACATCAGAGAGGTCACTCCCTGTCTGCAAACATAAAAAGATGATATCATGTGAGTACATGCAGCAAGATGGCAGCCTCCTACAAGTCAAGAGAACAGATCTCAGAATAAAACCTATTTTGCCAGCATCTTAATCTTGGACTTCTCAACCTCCAAAACAGTGAGAAATAAGTTTCTGTTGTTTAAGCCACTAGTGTGTAGTATTTATCTGCAGTCTGAGCATACTAAGTATGGGCTAAAGTTGATTTGGGATGGAAAGGAAGACAAGAAGAAATGCAAGACAAAAGGCTAAAAAATTAGAAGAGGTCACTTCCAGATTCATGTTCTAAAGGTAATTACCAAGTAACTCTGGAATCAAAATGAACTGTTTTTAGGGTCAGAAGACTGGTATAGTAGTCAGGGTTCTCCAGAGAGGTAGAACTAGTAAGATGTACGAGTATATATATGTACAGTGGGGTGCACGCACACACAAGAGGAGAGAGAGATTTAAGAAATTGTTTCTCGTGATTGCTTGGAGATCTATGGAGGAGTTGATGTTGCAGCTGGAGTGCATAGGCAGATTTGCTCTTTCTCAGAGAAGGTCAGTCCTTTTATTAAGGCCTTCAACTGATAAGATGAGGCCCACCAACATTATGGAGGGCAATCTGCTTTACTCAGGGTCTACTGTTTTAAATTTTAACCTCATCTAAAAAATACCTTTACTACACCATCCAAGTATGTGACGAAATATATGCCAAATATATGGGTACTGTGCCTTGCCAAATTGACACATAAAATTAACCAGTGCAACTGGCATACATGCCTCTTTTATTTAATCTGATGTCAAAAGAAAGTAAATTTACTTCTGTAGTTTTTGACTCATTAACTAAATTAATTGAGTGTATTCAGGTAAAGAACTGATTAGAAATACATCATTCGTAGAGTTAGCCAAATTATTTTGGTAATTGTAGCCTTAGTATCTGGGAAAAGCTGAACATAGTTAACATTAATTTTCTCAAAAGAAAATGGTTAAAATTCAAAGGAAAGGAATTTAAAATGGTGAAGCCATTTTTGGTTACCCTAGTCAGACGTGATATCATCTCTATTAGAACATCTGAGGCAGTTTCTGAAAAGCTAATCACTGTGTTCTAATTTCAGCTTTGCATTTTTAAATTCAAGGTACTGCTGAGGAAAAGAATTCCATTAATTTCTTCTGTCATTCTGGTTGGCTTATCTGTAAAGTAAAAATTTGGATGGGACCTTTAAGACCTCTTCTAGCACTATATTCTATGATTTTGTAGTTTTGGCTTAACCTGTAAAGCATGTATCACATTCTCCTTTGAATATAGTTATTTGTGCTCTTAATACCTTTAATAACTATTTCTCTATGAGTTCAAATAGTAAATTATATATCTTCATTTTAATCTTACTCAGTACCTTACACAGAGTAGGCATCCAAATATTTGTTTAAAATATAATCTATTAATGTAGTTCACTGTTTGTAGTCAAATGTCATCCTTCAGTGAAAACTTATTTAATACATAAGTATTTTGTATAGAAATTTTTTGTGCTGGCCTTCCATACCAATAGGACTTAGCTTTAAAAGTTAAAAACTGAATTTGTCCTTGCAGATTTCTCATTACACCCATTCTACTCAGTTACAGTCAGATTTATTTGGGACTTTGCCATGTACTAATTTTACTTAGGGCAAATTACTTAGGTTCTCTCATCCTCGGTTCCCTGATGAGTAAGATTGGAAATGATAGGTCCTTTGCCCAAGTTACTGTGACATTTAAATGAAGTAACATGGAAAGACATCAAGCACAGTGCTTGAGACATAGTAGACATTGAAAGCTAGTTTTCTTTTTATTTTCTCCTTTAGGATAGGGACTTTCACATCTTCCTGTTTCAGGGTACCTGTTATAACATATTTAATAAATGTTTCTTAAATTGAAGATGTTAATAACTTTAAATAGTTTATTATGAGAACTTCCAAAATAACTCCTTAGGAATAACAAAAAATGTAGTGGGTGTTTTAGATAATATGTACTATTCTTATTAAGTCTTTAAGATATGAAATAACTGTCTCTGTTTATTATTAAATTTGATATTTTACATGCAATAAAACATTTAATGTTTAGCATTTGTATTTTTGTTTTAGTGATGTAGCTTGGTTCGATGAATCTTGGTTAAGCCGAATTAAGGAGGATGTTGGTGACAACTGGAGAATAAAGGTATGCAGAATTAATGGAAGAAGCACTTAATCTAAATATTGTTTCTAAAATTAGTACTAAACTCAACTAAATCTCTTTTAAAAATTAAGGGTACATTTATTGAATACAGTTTGAGGGTTTTTTTTTTAACATTTTATTTATTTATTTTTAGGGAGGAAGGGGGGTGAGAGAGAGAGGGAGAGAAACGTCAATGTGCGGTTGCTGGGGGTAATGGCCTGCAACCCAGGAATGTACCCTAGCTGGGAATCGAACCTGGGACACTTTGGTTCCCAGCCCGTGCTCAATCCACTGAGCTACGTCAGCCAGGGCTCAGTTTGAGTTTTTATGTATGCATGTTCCTATGTAACTCTCATCATTGTTAGATGTAGAAAATTTTCATTCATCAAAAATGTTTATATGTCCCTTCCTAGTTAATCCTTATTTGTAACTTGGCCTCAGGTGGCTGCAGATCTGCTCTCAGTCACTAAAGATTTTATTTCTGGAGTTTCATATGAATGGGGAATCAAACATGTATTCTTTGTCTGTGGCATCTTTTTACTCAATATAAAGTTTTTGAGACTCATAAATTTGTATTATTATTAATACATTTAATTATCAATCTGTCATTAGCAATAAATTTCTTTTTAATTTTTAATGAGTAGTATTTCATTACATTGCTCTACCACAAGTTGCATATTGATGGATGTTTGAAATGCTTCTGTTTCTTTTTTCTTTTCTGACACTGTAATTTCTGTGTTCTCTGTTTTTGTTCTTGATAAGTCTGGCTTGATATTTATTGAGTTTAATTGACTTTTTTCAAAGAACTAGCTTTTTGTTTTATTTCATTGATTTTTCTCTCTAATCTTTTTTATTTCCTTTCTTCTGTATATGTCTGCACTTCTTTCTCTTGCTTCTTAAGGTGGAAGCTTAAATCATCAGTTTTAGGCCTTTTTTCCCCTTAATTATAAGTATCACCTTGGCCACATTCCACACATTTAACATACTCTGTTTTTATTTTCATTCAGTTCAAAATATTTGATAATTTCCTTTGTGATAATTCTTTTGATCTATGGGTTCATTAGAAATAGGTATTTCAAATTCTAAATATTTGAGGATTTTTAAGTAACTTTTAAAAAATTTCTTAATTTCTAATTTAATTCCATTTTGATATTAAGAAATTCTTATTTTATGACCTAATATATAGTCTGTCTTGGTGAACATTTCATATACACTTGAAAATAGCATGTATTCTGCAGTTCTGCAGGTGAGGATTATATCAGATTTGTTGATAATTCTGTTTACATCATTAATATTTTGATTGGTTTCCTGTCTGATATTTTTTTAAGGTGAGAGGACTTCTTTAATTTCTACTTATAATTGTGGATTTGTCAATTTCTCCTTTCAGTTCTGTTAATTTTTAAATTATGTAGTTTGAATTTTTGTTGCAAAGGTTATGTATGTTAATTGTTTATGTCTTATTGGTGAATAAATTTATTTATCATTATGAAAATGTCTTTCTTTATCCCTGATAATACTCCTTGTTCTGAGGTCTAATTTGTCTGATATTAATGTAGCCATTTTGGTTTTATGATTATTTTTGCTGTAGTGTAATTTTTTTCTATTTTTACATCTCTGTATTTTTTGTATTAGAAGTGTTTCATGTAGATACCTAATAGTTGGGTCTTGCTTTTTTATTCAATGAGCAGCTATTTATTTGGTTCTTTAAAAAAAAACAGTTTCCCATTTCTTTTTTGAAATCATTGAACATTTTTAAATTAGCAGTTTTAACACTATCATCTAATTCTTTCATTTCTCATTTCTGGGCCTATTTCCATTGATTGAGGTTTGTCCTGTGTAGTAATTGACTGAGTTTCACTGTGTAGTGATTTTTTATTGGATGCCAGCCTGTGTGAATTTTATTGTTTAGTGCTGAGGTTTTTTCTGTATTTTTTTAAAGAGTGTTGGACTTTTTTCTGCCAGCATTTAAGATACTTTTGAATCAGTTTGATCCTTTCAAGGTTTTGGGGGATGGAAAGCAGATCCTTTAGGGCTAGACGATCTTTTTGGTTTTGTTAGTAAATGCTTATTTATACAGCATAGTCTTTTTACCCTTGCTGGTAGACATTTCAGCCATTTATGGCTTGTGTAATTATTGAGAATTGTTCAGAGTATAGTTCCCTGGATTGTTCTATCCTTGGAAATTATTTTTATTTAATCTCATTGACTTTCAACCATGCATATGCAAATTAGTATTCAGAGTCAAAGGAACAATTACGCAGATTTCTGGAGTTCTTTCTCATTTGTCTGCCATGCAAATTCTAACTACTTTGATCTTCCTGAACTGCTGATACCTATCTCAACTCAGTAAGAACATCAGGTTTAGATAGTGTAGGGCTCATCTTTGTTTTTCTTCTCTCAGATATAAGAGTTCTATATTGCCTGCTGGCTAAAGCTTGAAAACAATTGGTCTTTGTATTTTCTCCCATTTTCCAGTTGTTTGTGTCAGGAGAGTAAGTCTAGGCCTGTTACTTGCTCATGCCTGAGTGTGGACATGCTCAATATTTAAAGTTGGCTCACTTTAGAATCATCCTGGTTAAACTGTATAATCATACAGACAGTTCTTCCTTACAGTCAAACCAGTTCACCCTTTGATGTTTAAAAATTATCATGTACTCATATTTGTAGAACTCAAATATAACAGTATTTTTGTAACTTTTATCCTAGGCAGTTTTTATTGTTTTTCACCTTGGCACACATTTTATTTAATTTTTAATATGAAATTATTTAATTATTATATTTTTTTTCCACTAGGCTAGTAATTTAAAGAAGGTACTTCAAGGAATCATGAGTTATTACAGTGAGGTATGAAAAACATTTGACTTTGTTTAAATAAAACATGCTATGTGTTAGTATTATGACACTGAAAAATGACTTGGCATTTTGTTTATAACATTTTACTAGAAAATAATTTGTAACTAGAATATATTTTTCTTTTTGCTATTTTTAGAACATTCAAATTTTGTGAGCAAAATGGACTTAAACTTAATATGTTGGTTTGTTAAATAATATTGCTTCTATATTGACACTTTAAATTCATTGTATTTTGAAATAGAATTGCCTTTTATATAATTTGATTTTTATATAATGCTATAAAGTGTACCTTAAAATTAAATTGAAATTATTTTCTATCAAAAGCATTATTTTGCCAGTTGTTTCCAATGTAAACAACAGCAAAAATATATTTGAAATTATGCTTATGCAAATGAATTGGGGAAAATGCAAAAATGGAAGTAGTATTAAATTCATATCAGCTACTTCATTATTCAAGTAGGTTTTTTTTCTTATTCAGCATTGTAAGTTCTCTAGTAGGATTATTTGATATAAAAAGGTTTATTGCTTAATATTTGGAAGTGGTGGCAAGTGCCATGAAAAAAATTATGTCTATTTTGTAAAGTTGTTACAGATTAACTTGTAATTTCTTCCAAATAATGTTAAGACTTAAACTTACGCCTAAAACTCATTTTGAATCTTTTTCTAATGCCACAAACACTTTTAATAAGCTAAAAAAGAAGCATCAGGCCAGGAAAGATTAATCCATTATCGTTTATGTGTGATGGTTTATTTTGTGATTTTCTTAATCAGTTGTATAACAAAATATGAATATTCTTTGGCTTAACCATAAATCTTTTTTCTTAATGGCCTAAGTTTTGTCATAATAGATCAGGTCAGGAGCTTCTTAAGCAATCCATTTTTGACAGTAGAACAAAGGATATTTGGTATAAAAGCATGTTAGTTGCTTTTGGTTGATTACTCAAAATTTTGAGTGGTGGCTTTGCTAACTGGTTTTAGCCAATAATTACAGGTTTATCATTTGTTAACTTATCTGTCATTTCATGAACCTATTTATAATTTATTTTCCTAGTAATAATTAAATTTAGGAAATTTTTTTAGGCTACGTAAATGAATGATCTAATTTATTGTTTCAATACCACAGTTTTTGGGGCAACAGATTTCTGAAGAACTTATTCCTGATTTAAACCGAATAACTGAATGTTCAGATTCTGTGGAGCTTGGGAGGTTGCTGCAGCTTATTTTAGGTTGTGCAGTCAACTGTGAAAAGAAGCAAGGTAAGTGAATTTCAGTCATTCGAGAACTTGTACTTTCTAGAAACAACCTCTGTTGCTATAGAAAGTAGCACTAAAATATACTATCTACTGGTTGACAGAAAGCACCCTGAAATGTAAGTCAGGACATCTTAATTCTAGTTCAGCTATGCCACTAAAAACCTACAATCTTGAGTATCATAATTATACCGGGATTTTGAGATTTATATTTGTTAGCTAAATATAATACATTTTAATTTTATTTAATATATTCAGTGCTTAAGACTTTGTGGATAATCAGTAAAAATTGTACCTATTTGTTTGATACATTATCTCTTTTCACTTGTAACATAACAGAACCTTAGGATGATTCAGATTTTTATAAGTAAATATGCAGGTATTAAATTATAATCCAAGCTTCTTTAGATGATATTCTTCTCTTCAAAAGAGTGCCTGCCCAATGTATCCTCCAAATAAGCAGTCTTAATCATATAAATGGACTTCATGTATTATATTGATATATTGAAACACAGTGATCTATAATTTACTGCGAACAAAAAGCATTTTGGTTGAATATGGTGAGTGAAATGATAAACTGAACAGACCAGGATCTGCTTGCCTCAGGGACTTAGTTCATTCCAGGTGGTAAGATTTTTGATGCTGATAATTTTTTTCTGCATGATTTGGCAAAACTTGGCCTTAGTACATTACCTTTAAAGCAAAATGTTGGGTGCTTAAGTTTGTAAAATACTTTAAGCCAGAACTTAGAAAATACATTCAATGTTACCCAATTGAAGAAGAGAGCATATGAGACAGGATCAATTCAGTAAAAACACATTCAGAAAGAAGAAAAATAAAATACATAAAATTAATTGTAGTTTATCAATAAAAAGGGATTGTATATCAGAAAATTTATTATTAGTCCATACATATCTATCATTAGCTGTTTTTTTTCTAGGGCTCATTAGGACTTCTGTAGAGGGTTGTATTTTTTACAGATAATACAGAGGTCATCAGGTTTCATAAAAGTAAGGACTATTTGCTTCATGTAAAGTTAAAAGTTCTGTTAATGTTTAATTACAAACTGACAAATAGTGTCTTACTTTTAAATTAGCAATTTTCTGTTATGATCTTTTTAATTTTTTAGTTCCTTAATGCTTTGTTTCCATTTCAATTACTGGTTATATATAACGTCTGTCTATTTATGGTTATTGGCACGAGTTCAACATTAACAGGAATCCTCAATTTGGGGTGCAGTGAAGAAGGAAACTATTCAGTGCAGAACAGTTCAGTTGTGAAACAGCACAGCTGTGAAAGCAGCACAGCATAAGGCAGGCCTGGGATGCCCTCTCCAGCTATACTGCTTTGCTCCTCAGAGGTCTGCTTTGTACTGCACTGGTCTCTGCTCTGTGCCAGTGTGCTCTAGGCTGCTCTGGTCTGCTCCTCTCTGCTTCTGGGAGACACCTTCAGTGTTTCAGTGCAGCCAGAGAATGCACTCTCAGAGCCAGAGGGGAGCTGGCTAATGTGGAAAGAATTGCTTGCCTACCCACCCACTCTTGCTTCCTGATAAGTCCTCACAGTTTGATTGATCCAAAAGGCACTGTCCTGATTGGCCAGAATAGAGCCACTCTGGTTGGTTGGAGCTGCACACTTTCAATTGGATGGGAAAGCCTCAATCCTATTCTATTGGTTGAAATGGGATTCCAGGGCCTCCTTTATAAGAGTTGGCTCAGACAGCAGAAACAGTGCAATCAGGCAGTTCAGTGTAGTCTCTACCTGCAGTGCAGTTTGCTTGAGAGGCCCCTGTGTAGAAATGGCTGCTAAGCTTTGTTTTTTTTTGTTTTTATTTTTTAAATTTGAGCCCAGTTAGCTACCAGGAGACCTTAGTAGGTGTTTTCTTTGTCAAGGTTCACACATCTTTTTGCTTAATTTTAGCATGTTTGTCAGTTTTAATACTCTTAAAGAAACAACTTTGGCTTTGATTTGTACTGTTTAATATCTGTTCTTTTATCTCATTTCTGTAACTGTAAATTGTGTCTTTCTATCTCAAGCTGTGATTGACATTTTAAACCAGAACTTTCCCTTAAGTTTTGATTTGTACAAAATTTAATGTAATATGTAGTATTTTCACAATTTACTTCTAAGCATTACTTAGCAATTTGGTCTTCATACTTTTAAAAGGAAATTCAATTCCTAGATACATAAATAAAATTTAGCAATTAGTAAATATAAAGAAATAGTTAATTTTCATTATTAAAAAGCAGGACTATTTGAATTTATTTTTGTAGGTATGTGTTTGGGTTCTCAATTTTTAAGAGTAAACAGAAGAAAAATGAGAAAAAACTTAATAATTTAATTAAAATGTATAAACAAAATGCATTCAGAACATAAAGCAACTTCTACACCTTCATACTTTGCAGAATTGAGAATTGGTTTTCAAAATCATTCCATGGTATTGCAACAGTCTAATCTTGAAAGGATGACATAGTTTGGCAAATAGTACCCTGTATATTTTGGTGGGGAAAGTGATCATTTTTATGAAGATTTTAGCAAACTTGAAGTAGTCTGTTATTCAAAAAATTCAATTAAAGGATACAATTCCATTGCCTGTGCATTCTCTTTTTAATTCTTCCTTCTCTTCCACCCTCTTAGCACTTAGGGGTCAGGTGCATATCAGAATCAAAATCTTTGTCTAGTTCTTGGCTTCAGAAATAAAAGAAAAATTTAAAGAACTTTTAGAAGTTTTTCAAAGGAGTCATGAAAATAAAACTATTAGAAAATAAGAAGTCCTTCAAGTTTTGGAAAAATATTTTAGCTTGAGAAGATAAAGTTGAAATGGATTTAAATCTGCAAATATGTGAAAGACTTTTTTTCTTGAGTTCTCATTTTTTTATTGGGATAGATCAACTTAAGTTATTGCATGGGTGTTTGCAGTAAGTTGTAAGTACACTGTATTTCCTTGAGACTTGGTAAATGTTGAACAGGCTTTTACAGGAAGCTATATAAGTTCCTTTTTTGAAAGCCTTCCTGAAGTAAACTAAATAGGTGATAAAATGAAACTTTCTGGGTTTAAGATTTTTTGTTAATTTAATATACTTGAATTTATTGTAAAGTACTGAATATTTAACAAAAAGGAAGAAATTTCATAATTGTTTTAAGATAGTAATTTCTTCTGCTTGTTATATCAAAATTAGAGGTTTTCTTCTTTAAGCCATTTAAAAATATTTATATGAATATTTTCATTTCTTCTTATTTGTTTTCAGTGGACATATTTCTTGGGGAAAATAATGTACTTGAATAGACAATTATGTGGTAAATGCATTTCTGTACTCTTAATTGAATGGCTGAACTACTATGGGTAAAGAATAGATTTTTTTTCAGATCTGTTTCTTTTTTAAATCATAGAACATATTCAAAATATAATGACACTGGAAGAGTCAGTTCAACATGTGGTCATGACTGCTATTCAAGAGGTAAGTTATATCATATTCACATAGGTATGAAAATCTTAAACTATATAAAACTTTTCACATAAATCTTATGGATGTGTATTTTTCCATTTGTATAAATTTACCCTTTGCAGCATGTTTCCTTACCTTTAGCTATTGTGTTTTCCCTCCCCTCCCAAATATCTTAAAATGACATTAAGTCCAATTTTAGTTCCTCTTCATTTTAAAAGGTAAATTGATATTATTAAAGTCCTTTAAATAGCTTCAACTAAGGAGGGCATATAACCTCCCTCTAGTTAGGAATTTATAATTCTTTTAATTTTTTATGACACTTAGAGCAATCTTTCCTGAATTTCTAAAGTGTGTATGTATGTGTATGTGTGTGTAATTGTATGTATATGTATGTATTTGTATATATATCATATGTATTTTCAGAATGTTAGCAAACATGGTGATACTCATTTAGGTTTTAGAGCCAGGCAGCCGGGGTTCAAGTTAGTCTAGTTATCTAAGTTAACCATAAAGATTCAGAATTCATCAGAATTCATATGCTGCACGTTGATTCTTAAAATCAGACTCCAAGGGCTGATAGGGTACAGAGGAGACATGAGGGAAGGTGGAGTGAAGGATTTATGAGGACAAACACAGTTGGGAAAGGGCATGATTGAGAGGGAGACATCATATAGGACTTGAGAAGTCTGTATGCATACTCTGAGTTTGCATTGTTGATTTGAATTCAAAGTGTCACTATACATAAATAAATCTGCCTTTCATATGCAAAACACCATATTTTGCCATGTATAATGTGCACCCACATTTTTGGCCCAAACTTGCATGAAAAAATCTTCTGTTTTAATTAATTAATTTATTTATATTCAGATACTTGTTTTTGTATTATAAAGGAATTTTAGCATTTATTTTTTAACATAATTATGGTATAAGAAATTTTATGTAACAAATAATTATAAAACACAAAAATAGATACAACGTATTTCAGGCACTACCCATGTATAATGTGCACCCTTATTTTTCCCACAAAAATTTGGGCAAAAAAATGTGCATTATACACGGTAAATACAGTAGTTTTTCACAGTGTTTTTTTGTACAACTCCTACTTTTAAAATCTCTTCTTAAATTAGTAATTTTGCTAATTATTCATTTAAAGGCTGCCTTTTAAAAGTCCTAATTTATGTTATGGAAGGATCTTTTTTTATATGTTCAGTTTTATTTAGTCATTTCATATAACTTAGATTATAATTTTTTAGTATGCAAATACTTTCAATATATTTACATATTTCAGATATACTTATAATGTCCTCATCAGTGTAATGTCTTTGAACATTGTACTATTTAACTTGAATCTCTGTAGAATTTTTATTTGAATTATATTCTAAAGGTTAAAATTAAGACAAGGAAAAACTGTATTTTACTGTTCTTTCAAGTAAACATTTTTACCATATAAACATCACTTTATTATACTTAATTTACTGTTTTAATTTCCTAGTTGATGAGTAAAGAAATATTGAGCTCTCCTGCAAATGATGCCGTTGGAGAATTAGAGCAACAGGTGAGTATTTCAGAATGTGAGGAAAATGTTGAAAGCAGTGATACAGTACTTTGCCAATTACTATCATGAAGCTTACAGAGAATATATTCAAGTTATTTTCATCTGTGAAGTTTAGATAATTTATGCTGTTACAAGATCTCAATTGAGTATTATTATATATTCCTTCATGCATACAAGTCTGCAGTTTTTTATGATTATATTTAAAGAATTGAGAGGTATCAAACTTCCTTCTGACACTTGCAATACATATATGACCCATTTTATGTGGTTACAAAAATAGTAGACAATTTAAAAAATTTCTGCTGAGTTCTAATTTATCTACTAAGGTAATATAATTTTTGTCATAGTTGCTTTCCTCTCTCAATATTGAAGAACAGCTCAAAGACCCTATACTCCTTTATCCTAATATTGAAGAAATAGCCCAAAGACCCTGTACTCAAGTCTCCTTTCCCTGATTCTATTACATGACTGTTTTACATGGGGAAAAATGCCCTCTCCTCCAGTGTGAAACCCAATTTGGTTGTAAAGGAAAGGGTTAGCAGAGAAGCAAGCGTATCAAGTACTTTTCCTTTTACATGTTTGGAAATCTGTTTGTTGTAGTGTCACTACTTGTCTGAGAAAATATTTTTTCTTTTTTTCAAATGGAATATGTTGGGGTGATATTGGTTAATAAAATTATATAGGCTTCAGGGATATAATTCTATAATCATCTGTAGAAGTATTTTAAATTAAAGAAATTTTTCTAGAAATATTTTATTGAAAGTTGAACTTGTTTTCTAAATTTTTTTCCTGTGATGAAATTAAGCAATGCATTCTCTAATACCCTTTTGTTTAAATATTTCATAAGGATTTACATAAAGTTTTATTTCTGTGGGAGCTTAGCCTTAATTGTTAATGTTAATGCATATAAAAACAACAAATTAAGACTTATTTGTTAGCAGGTAAAATTTAAAAACCTTTTTCAATATGTGTTGTGATAAAAATATATTTTTCAATTTGTTTAAAACATGATTTTCTAAGAATTAGGACATTTTATATTTCAGCTAAAAAGGGCCCTGGAAGAACTTCAGGAGGCACTAGCAGAGAAAGAAGAACTGAGGCAAAGGTGCCAAGAACTAGATATGCAGGTACGAAACCTGATCTAAGAAAAATTTCCTTTTTACATTTACAAGGGTTTAATTTTAATTAAGTAATTGTCAAAGTGTTTTGGAGGTTGGGTTTCATTTCATAGAGGGCCCATTAAAAGAATGTATTATAGGTTTGAATATTCAGGCATGAATTTCATAATTATTTTTCTCTTAGAGTTGAAAATTGCTGGCTGAACTACTTCTTTAAAAATGTCATTCTAATTATAGAATTTCAACTACAGTACTTAGATGAGGCATTAGTTTTTTTCTTTCATAAAAAGGAAATTAAAATATCTACTTAATAAGGTGTGAATATTAAGTGAGGTGGTTAATTAGGTACTTGGAAGTGCTTGACCCCCAATACATGTAGGTGCCAATTTTCTTTTGCTAGCATGTATGTGTATATGAACACATGTATATATAATTCTTGTGTTCATCTGTATATACATGTTAGCAGAGTAAACTTGGCATGAGAGAAAATAGTTAATGGGTAAAGAGGTAGATTTTCAAACCAGGCCACTTGTATTCGGAACCTGGCCATGTTACTAGCTGGTGATACCCTCTCAGGCAAATTACTTAATTTCTGTATACTTCAGTTATCTCCTGAGAAACCATGTAATAATAGTGTATATCTCTCAGAGTGATTATAAGGATTAAATTAATTAATAAAAAGCACCTAGAACAGGGCCTGGTATATAGCACTCATAGTACTGTGTGTGTGTGTTTGTATGTCATCATTGCTATTGTTATATGAAAATGCAGATATGGAAGTTATGTAATAAGTCTTCAAACACATATAGCATATTATTATGTATCATGGAATTTTTTTGTTCACATTTCTACTTTAAAGATCTTACGTATCTCACTCACTTAGGATTGTACATGAGAGGTAATAGTCACTAAATATGACAAAGATGAATACATGCATTGGATTTAGGAAAAGAATTGTTTTCTTCTATAGTCTGCCTGTGGACAGTTTCCCAGACTTTTTTTGTGTTTCTCTTCTGGAGGACAATGTCTGTAACTTGCCTGCAGTGTATTTAAGGCAAAATTAAGGATATTAATTTCCTGTTACTAGCTCAGTGTGTGTGTGTGTGTGTATAGTTTTATTTACATAAATGGATTAAATTAATTATACCTATTAAAAATATGAATACCAAACTTTATCAATATGTTGGAAATCATGATAGGTCAAGTTTTTTTCTTAACTAATCTTAATAAAATCATATGTAAACCTCTGGTCTTATGAAACATCATGGCCTTAGTGTACTTTTTTAAAGATGTTTTTAAATGGAAAAGAAATAGAATCCAGAGAGCAAATTATGCTTGTTACATAAATATGTAAGTAAAATAAAAAAAATCAGGTACTGATATTGATGTGATTGTAAAGTTACATGTCCATTGTAAATCATGAGAGAGCAGTCTCAATGTACAAATAAATTCAATTCAGCTTTTTGTTATTAGTTAACTAAATAATATACTTGTCCTCTGAAGACTTAATGTACTAATAATTTTCTAATATGAAACTAAAATGATAACTTCATGCATTTGTGTATGTATTTTGGTTTATTAGGTAACAGCCTCCTTTCAAATAAATTTGTAACTAAAATGGGAACAGTTAATTTTTGAAGTTCATTGGTACCTCAAATTTTATAGACTTAGAAACATTTTCTTTTCAGAACCAAAGTAAGCATAACATTTTGAAGATGATATCCTTATATATATAAAGTCTGTTTTCTCTATATTAATCAAATTAATCTAATTTCTTCTGTTTTACTGGAACCTCCTAGACTCAGAATTCCAGAGTTGGAAGGATCCTTAGAAATTATCTTGATCAAGTTAATTTAATGGGTTAGTCAGAATTAGGATCCAGAACTCTGGATTCCATGCTATTTTGCTGTTAATGTCTACATTTGTGTATTTGTTTTTCAGGTGACTGCACTTCAAGATGAAAAGAATTCACTGGTTTCTGAGAATGAGATGATGAATGAAAAACTTGACCAGTTGGATGGATCTTTTGATGATCCAAATACAATGGTTGCAAAGAAGTTTTTTCATGCACAGTTACAACTAGAGCAATTACAGGAAGAAAATTTCAGGTAATATCTTTAGTAGAAATCATTCTATAGAGTTCTGTTAAACTGATAGCTAAACAATTAACAACTAATTGTATTATAAAGCATGTTTAGGACACTAATTAAGCTACTGAAAATACCAACTGGTGTGAGTGATTCCTGCCCTCACAGGGTTTATAATCTAGTTAGGCAAGTGGGATACATACATAAGAACAAACAATTCAAAATGGCACGTGATAAACGCCAAATGAAGGCATGGACAAGTGCATTAGGAGTTTATCCGAGTGCTTGGTGAAGTCTAGGGATAATGGGGAGTTTCTTACATAGTAGGGGAAACTTGACAATAAGTGGGAAAAATTGTAAATCTGATACTAAAGAGATGCTTTTCATTTTACTTTTACATTTCTTCTTTAAAAAAAGTATACATTTTACTTTTAGTAATCATTGATGGTCTCTCGTGTGCCTAGCACTGAGCCTTGCACTGTATGGCCTCGAGAGCAGGCATTCTAGTAGTATATGTATTCTTTTTATTGCTTTGTTTGGATATAACTTCAAACTTACAAAAAAGTTGCAAGAATAGTAAAAGGAACTTGTTTATACTTTTCACTCAGATTCAGTCGTTTTACAGTTTTTTTCTCCATTTATTTAGCAGTATCTCTATGTTTACATAGATAAAGATATTTTTTTTTTCTGAACCGTTTGAGAAAAAGTTAGAGATATGCCCCTTTATTTCTTTGTGCTTTGGTATGTGTTTCCTAAGAATAAGGACATTTTCTTATCAGTGACAGCATAGTGATCAAAATTAAGAAAACTTTCAATGATACAGTATCATCATCTAATCTACAGTTCATATTCACATTCTGTCATTTTCCTCAATGTCCTTTATAGTTATTTTTTTCCTGATTATGAATCTAATTCAGGATTGTATTGCATTTAGTATGGATTCTTAGTCAATATACTATAAGTCCATTTCTGTCATCGTTTATTTTAATGCTCAAATTGTTCCAGATTTGATTATCCTGTGTCCTTTCAATATGTCACTATCCTTTGACTATTTTCTTCATTTCTGGTACAGTGAATGCTCCAGACTCATTTTCTCCTCTCCCTTTCCCAGCTCTGGAATCTGCCATTTCTCTGAGGAGCTCTGATTCCTTTTAGTGGAGAATTTTATTTAGAAACAAAGATATATGCTCCAGATAAATTTTTCTGTCACTGCTTCTAGGCCACCTGGGTGTACAGAGCTAGGAGATATACTTGCACAGGTTCATACTTGCCTATGTTCCCACACCTGTGTTTATACATATCTGCATTTATTTTTATGTCTACAATTATGAAAAATGAGTTTATATTGACCTCTTTTATTTTAGACTAGTGACTTCAAGGTTCATTCTAATCTCCATTTTGATATGGTAACTTTCTTCTCCAACAGTGAGAAAACTGGCTTATATTTTCCTCAGTGTATTTACTCAACCCCAACACACACAAAGCAATTTAAGAATTGCTAATACCTCTGTAAAAAGCAAGTAAATAATAGACTTCAGTAGGTTTACAGGGTTTTTTTAGATAGCATTTACATATTGTGAAATGAATAAATATTGAGTACAGTTTGGCATGTTTTAACAAATATGGACTTTTGTGTAACTCATACTTTTATCATTGGATAGATCATTTCTGTCACTACAGAAAGTTTCCTTATGCTTCTTCCCAGTCAGTTCCTACCTCCCAGAATTTAATTATTCCTCTGATTATGTTTCACCATAGATTTTTCACTCATCTAGAACTCTCCGTATAAATTGAATCATTTAGTGTTAACTCTTTGGTGACTGATTTATTATGTCCAGAATGCTTGTGAGATTTACCATGTTGTTTAATGTATCAGTAAATCATCTTTTTTTTTATTGCTGAGTATTATTCTATTATAAAATTATTCCACATTATGTCACATTTTGTTCATCCGTTTTTCTTTAGATGGGCATTTGAATTTTCTGATTTTGGCTAATATAAATAAAGCTGGTATGAACATTGGAATATAAAACTTTTTGTAAACATGTTTTCATTTCTTATTGGCGTATAAGTGATATTGCTGAGTTGCACAGTAGGTCTGTGTTTGGTTTCAGAAGATACTGCAAAGATTTTAGTATGGAAAAGATTTTCCAAAGTAGTCATACCATTTAACATTTGCACTGGCTGTGTTTGCTGCCTGTCGCCATAGTTGCTGTGCCTATATAACATAATTTGGTTTTACCAGTCTTAATTTTAGATATTCCAGGGGATGTGTTATGGATTCTAATTGTGGTTATAATGTGCATTTTCCTAAAAACTGATAATGTGGTAAGCCTCTTTTCATGTGTTTATTGACACTTTCATGTGCTTATATCATACTTTGTGAATTGTCTCTTCACATTGTAGGCCTATTTTTAAATTGGGTTGTTTGTCTTATTATTTTGGGGAGTTTTAAAAATATATTTTCTGGATATAAATCCTTTGTTGGATATATATGTAGTAATATGTCACCCACTCTGTGGCTTGCCTTTTTATTTTTTAATGGTGTCTTTAAAGGTCCTTAACTTAGAATAAGTCTGATTTATCAGTGTTTTTAAGATTATTGCTTTTTGTGTACTGTCCAAGAAATCTTTGTCTACTCCCATGTCATGAAGATAGTATTTAGTATTTTCTTCTAGAACCTTCGTAGTTTTTATCTTTTACATGTAGGTCTATGGTCCATCTTGAATTGATTTTTGAAACTAGTGTGAGGTGTGGAGGTGCAAACTTTACTTTTATTTTGATTGTTCATATGAGTATCTACTTATACTTATTCCATGTCATTAATAGAAAAAAAATGTTTATTTTACTTACTCAAATACTTTGGCACCTTTGTGAAAAATGATCTAAGAATAAAATTTGGGTCATTTTGTGGATTCAAGTTCTTTTTAATTTATGAGTTTGCCTTTCTTTATGTCTATAAGACCCAGTTTTTATTATGGTAGCACTAGAGTAAGTTGTTTAAAATCATGTAGTGTAAGCATTCCAACTTGGTTCTTTTCAAAATTTGTTTTGGCTATTCCAAGTCTTTTGCATTTTCACATAAAATTGAGAATCAGCTGGACAATTTTTGTAAAAAAAAAAACCCTTTGTGATTGTGATTTGGACTGTATATAATTGATAACTGTATTAAGAATTTCTATCTGAATATGGCATCTTCATTTATTTCTTTCCTTTCCTTTAGCAATGTTGTGTTGTTTCCAGAATACAAGTCTTGTATGTCTTAACTTTATCCTCAAGTATTTTACATTTTTAAAAAGATTTTATTTACTTATTTTTAGAGAGGGAAGGGAGAGAGAGAGAAACATCAATGTGCGGTTGCTGGGGGCCGTGGCCTGCAACCCAGGCACGTGCCCTGACTGGGAATCGAACCCGCGATGCCTTGGTTCACAGCCCACGCTCAATCCACTGAGCCACGCCAGCCAGGGCGTATTTTACATTTTTGATGTTATTATAAATATAACTTAAAAAATTATTCTGAAAAGTTGCTTTTCATATTGTCAGTTTTACATCTCTGTTCTTTATTTCTTTCCTTTTACTTATTTTGAATTTAATTTGTTCTCCTTTTCCTAGCCTCTTAAGATTGAATTATAGATTTTAAATTTTGGTTTTTAGTTTTTTCTTTATTTGAGAATGGGATGTGGGGGCAGGGGAGAGTGGTGGTGAGAAAATGGAGACGGGTATTTGAACAACAGTAAAAAAAAATGATTAAAAATTTCAAAAATGGTTTTTCTTTATTTCTGATATAAGCCTTTAAAACTGTAAATTTTCCTCTAAGCACTGGTTTAGCCGTGTCTCCAAAACTTGATCAGTTATATTTTTTGTTATTATTCAATCTGAATTCTTTTCTAATTTTTCTTGTGATTTCTTCCTTTACTCAGTTTATTTAAAATGTATTGTTTGATTTCCCAGTATTTAAGGGTTTTCTAGGTTTCTTATTGTGCCTGATTTCTAATTTAATTTTCTTATGGTTAGAGAACATACTACCTGAAATTTTAATTTTCTAATTCTTTTATTTTTTTGTATTGTTCATCATTTGTTTTATTGTGGTCAGTTTTTGACTGACATGTTCTATAAATGTCAATTAATCAAGCTTATTATTATTCTGATCTCATATATTTTTTACTGATATTTTGTTTAGTTCTGTCATTTATTGGGAGACTGGTGTTAAAATTTTCAACAATGATTATGGATTAGTGGATTTCTACCTTTGATTATATCAATTTTGCTTCATATATTTTCAAACTCTATTTTTGGTATATATATACTTTTATGGTATGCCTGTCTAATGAATTAAACCTTTTATTATTATAATCTCTTTGTCTTAAAACTTATTTTTCTAGGTTAACATGACCACCACAGCTTTCTCTGCTTGTTTTTTGCATGGCATTTTTCACCGTTTTCCATTTAATCTATCTGTGTCTTTATATTTAAAGTATTCTGGTAGTTAGGATATATGTGAGCATTGCCTTTTTTATCCAGCCTGAAACTCTGTGCCCTTTTAATTAATGCATTTAGTCCTTTTGCTTCATCTCAATTTTTGATATTGTTGACTTTAGGTCTGTCAATATGCTGTTTTTCATTTGCCATATCTATTCTTTTGTTCCATCTTCTTTTTTCCTTGTATTTTTTGGAGTTGCTCAAGGAATATTTTAATATTTGATTTTAATCACTGAATTGTTCCTTTCATCTCTGTTATAATAGTAGGCCTTGAAGTATTCTTAAATAATTTATCCCAGTCGACTTAGAGTTAATATTTTGACACTTTACATGCCATGTATATTTTTGAATAATTTTAAGTATGTCTATGTATTTCTCTTCATCTTTTGAAATTGACTTCCTATTTGAACTAGAGATAACAAAGCACAACATTTCAGAAGTGAAAATGAAAATTCAGAACATTACTTTTCAAGTCTTATTTGCAAAGAATCCCAAAGTATCTTATTTCTTTAGTCTTTCTTCTTTGAATGTGGGATTTAAAAAAAAATACAGAACTAGTTCTGCTAAGTTTATGTCTCAGTAATGAAGAAAATGATGGAAATTACATTATGAATAGCTGTTCTGTTTTTTTTTTTATGCCAGGCTTGAAGCTGCAAAAGATGATTACCGTGTTCACTGTGAAGAACTTGAAAAGCAACTAATTGAATTTCAGCATAGGAATGATGAATTGACTAGCCTTGCTGAGGAAACAAGAGCCCTGAAAGATGAAATCGATGTTCTTAGGTATGGCATGTCTAAACATAATTATGTCGCTTGTAAGTTATTTAGTCATTTCAGTATTCCATATTTTAATCAGGGATTATTTGAGTTATTTCTGTGTATTGAGTATTGATCAGTTTTTATCCAGGCTCCTAGTCTTTACTTCTTTAATACTTGTTGACAATAATTGCAATTTAAGGATAATATTCTTTTTTTTAGTTTATTTTTTAAAAATTTTATTTATTTTCAGAGAGAGAGGGAAGGGGAGGGAGAAAGAGAATGAGAGAAACATCCACGTGTGGGAGAAACATCAATTGGTTGCCTCTTGCACACCCTCAACTGGGGACCTAGCTCACAGCCCAGACATGTGCCCTGACTGGGAATCAAACTGCCAACCTTTTGGTTCACAGGCGGGTGCTCAGTCCACTGAGCCATACTAGCCAGGGCTACAGTGAATATTCAGTTCTTCTAAGGACAATTTCATATTAGAACCTATAAGCATCAAATGATAACCTTTCTTAAAATTCTGTAAGCTGAGTTACTTTTAGATATATTTAGCTTTACCTCTATTATTACTCATTAGTTGACTCTGTGAAGTTTTTGTGTAAGGAAATGCACTCTCACAATCCATATTTTGGCATTTGGTAGATAAATATGAAGAAAAGTGCTAACATTTATTTCAGGGGCCACTCAGGGTTCTCTTATTGTTTTTTGTTTTTTTTTAAAGATTTTATTTATTTATTTTTAGAGAGGGAAGGGAGCGAGAGAGAGAGAGAGAGAGAGAGAGAGAGAGAAACATCAATGTGCGGTTGTTGGGGGTTCTGGCCTGCAACCCAGGAATGTACCCTGGCTGGGAATCGAACCTGGGACACTTTAGTTCCCAGCCTGCGCTCAATCCACTGAGCTACGCCAGCCAGGGCTCTCTTATTGTTTTGACAATATAAAATTTATATTTAGTTTTTGCTTATGAAATGTTGCTCAAGCAAATAGACTATCCATATGCTTTTTATATTTTCTGTTAAATTTTCTTAATTAGCCATTTTGTTGCACAGTTTTTAATGTCCATTTGAAACAAAATCTTTGTAATTGTTAATTTGAACCTGTATGTGAGAGTGACTTCACATTTTTTAATTTTTTTATAATTTATTTCTACTCTAGCCCCGTTGGTCAAGTAAGCACAACTCTAAAGGGAAGTGCTTTACCAGACAAATGATATGAGTTGTATCAACTTTATAAGAGTATCAGAAACTGAAAATAAAACCGCACTAAATGTTATTTATGCACAAAGCACAATTGGCTTATAATCTACAAAGTAGCTCAGAATTGTTCAGTTATACGTACAAAACCATTCCTTTTTTTATACATTGTGCTAATACTTGAAACAGTTTGATCATTTAGTGTGTCAAATTTGAAGCATTTTTAAAAATGCCTTTGTAGCAAAAAGGCTGAACTATAGACAGTTCTAGGCCTGAGTCTGGTTCCAAAGTTCTGACAGAATTTATTATTTCTCTATTTCTTATTCGTTTTTTTTTTTTGTTTTCTTTTTTCCTGCCAATTGAGAGTTTATTTGGAGGACTCATTTTACAGCCAGAAGAAAATTATGTGCATTTATTGGTTTTTACACAGTAATGCTTAGTCTTTATTATTATAGAGCTACCTCTGACAAAGCAAATAAACTGGAGTCAACAGTTGAGATATATCGTCAGAAGCTACAAGATCTGAGTGACCTGCGCAAGCAAGTGAAAACTTTACAGGAAACAAATATGATGTATATGCATAATACAGTCAGCTTACAAGAAGAATTAAAGAAGGCAAATGCAGCACGTACACAGTTAGAAACATACAAGAGACAGGTAAGAAAATATCTTAATTTTTTAAATTATTAAAATAAAATTACCTCAGCTTTGTTATTCCATTTGATGCTTTGAGAATGGCATAGACACTTCCGGCAAAGATGAAGGCATAGGTAGACACACTGTGCCTCCCCGTACAACCAAGATAGGGACAACAACAATTTAGAAACAGAATAACAACCAGAACTGACAGAAAATTGAACTGTATGGAAGTCAGACAACCAAGGAGTTAAAATAGACACATTCATCCAGACCAGTAGGAGGGGTGGAGTCGGGCAGCTGGGCGGACAGGGTTCTGCGGAACAAAGAGTGTTGGGACCAGGTGAGTAAGACCACAGCAGGCAGACCCTGGGTGTGCAGGCAGCAGCTGGCAAACCCCGGCTGAGGGGTGGCAACTGGCAGACCCAGTGAGGTGGCGATTGTGAAGCAAGGCACTGTGTGCAACCCAGGATCCCAGCGCTGGGAAATAGAGCCTCAGGGCACTGATTGAAAACACCTGTGGGGGTTGAGGCGCAGGGAGAGACTCCAGCCTCACAGGAGAGGTTGTTGGAAAGACCCACGGGGTGCATAAGCCCATCCACACAGGAATCAGCACAAGAAAGGTACAGTTTGCTTGGGGGAAGCGGCGGAAGGGACTGAAGTCCACAGAGAGTGGAGCAAGTGCCATTGTTCCCTCTTAGACCCCACCCCCACATACAGCATCAAAACCCAGTGACTGGGGTGCCCCACCATGAGGAACACCTAAGGCTCCTCCCTTCTACGTAACAGACACAACCAGACCCCCCTAAAAAAAAAAGATGGCTCAAACAGAAGAAGAAATGAAAGCCCAGAACTGATCTTTTTAAGCCACCAAGAGATAGCCAACCTAATAGATGCACAGTTCAAAACACTGTTGATCAGGATGCTCACAGAATTGGTTGCCTTTGGTCGTGAATTAGATGAAAAAAAGTGAGGCTACAATAAGTGAAATGAAGAAAAATGAACAGGGAACCAATAGTGATGGAAAGAAAGCTGGGTCTCACATCAATGGAGTGGACCAAAAGGAAGAAAACAGCATACAATCAGAAAAGAATGAAGAAATAGGAATTCAAAAAAATGAGGAGAGGCTTAGGAACCTCCAGGACATCTCTAAATGTTCCAACATCTGAATTATAGGGGTACCAGAAAGAGAAGAGGAAAAGCAATAAATTGAAAATTTACTTAAACAAATAATAAAGGAGAACTTCCCCATTCTGGCAAAGGAAATAGACTTCCAGGAAGTCCAGGAAGCTTAGAGAGTCCCAAAGAAGTTGGACCCAAGGAAGCACACAGCAAGGCACATCATAATTACATTAGCCAAGGTAAAAATGAAGGAGAGAATCCTAGAAGCAGCAAGAGATAAGGAGACAGAAACCCTCAAAGGAGTTCCCATCAGACTGCCAGCTGATTTCTCAAAAGAGACCTTGCAGGAAAGAAGGGGCTAGAAAGAAGTATTCCAAGTCATGAAAGGCAAGGACCTATATCCCAGGTTGCTCTATCCAGCAAAGTTTTCATTTAGAATGGAAGGGCAGATCAAGTGCTTCTCAGATAAGGTCAAGTTAAAGGGGTTCATCATCACCAAGCCCTTATTTTATGAAATGTTAAAGGGACTTACCTAAGAAAAGAAGATAAAAAACATGTATAGTAAAAGCACAGCAAACTCACAATTATTAACAACCACACCTAAAACAAAAACAAATTAAGCAAACAACTAGAACAGAAACAGAAACACAGAAATGGAGATCACATGGAGGGTTAGCAACAGGGGAGTAGGAGGAGGAGAGAGGGGGAAAAGGCACAGAGAATAAGTAGCATAGATGGTAGGTAGAAAATAGACAGGGGAAGGGCAAGAATAATATGGGAAATGTAGAAGTTAAAGAACTTATGACACATGGACATGAACTAAAGGGGGGAATGTGGGTGGGGGAGAGTGTGCAGGGTGGAGGGGAATGAAGGGAGGGTAATGGGACAACTGTAATAGCATAATAAAATATATTAAAAAATAAAGGCTGAACAATAAAAAAAAAGAATGGCATAGACATGAAGGAACATTGCTTATAGTCACCTATGAACTTAGGGTAAATTTCTCCTCTGTATAATTTTAATTCAGGGGTTGATAACTGAGTTTGAGTTACCTAGGTGTTTTACATTTTTATTGGCTCTGGGCTTATATATTTTTTGGATAGCTTTTTGACTATTAAGATTTCTGGTAACCAGTGATAAAAGCCTAGGTAATGGAACTATAAGGTAAAATATTATGTTTTATCATTTATCAAACAACCTGTAGAAACAGTATTATGCTGATTGTGGTTTTTTTTTGCCTAAATTGTTACTTGGGTATTTTAAAATTTAAGTTAACCCTTCTCATCAACATGCTATTTCCACAAATATTTAGAATTAGACTATAGTCTTACCATAATTTTATTTACAATCAGTTTCTCATTTATTGAGCTCTGAAATTGAACTATCAGTATCAAATAGTCTTGTGTTTTACTTTTGTTTCTGACAAAAGGTTCAGGATCTACACAGTAAACTTTCCTCTGAATCCAAACGGGCTGACACACTAGCATTTGAAATGAAGCGGCTTGAAGAAAAGCATGAAGCTTTACTTAAGGAAAAAGAGGTAAACTTCAATATAATTGATAATATGTCTGTCTGCTTTTGGATTTTTATACAGTCCTTACTATTCTAAGAGTAGAAAAGATGTCAACCAGTTCTTTCTTTCTTCAAACAGAAATTGTTGGTGTAAAAGAAAGTTTCATAAAAATTCTTTATGCAGTGTTGATAATTCCTTCACAAGGGAAGATCAATAACAAAGCCGAGGTCATATGTCTTGGTCCAATGTTTTTCAGCTCTATACTGTGAACTCCTTAAGAATGAGGACCTTACATGCTATTTTTAGCATCTTAAGATATAATTTATATACTATAAATTTTGCCTACATAAAGTACACAGTTCAGTGGTTTTTAGTATATTCACGGAGTTGTGCAACCATCACCACAAATTGTAGAACAGTGACATCACTCAAAAAAGAGCTCCTAGGCCCATTAGTGGTTACTCTGCCTTCTGGTGCCCCTCCCCAAAGTCTTTACAACCAGTAATATGCTGTCTCTGCAGTTTTGCTTAGTCTACCCAGAAAATGGGGTTTTCTGACTGGATTCCTTAATTTAGCATAATACTTTCAAGGTACATCCATCGGTAGAATGTGTCAGTGCTTCATTTTTACTGCTGAATGATACTCTGTTGTATAGATATAACACACTTTATCTGTTCAACAGTTTATGGACATTTGGTCTATTTCCACTTTTTGGTTATTAAACAGATAATGTGGCCATGAACATTTATATACAAGTTTTGTTATTTGGACATGTTTTCATTTTTTGAGCATATCCCTAGAAATGGTATAGCTTTGCTTGATCACATGATAACTACATTTAACCTTTTAAAGGACTACTAGACTATTTTCTAAAGTGGATAAACCATTTTTTACTCTCACCAGGAATTTTTGAAGGTTCCAATTTCTACACATCCTTGGACATACTTACTACTTTCTAATTGTAATTATCCTCATGGGTATAAAGAAAGTGACATGCCATTGTGGTTTTGATATGTATTTCCCTAACGACTAATGCTGTTGTTCATCTTTTCATGTACTTATTGGCAGTTTGTATATTTTTCTTGGAGAAATGTTCCTTCATATTTTTTGCCTATGTTTTGTTTACATTACTTGCTTTTATATTATTGATTTTTAAAGTTCTTTATATATTCTGGATACATGTTCCTCATTAGATACATGATTTGCAAATATTTTTCTTCCCATCTGTGGATTATCTTACTTTCTTGATGGTATTGTTTACAGAATAATTTTTCATTCAATCTAGTCACAGTTATCTATTTTTTTTCTTGTTGTTTATACTTTTTTTTTTGGTAATGTTTCTATGAAACCATAAGTTACCATTGGAAACCATTGGAGTAACTTAAGGATATAAAGATTTATATCCTTTTAGTTTTATAGTTTTATGTTTTATACTTTAGTCTATGATCAATTTTGAATTGATTTTTGTATGGTGTGAGATAGGGATCTAACTTCATTCATGTGTGGATATTCAATTGTCCCATCATGATTTGCTCACAAGACTGTTCTTTCCTCCATTGAATTGTCTTGGTACTCATGTTAAAAATCATGAGACTGTAATGATGGATACATTTTGTCAAAACTTGTAAAAGTAAAGCAGAGTGAACCCTAATGTAAACTGTGACCATTAGTTAGTAATAGTGTGTCAATATTGGTTTATCAGTTCTTATAAGTAATTATAATAATACAAGATGTTAAAAATAAGAGATACTTGGCATAGGGGAAAGATGAGGGAATACATGGGAATTCTGTACTATCTGCTTAAATTTTTAGGCAAACCTGAAACTGCAACAAAAATTCTATTAATTGTTTATAAAAAATTGACTATAAATGTAAGAGTTTATTTCTGGACTTTGAATTCTTTGCAATTGATTGTGTGTTTAGCTTTATGGTAGTACCATACTGTTGTTATAACTTCAGCTTTATACTAAGTTTTGAAATGGCAAGCATGAGTTTTCCAACTTTGTTGTTAAAAGATGGGATTGCCTGAACCTGTAGATCAGTTTGCAAACATTGTCATCTTAATTGTATCAAGTTTCTGATCCTTGAATGTGAAGTAACATTCACTTTATTTGGCTTTTAGCTTCTTTCAACAATGTTTGTAGTTTTCACTGTACAAGATTTGCACTTTTTAAAACTGTTTCTGAGTGTTTTATTCTTTTTGTTACTGTTGTAGATGAAGTTATTTTCTCAGTTTTTTTGATATTTAATGCTAATGTATAGAAATACAGTTTCTTATTGTACATTGATCTTGTGTCTTGCAGCTATGTTGAATTTTCTTAATATTTCTAATAGTTTTTAGTAGGTTCACTAGGATTTTCTATACATAAGGTCAGGACATCTGCAAAGAGAAATAGTTTCATTTCTTCCTTTGCAATCTAAATGCCTTCTTTTTCTTTTTCTTGTCAAATTGTCCTGGCTAAAACCTCCAGTGCTATATTGAATACAAGTGGCAAGAGTGGATACTACTCTTTTGGCTCTGATATTAGGGAGAAGGTATTCATTCTTTCACCATTATGCACATTTTTAGCTATGGGTTTTTTAAAGATGCCCTTTATGAAGTTGAGGAAGTTTCTTTTATTCCTAGTTTGTTGTATGTTCTTATCATAGAAGGATGTTAGAGTTTGCCATATGCTTTTTCTGGTCATTGAGATGATATGTGGTTTTTGTCTTTTATTGTAGTAGTGTGGTTATTTTTTAGTGTGGTTAGTAATTATATTGATTTTTGGATATTAAAACACAAATTTATACTTTTGAGATGCTAATTATTAGTTTTTTCAGTAGAATTTCATCCTAGTAGTAAAAAGTAACAAATTCCAACTTTTCTTACACACAAGACTATATTCTGTGTATAATCCTAACTTGTTGCTCAAAACACTTTGCAAGGGTTTATATATGTCAGTATTCCTATTTTGATAATATGGATACTAAAGCCAAATAATTTCATAACTTGCCCAAGATAATACAGCTAGGAAGGGGTGAAATGGAATTCAGGCCATGATCAATTTGTGTTCCAAGTCCATGCTTTTTAAAAAAATGACTCCACGGTTGTATATTTGTACTCTGTTGCATGATTACAGTGATTTGGTTCAAAGGTAGGTTGCTTAATGGGGAAATGACAAGCATTGTGTTATACAAAGACTACATTATTTATGTGATTTATACAGGAGAAAATTATCCCTCAGCACTAAAACATTGCCAATTATCAAATTAACATATTAAATAAATTATTATAAACACAAAGTACACCATCTATGGGCAGAATTAAAAATTTTACTTCTATAAACAATCCTTTTTAGAGACTAATAGAACAGCGTGATGCTCTAAAAGAAACAAATGAAGAACTGCGGTGTTCACAAGTACAACAGGATCACCTGAACCAAACAGGTAAATTTTGTTGGATTTAGAAAAAAAGTTTTAATAGTAAAGATACTGAAATGTTAATCTATTTTGCTATTGTTGTTTAGATGCATCTGCTACAAAAAGTTATGAAAATCTTGCTGCTGAGATTATGCCTGTGGAATATAGGTAAATTTGGTTCTATTGATAATCCATACTTAATATTAGAAATATGATTTCTTTTTTAATAAATTTCTTAGCCTTTAAAACTTTCCATTTTATGAGTCACAGTACTCAAAATTACTTTATCTCATCTCCTTTAAGTTTCTAAGTCACATTGTTATTGCTACAATAGCAGTTTTAAAATGTATAAAAAATGAAATTTTACAAACTAGGTGAAATGACATATTCTAGTTTTTATATTGTGTTGAACTTTTTAATCTATTCTTAAGCTCAGTGGAAAATCCTTTTAAGAACGTGGCATTCAAATCCACATGGTAAAAAAAAGACAAGGAGAGGAGCTGTCAATAATAGTAGAAGGATTAAGCAAAAGTTATATAAAATACAAATTTTAGATGTTCCTCTTACCCATCTTTTATCTTTATATTTTACTACTATGTTTACTTATAGACATTTGACTAATCTGATATTTTTATAGTTTTCCTTTCTGTGGTGACAGTTTTATTTAGTACTTTAACTCCACACTTTATTTAAATGGCTTTATTGAGATATAATTCACCTATTTAAAAATGTAGAATTGGTAGTTTTTAAAGATTTTTATTTATTTATTTTTAGGGAGAGAAGGGAGGCGGGGAGAGAGAGAGAATGAGAGAGAGAGAAACATCAATGTGCGGTTGCTGGGGGTTATGGCCTGCAACCCAGGAATGTACCCTGTCTGGGAATCAAACCTGGGACACTTTGGTTCCCAGCCCACACTCAATCCACTGAGCTATGCCAGCCAGGGCTGAATTGGTAGTTTTTAGTATAGTCATGATTTGGGTAACCATCATTGCTATCTAATTTTCATTCTACCAAAAGGTCCACTGTACATACTAGCAGTCATTTCTCACTCCTGCCTCCCCTCTAGGTTCATCCCCAGGCAACCAGTTATCTACTCTGTCTCTCCATAGATTTGACTGTTAGGGACATTTTATAGACATGGAATCTTATAATATGTGGCCTTTTGGGACTGACTTCTCTCACTAAGCATAATGTTTACAAAGTTGTTGCTTTTTTACTGTATTCAGTTTTGTTTAAGGTAGTGCTTCTTACATGCAGGACTGAAATCAATTATATTTTTTAGTTATTACTATCTAGTGATACTAATACCATTTTAAAATGTCCATATGAGCCTATTTTTTAAAGTTATGGTGCTAGCATTCAGAGGAATAAAAATTGAGACTGATAGTAGTTGCTTTTGAGCAATGGGATTTAAGAGGGCAGCAGGTAGGCGAGCATTACTTTTTATTAGTAACATTTCTATCATTTGTATTTAAAAAAATGTGTATGTAAAACCTTTAGTAAAATGTTTTTCTAAAACAAAACAAGTCTGGAGATAGTCTATGACAGCCATTATCATAAAAGTATATTTAAAAATTGTAGGCAACTAACTTTTTAAATATATTGCTTTCCTTTATTTGTTTTATGGATATGCTCTGTATTAGCTTTAGTGATTAGTTTCTAAATTATTGAATTAAGATAATTCATATCACCTCTTAGGAATTTGCATAAAAAACATTTAACGATATGTAGCATAATTGTATACTATACCTTAAAAAACTTTACTACTTGTTTCTTGAGACATAGCCTTACAGTATACATAGTATTTTTCTTAAAAACTTCCAGAAGCTTTGGTAACATTTTTAAATGACAGCTATTGAGTGGACAGGAATTCTCTTTTTTAGAAAGTTAAGAACGTAAAAACTCTTAACAAATTTTAAAACATTTTATTTTTCATTATCAGGGAGGTGTTTTATTCGACTGCAACATGAAAATAAGATGCTTCGCTTACAGCAGGAAGGTACTGAGAACCAACGTATTGAAGAACTTCAAGAGCAGCTAGACCAGAAGCATCGTAAGATGAATGAATTGGAAACTGAGCAAAGGTGACATACTCCTTCATAATGAATAAATCATGGTGATTTAATTACCTAATCACAAAATCTTGATTCACAGAAGTGGAAAAGATCATTATAGTTAACATAATTAGGATTTTTAGAAGAAGATTAATTTTTTATGGTTGTTTTTAGTTTGTCACTACCCATTACTCTGAGCAGACTTTGTTAACCAGGTTGCTTATCCTTGAATTTTATTTGTGTGTTCTCACAACTGACAGAAAATTTAACAAATGAATAAATGATAATCTGGCTTTCCATTGCAGTCTGGTGCATAGATGGGACATAGATCATGGAGTCAAATTTGAATCCCACTTCTTAAACTGAACTGTTTGCTTCTGAGCAAGTTACTTAAATCCACACTGAGTATTCTCAGCTATAAATTTGAGGTGATATCTATTTGCAGGTTTTGAAGATTACAGATAATGTGTTTAAAGCAAATGGTGTTATTTATCTGATAGCAATGAGAGGTGTTCAAAATTATAATATTAACAAATGTAACATTTGTATAGTAGTTACTATATGCTAGGCACTTTTCTAAGCACATGTTGGTATTAACTCAGTTAAGTCCTCATAATAATTCTGTGAAGTAATAAGTATGATTATCACTTTTTTATAGATAAGGAAGCTGAGGTATAAGGAGGTTAAGTAACTTGCCCAGAGTTACACAGCTAGTAAATTCTGGCTCCTACATTTGACTCTGTCAATCTGATTCCTGAGCTTGTGCTCATAACCACTGTGCTGACCTTTGCCTTATAAATAGCATACTTGGACTAAAGAGATTTTGATTTATTTGACCAAATTTTATTAGATTTTAGAGACCACCAGGAATCCAATAGACACATGAACCTTGTCTCTCATACTTGTATGCATACATTACATCAGCTGTGGTTAAACAAAGAATAATATTTTAGTTTTGTGAAGAAACCATTAAATATGACTGTCTGACAAAGTTCAATATTATTTGACAGTGGAGATGCTAAGTTTCTGCTTTTAGAGAGTTAGTATAAGAAGACAGATATTTAAAAATACAATTATTTTATTATGTGATAACTACATATATACAGATATATAATATGTGTATGTGTGCATACACACAAGGTGTGTCCAGAAAATATCCAGACATGCAATATGAAAATAGAGGAATTTATTGAAGGAGTTACAAGATACAAGAAACATTGTATGTAGAACAATGACACTTCAGGCCCCTTCAAAGTAGGCACCTTGGGACCTCATACATTCTCCCAGCGTCTTTTTCACTGTTCCAAACACACTGCAAAATCCTTTGTTGTAATTGCCATCAGCTGCTGTGTCATGTTTTCCTGAATCTCATTGATCAGGTCTGAAATCTGTTCTTTTTAAAGGTGATTTTAGTTTTGGGAAAAGCCAGAAGTCACAAGGTGCCAAATCTGGGCTCTAGAAGGGCTGAGTCCCCTTGGTGTTTTGATGTTTTGCAAAAAAACTACATGAGACATGATGCATGAGCAGGAATGTTGTTGTGATAAAGCTGCCAGTCACCAGTTTCCCGTAGCTGTGGCCATTTTCATCATATTGCATTGCTCAACTGACAGAGAACATTGGAGTGCAGCACTCCTCATTAATTGTTTGGCCTGGAGGGGCGTGCTTGTGATGGCCAGCACCCTCCCAATCAAAAAACACAGTTAACATGGTCTTGGTCTTGCTGCGACTTTGCCTCTCCTTCTTTGGGTGTAGAGAACCAGGTGACTTCCATTGGGATGGCTGGGCCTTCGTTTCCAAATCATAGCTGTAGAGCCATGAGTCACCTCTGGTTATGACCTTCTTGAGGAAATCTGGTTCATTGATATCAGTTTGAATCAAGTGATTATTCAGCACCATGTCCCTTCTGCTCTGGTAGCAGAAGCTGTGGAAAGAATTTGCCATGACACATTTCATGCCAAGGTCCTGTGACAAAATCTCAGACACAGTAGTTTTTGGAATCCCCAGATCAGCCTCTGGTTCTTGCACTGTCAGTAGCCAATCTTTATTGATTGCAGTCCATACATGTTCAACATTCTCGGGTGTTCTGCTTGTTGCAGGCCTTCCAGAATGTGGATCACTTTCAGCAGTTTCTTAACCATCTTTGAAGTATTTATGTATACTTCTGTTTGCACTGCACCCATTGCATTGTCCCTGAAAGCCTCCTGAATCATCCAAATAGTTTCTGCTGAGGAATGTTCAAGTGTAATGCAAAATTTGATGCAGATTCGTTGCTGTACTTTCTCAGTCATTTGGAATGCAATGACCACACAGTACACATGCTCACTCACCAATGTCTACTGCCTTTACCAGCTAGTACAGTGAAGTAGTCATTGTGCACGCGTGTGCATTCCAGTCCACTCTCCTTGGCTGCCAGATTACATTGATGTCACTCAAACTGTTCTCATTATATTAACAGCGGCTGGACTTTTTCCATATATGTGTATATATACACACACTCACACATATATATGAAGAGAAAAAGTTAGACAGATACTCTCTCTTGCTGGTAACTTCCAACTAAGATGACTCTTAAGCAGGGTTTTAAGGAGTGAGATCATGGCAAGTTGAAAAATCTACATTAACTGCTGGTACCAATCTCTTTAATTTAAAAAGCAAGTCATGAAAAAATTGCTGGTAAATGGCGACCTTCCTCTTCTCCTAACACACTGTGAAATTGGAAATAGGAAAAGTAAACCTAGTTTTCATTCATTATAAATACAACCATAAGAAACTTGAGCTGGTTTTCTTATTTTTTTTTCTAGTTAGTACAATGTAGAAATACTGAATTTTTACCACTGACACATAAAGTACCTTAAATTTTTAAATGTGGGCATATATACTTTCAGGATAAAAGCATCTTCTTTTATTAAATATTTCCTTCAAAGTAGCTTCCTATATACTATATATTATACCTAGCCAAAGATGATTGTTCAACATGTGTCATTGCTATTAAATGCATACATTATGAGTTAAATTGCATAAATGCACCTTTATAAATCTTAACTACTTTGACTTTCAGTACAAATAAACACATATAATTCATCTTAAAATAGGCTGAGCAAAGAGCGTATCCAAGAATTGCAGCAGCAGATTGAGGATCTCCAGAAGTCTTTACAGGAGCAAGGCTCCAAGTCTGAAGGAGAAAGTGTAAGTTCCTTAAAAGTTATAATTCTGCTGTATGGACACTCTGTAATATGTCCTAATGCTCAAATTAATCCTGTATTTGAAAGGGCTACCTTTATCATTAATGACACCCTTGAATACCGTATATATCTGCATAATAGATGCAGTGATTTTTGCCAATTTGGAGCCTATAAATTGATCATATGTGTTGGAAGCTCATGGTAATTCCTGATTTAGAGCATGCTTCATCTGAGTCCTTCACAGTTTTGCTGGGAATCCAACAGGGCTAGACTGAGAAAAACCCTAGTGTGAGAGTAAGCATCAGTCAGAATTGAGGAAAACTTCTAGTAAGAAAAGAAAGAATGAGAAGATAATTTCAATCAGAAGAGCAATCAAAAAGTGTTTTATACCAACCTCCAAAGGACAGAAACCTTACTGTAGTCCTGAAGACATTGCCCCTTATTTCTTGCCTCCTTCCATACTAACTCATGACCTTGCCATTTCTAATGGATTTTGGTGGCATATATTTTGAGGGCAGAAATAAGAGGACTTAGAAGAGATCAAACAGCCTAAATATACTTCAGTCTCCCTATAGTTTGACCTCTATATAACAGGAGAGAATAAGTAATAATTAAGGGAGGGATGTATTAAAAACAACAACAGAAAGATAGGGCTAATTGTGTATTAGATAGATATTGATCAGATGGAATGTTAGGTGATTCTACCTGTGTTGATAGAGGAGAATAAGTAAAGAGATGAAAAGGAAGCTTGAAAGGGTTATATTTCCTTTCTGTCTTTTTTATGCTTTATATGATTTTTTCTTTTTTCCCTGGGGGCTTGGAAAATAGAAATCGTCTCATGCATGGCGACATCTCATATGTGCATATATACGGTATTGTAACCTTTCTGATACAAATATAGTTTTAAGGCACATTAGGGAATAATTTTAAAATAGGATTTATTTGGAGGAATACATTTTGGACTGCAGTGTTTTAAAGATTTTAAGTTTCTTTAACTTTTAAAAATAGCATTGGTGTCCACATTATATCTCAAATTATATATTTTTAAAATCTGAAGCTATTCAGTAGATACAGAATTACTATTGCTATTTAAATTCCTCATTTTTAAAGAGGAAATTTTATGTTTTGAACTTTATTTTTAACACAGTCTGATTTCTTCATATTGGTGTTAATATTAAACTGTTTACATTTATAATGATTAAGGTTTATTATAAAGATAACTTAGTCCTTTAAGTCCATTCTTCATTAAAGGCTTGAAATCTTAAACATTTTATTTTAAATAAATGATTTTTTAGGCATTTAAGTGTTTGATACTCCTCCATATCTCACATTCAGCTTGTAATTTCTACTTGTCTTCAAGTTCAAATTTTATTTACATTGTATTCAGAAACAAAGCATTTTTCTGGTATTGTACTCTTTATTTCCTTTCCTTTCCCTTTGAAGTAAAAAATACCTAAACTCATGTTTTTAAAAGTTTATTATTACAATTACAAATTTTCAACCTATTTATAATTTTAAATAATACACCTTTTAAAGGAGGTAAAGAGATTTTAATGTCTGGAAAATTTATCTTTGCCACGATAGTTACCTTACAGCAACTGTTTTTAATTTTTGTAGTCCAGCAAACTAAAACAGAAGTTGGAAGCTCATATGTAAGTAAAACTGCTATTTAATTTCAAATATGAGAGGGGAAGGGTTTTAAATGTATCTAAACTTAATATTTTGTCTAATTTTGTTTATAAAAGCAAATAACCTGGTGCCAATTGAATGTTTACCACTGTGACCAAAGAGCAAAACGAGAAACATACTGAAAGGTTCAGCCTACCTGCCAATGATCCCAAACTTCTACATATTTCAATTACTAATACCATTTGAAGAGTTTACAAAGCTGGCAACTATCACAACTAGATTATGCAGAAATGTGGGATGTTTATCCTATAAAATATTTCTTTTAACTTTCTTAGGAAGCAAAGGTGGTAGAAGAAGAAATCTCACATCTTTGGCACCCATCATGTGCCAGCCAGTTTACATCCTCACAATAACCCTTATACTATTTGATAGGTATTCTTCCCATTTCACAGGTGAGGGAAGTAAGGAACAGAAAGTGACTCGCCCACAGTCCACAAATGTTATGTGGCAGAAACCAGTGTTCATTCTTAGTTCTGTTTGGCTCCAAAGCTCCTTGTTCTTATTTCTACTGCTTAGGGAAAAACTAACAGAGGTCCATGAAGAACTACAGAAGAAACAAGAGCTCATTGAAGATCTTCAGCCAGATGTAAATCAGAATGGTAGGTACTTGTAAAAACCTGGATCTAAGGACTTTTCCTTTTTAGTTGAAAAATACGAGAACTGTGCATGAGTCTTTGGTCAAAGCATAGATACATACATTACAAATAAGTACTGTGATAATTTTTAGTGATTTAAGTAATAAATTATCTAATCTTAATGCAGAAAAAGTAGGTCCAATGAACTGATTGATATGTAGGAGTATCAAACGTTTTAAAGTGTAATAGAATTAATATTATGAAAATATAAATAATGATTTAAATCACATTAAAATGAACTTTGAACATTATATGAAAAGAATGCTTTATTTTGTCTTATGATGGTTATACTTACATTTTAAAGTAATATATATTGTAAGGTATATTTGCTCATTAAAATACTTGATAGAAAGGAAAGAAATAGCTAGATAAAGCATATTATAGATTTTTTAAGAAAAAATAATGTGAAATGATGAGGATGTATTGGTTGTAGTTCAAAAGTTTTAGATAAGATTTCAATATAAAGAATAAGTATAAGGTTTAAGTTCTCTTATCAGTCCTTAGAAAATAAATGTGATAAATATATTTTTGCATATCAGGATGGAGTATTTTTAATAGGGCATAATTGGTTATGTTTCATTTCATTTTCAATTATAGCACAAAAAATCAGTGAACTTGAAGCTGCTCTTCAGAAGAAAGATGAAGACATGAAAGCAATGGAGGAACGATATAAAATGTACTTAGAGAAAGCAAGAAATGTGAGTGACTTACCTTACAGAGCTCAAGTCTCTGTGACTCGGGTGCTAATTAGGCCTGTTCCACTTGATTGTACTGCTCTTCTTGCTTTTATCATGTCACTTTCTTCTCATCACCTACCTTGTTGGTCAGGCTTCTGGTGTGTTTCCAGGTCAGCCCTGTGGTCTGTCCCTCTTACTCTTCAGCCTCAGATAAAACAAACACATGGCTTATAGGAACAGTTTAAACATTGACTGTAATGACTTCATTAGAGGAAATAACCAGTATAATATAGGGCGTCCCTGGCTTTTTAATGAAGGTATATTTGCCTTTTGTAAAAATTTAGCTTTTCAGCCTTGTTTGAAATTATTTTAGTATTTAGTCTAGCTTAGACAGTTAAAAGAATAAACATTATTCTAATTTTCACCATACTACTTATTTTTTTAGTTTTATACTTTAAATATGTTAGCAGTAGTCTCATAAAATCTTTTATTTTCATGAGTACAGTATATTTTCTGAATAAACGGTAAATGTTCTCTCAGAAATGTCAATGTACTGAATAAAAAATATACTGAATAAAAAAAGAATTGTATAGTGAAGCTTTAAAATACTGATGTCTTGCCCTGGCTGGTGTGGCTCAGTGGATTGAGCACTGGTCTGCAAACGAAAGGGTTGCTGGTTCGATTCCCAGTCAGGGCACATGCCTGGGTTGCAGGCCAGGTGTCCAGTTGGGGATGCATGAGAAGCAACTACACATTGATGTTTCTCTCCCTCTCTTTCACCTTCCCTTCACCTCAGTCTAAAAATAGAAAATACTGATAATATCTGCCCTTCTTATGTTTAAGTTTTATATACTATTCATTAAGGCATAAATAGTACCTGCAGCAAAGATAAACCCCCCAGATCTTAAAGCTTAGCAAGATAGACATTTAATCTTGGTCCCATGAAATCCAATCATCAGTGTGGGAAGCACTGCTCCATGCAGTCATTCACAGTCCTAAGGTGACAGAGGTTCTGCTTTCTTCCACACACAGTTCCCAAGTTCGTTGACATTGTCCAGCTAGTAGATGAGGGAAAGAGCATAGATTGTGTGGGAGGTATGTAATGAGTCAAGCCTGGAAATAGTGTAAGCTGCTTTCACTCTCACTCCAGTGGGCAGAACTCAGCCATATAGCCACACTCAACTTCCAGGGAGACGGGGCTTGGTAAACATCCAGGCAGTCTATGCCACAGTTCAGAGTTGCTCAGTTACCGATATATAAATGCCTGTAGTAAAAAATACAAAGTATAGAAAGGTTCTCAGAGACAACTGCTGTTAAACTTTTGGTATATTTTTCTTAACAGTGGATATTTACCAATGCATATTATCTCAGAAATTGTTAGGCATATTATCTTTCTACTCTTTTTTTTCTATACTTCTGTAAGTATATATGAAATTTTCCTAACTCATTAAATAACTTCAAATATTTTAATGGGTTTGTAATTACACCTATTATTGGAAACTTGTTTTTCCTTGTAACTTATTCCTGATGTTTCTAAGTTGATTTTCTGTTATACTGCTGACTATATAGTTTCCAGGACTGTATAGTGTCTCAGAACAATGTTACATTCAAACATCTGAGTTTCACTTAATTTTTAGTAATTTACATAAATGTGATGGCACACTAGTGTTTGAAGACAAAATCACCAATATCTATTACATTGATGTTATATATTTAATTACTACATTTAACTAGATAATAATATTAAAAAAGGTTATTGCTAAGAATATTTTGTATGTATCGCTCTTAGTTTGTACAATTAGCAAGTTCCACTATAATTATTAAATTCATTTTAACTTTTAAAAAAATGCTCAAGTCAGACACATGTGGAAGGGGTTACTTTAAGACCTCAGTTCTCAGTTTGATAAGGCTAGATAACTATCCCTAATTTCTGCAACTTGGAGAAGGTAAATTTGATTTTAGATTGGGGATCTTTTCATTTTTATGCTGAATTTTTATTGTTTCTTGCCTGTAGAATAAGTTATCTTGTAATTCAGATTAAATTGTGAGACACAATATATATAGTTAGCTGCTGGATCACTTTCTGGATAATTTTCCACTTAACACTGATTTTATAGTCTATGGTCTTAAATATCAATATTTGATAAGGAAAGTGAGTATAATTTTTCTTTCAACAGGTAATAAAAACTTTAGATCCCAAATTAAATCCTGCATCAGCTGAAATAATGCTACTTAGAAAGCAGTTGGCAGAGAAAGAGAGAAGAATTGAGATTCTGGAGGTAATACTTCCATATTTACACATCTCTTCTTAATTATTCTGGGTCATCCTGGTAATTAACTACTGACATGAATTTGCCATCATTGATAAAGTTTCATAAGAAATTACAAATACTCTCTCTTACCACTGTGTGTTCATTGCAGGGATTCTCACTAGCCCTTGAGATTGGTCTCTTCACAGTTTCTGAACCCTGCTGCATGTATCTTTCTCCTGTGCCAGCCTGTCATGTGGATGCCACTTAGTTCTTAATAGACTCCACTATCATGCTCCTTTTAAAATCATATGGATGAAAGTTCATTCAGAAAAAAAAGAAATGAAAGAAAGAAACCAAGTTTACCTTTTAAGTAGGGAACTGTACTCAGTTAACCAAATTTATCTCATCTCTTTTCTGAATCCAAACAAACTCATTACGTGGAATTCCTGAGAGATGGAAGCAATTCAAAGTCCCAGTAAGCCCTTGAATAAAGTGGCAGTCTGTTATGGATTATGCAAAGTTGGTAGTAGCATGTTCTCATTAGTTAGCTGAGTCTTTACATTTTAAAGTTATTTTTGTGTCAGTAATTATATTGTTTTTATGAGCTGGGTGAAGTATCAGTATGTCAGTATAGAACTATATATTCTTAGATTTTTATAATTAGGCATGTTCCAGTTTCCTCTGCAAATGTTTTACAAAACTACTGTTTTGAATACTATGGTGAGATTTGATGCTATTCTTGAAGCCAGTGTATACTTCCTCGTAATGACATGTAGGTCATTGCCCAGCCCTGTTGAAGTGTATATACTTGCTTGAAATCCTCATAATTGATAGTTGGCTTCTATTTGAATCAACCAGAAATGCTCTATTTCAAAGAAACGTGTTATGTTCACTTACCATTTTCTTCACGTTATTTCTGAACCAGTATCAATAGATATGGGCTGTGGTGAACATACTTTGTTTAAAGATTTAAAGACTTTAACATCCATAATACACAACTCCCTTCCATATGCTTTGTGTAAGTTCTTGTTCAGGCCATGTCAGTTTGTATGAAAAGCCCTGAAGAAATGCTATTCATTCTAGAGGATCCAACTCAAACATCTCCTCCTCTGTAAAGCTTTCCCTGGGTGCCCTAGGCAAAACTCTCTCTCCATGGTGACTGCATGTATTTACACTCCTCCCTTCATCCCACAGAAGCATCATTTTTCTTTTTGAACCGTGTCAGAGTGAATTGACGCCAGAGACTAAATCTTATCTCTCTTCTCTCCCACCATTAAATATGGCATAAATCAGAGGCCATGGTTACAGCTTTCTGGGTAACTTATCTTAAAGTGGTCACCTTCCCTCTCTGGTCCTCAGTCTCCTCATCTGTCAAATAATGGACTGAATCTCTGAAATCTAAATTGCTCTTATTATTCACGTCTCAGTAAAAGCCATGATAATGGACAGCGCTGTTGATGCTTGACACACAGCTCCCTAACACGTGTGATGACAGAATGGTGCCTTTAGCTCTAGGGCTCTGAGGAAAACCTCAGTTAAGTCACAGCATATGGGACTTGAATTTACGTGGACTTATCTGTACACTGAAAAAATGAAAAAGGGAGAAATATAGTGTAAATAGCAGGGGGTGTTCTGTGTGCCACCTTTCCTGGGGAGTGTTGGCCTGGAGTGGTTGTGAGCCAGATCAAAGGTGTCTCACCTCCCTCATTTCCTGCATGCTTTTTCTATCATCAGTGTCTTCTTATGAGAACATTCAGGTGTTTTCAGATTATAATTTTTATATGATCCATCTCCCTCTGGTACTCAAGAAAATTATAAAATTAGCTATATTAGAGTAATTAAGAAATGGATGTCAGTCTCCAGGTGTCAGGTGACTATGGCCACAGGTAATCTAGTACATAGGTCATCAAGAACTGAGAGATGAAAATTCATGCTAAACTTTATAGGGGATGTAGAGGAGTTTCTGGGGTATTTTTTATTACATCCTTTTTCTCCTTAGTTTTAACTCCTCAGTAGGTGCTGCTCTGTTTTGTTATCTGAACAAGTTGTTACTTTTTTCTAGATATGGAAGACAGTGACATAAGAATCACTAGTTTCTTGTTTTTTCTTTGGTTGTTGTTGTTTGATACCTATTTTACCAGTAAAGTTTCTGAAATAAAGATTCAGTAGTCACAACCTTACTGTTCCAGGCTGTTGTACATGCATTTCTCCCTGATACATTTTGATGATTTCATGTACCTCAAAATGCATTCATCAAATTCTCTCAATAAAGATGTGAAGAAATGATTCTATTTTTAGTCACTTGGGGTTATTTTGGGGATTTTAATAGTGTTCATATCTTTTTCCAGAGTGAATGTAAAGTGGCGAAATTCCGTGATTATGAAGAAAAACTCATTGTTTCTGCCTGGTATAATAAGGTGAGTTGAAATTCAGTCAGTGATTGGATGTTTAGAACTGTGTTTATCAAACATTTTGGCCAATAAATGGATTTTTACCAAAATCTATTTTTTGACCAAATAGATTTTATTTGACTAATAAATAGATTTTATTGGTCAAAATGCTTGATCAACACATGAGTACACATTATATACACATTATATATGTAAACAAAAGTTACCCTGTGTTCCTTGCACTCAGGTTATTTCCTGTCATATTCTGTTTTTTAAAGATGTTGGTAATATCAAGGGTAATGATGCATGCATAGGTAAACACCGCTCACCTCCTCACATAACCAGAGCAAAAATTATGACTATAAAACAAATATCATCCAAAATTGTCAGAAAATCAAGCTGTAGGGAAGTCTAAAAGCGAAGGAATTAAAGAAGCCACACTCATTGAGATGGGTAGGAGAGGCCGACACATAGAGACAGGGAATGGGTGGTCCCACACCCACGTGTGGTAGATAAAAACCTGGAGGGTTACCTCAGGAGTGAGATCCCAGGCCCACAGCAGACCATGCAGCCCAGGGTTGCAGTGCCATTAATATACATCTCCATAACTTCTGGCTGTAAAAAGCAGAGGGGTTTGGGGCACCAAAAGAAACTGTGGGATACTGAGGAGTCTCGTTTTAAAGGGCCTGCAGTGGACTTAGGACTTATGCAGGCTCATTCTCTCTGGGCTTCAGCACCAGGGTAGAAGCTGACAGGGCACCAGTGGCATACAGAGAGAAACCAAAATGTCTGGCATCAGCTCAAGTGCCAGGGGACAGCTTCCTCCTAGACAAAACTGCAGAGGCCAAACAGTGGCATTGTCCCCTTTCTGAGCCCTCCCCACAACAGAGCCACAGAGTGGGGATACCATATCTGAGACTCCATCAACCTGGTTCACATGGTTGCCCCGCCCTGCTGATTACCTGAGGCTCAACCCCATCCAACTTACCTGTGCGCTTTTCTACAATAGGCTACCCTACTAAAGCAGGAAGGTAAAGCAGCTCTACCTAATATGTAGGAAAAAAAACACAGAGACTATGAAAATGAGGAGACAGAGAAATACGGTCCAAATGAAAGAACAGAACAAACCTCCAGAAGAAGAGTGAAACAAAATGGAGATAAGCAATCTATCAGATGCAGAGTTCAAAACACTGGTCATTAGGATGCCCAAGGAACTCATTGGGTACTTCAACAGCATGAAAAAGACCCAGGCAATAATGAAAGTTAGAGTAAGTGAAATAAAGAAAAATTTACAGGGAACCAACAGTGGAGTGGAGGAAGTCGAGAATCAAACCAATGATTTGGAACACAAGGAAGAAAACAATTCAATCAGAACAGCATGGAGAAAAAAAGAATCCAAAAATACAAGGATAGGCTAAGGAGCCTCTGGGAGAACTTCAAACATACTAATGTTCAAATCATAGGGGTGCTAAAAGAAGAGAACAAGAAATTGAAAGCTTATTTGAAAAAATAATGAAAGAAAAC
Organism: Phyllostomus discolor; assembly: GCF_004126475.2. NCBI lineage: Eukaryota > Metazoa > Chordata > Mammalia > Chiroptera > Phyllostomidae > Phyllostomus > Phyllostomus discolor. The sequence goes on from NC_040907.2 coordinate 42,995,184, forward strand.
TTAGCCTAATTTGGTGAAGGAAATAGACATAGAAATCCAGAAAGCATAGAGAGTCCAAACAAAATGGACACAAAGAGGACCACTCCAGGACACATCCTAATTAGAATGCCAAAGGTTAAAGATAAGAGAGAATCTTAAAAGCAGCAAGAGAAAAAGCAGGGAGTTATCTGCTGATTTCTCAAAAGAAATTTTGCAGGCTAGAAGGAACTGGCAAGAAGTATTCAAAGTGCTGAAGAGCAAGGACCTATAACCTGGATTACTGTATCCAGCAAAGCTATCATTTAGAATTGAATGGTTGATAAAGTGCTTCCCAGACAATGTAAATCTAAAGGAGTTCATCACCACCAAGCCCTTATTATATGAAATGTTGAAGGAACTTATTTAAGAAAAAGAAGATGATCAAAACTATGCACATTCAAATGGCAATATATTCACAGCTATCAACAATTGAATCTAAAAGCAAACTAGACAAACAAGCAAAACAGAAAAACAATCATAGACATGGAGATCACTTGGGGGGTTATCAGCTGGGAGAGGGCAGGGGGAGAATGGGGGAAAAGGTGTATGGATTAAGAAGTGCAAATTTGTAAGTACAGAGTAGACAGGGTATGTTAAAAGCAGTGTAGGAAATGGAGTAGCCAAGGAACCTACATGCACAACCCATGGGCATGAACTAATGGTGGGGATTGCCAGAGGGAAAGAGGTGTATTGGGTGAATGGTGGCAAAGGGGGAAAAATTGGGGTAACTGTAATAGCATAATCAATAAAATGTATTCAGAAATAAACAATATGTTGGTAGTAATCCAAACTGACTTTGTATTTTAGTTTAATATGTTTAGTTGATTTTGACCTTTTCAGAATCAGTAAATTGATTCCATGACTCACAGACATTTCATTAATGCACATGAAGCACACGTACAACACTCCATTCACACTTTTGAAATTGCCTTATTTGAGCTAAAACATCTTATTTGTGGTCCACGAAAGGTTTGTTTAGAAGTAGAACAATTATGTAAATCACAACTAAGCGCTTCTAGTAATCAACATTGATTTTAACATCCCCCAGAGCCTCTCAGTGTGACGTTTCATGCATTTATTTTTAAATCCAGGGAATACCTTTCAATAATTGTCCTAACGAGGAGAAAAGTAGTTTAAAATAATTTGAAATGTATTTTACTTTTTCCCCTTAGTACGTATAGGATTTTTTTAAGAAAAGAAGTGGTTCATAACATATGTGGTTCTTTTGGGTTATGTCAACCAGTTACAGTAGATAATCATGCAGCCTCTCTCCACCTTAGGTGCTGCTTCTTTGCTGGGAGAGAATATCTGTTGTAGACTCCTACGTGTGAACCCTGAGCTTCACTGAATAGAACTGGTTGTCCTTGCTCAGACATGCTTTGTTCCTTGCATGCCATCCTACTTTTCATCTGCGTTCTTTTTTTTCCCGTCCCTTCTCTATTTGATAAAATTAGGCTTAATTTAGCAAGGTCTTGAGGGAAATTATGAGCGAAGTGTTCCCAGAATCTTCCATCATGGGTTAACCATCCTAGTTAATATGGAGGATTGTGTATTGTTTTCCTGTTCTCCTGTGGCCTTTTGAGACATAAATCATTAAAGATATTAAAGCCAAATAATGCATTATTCATTTCAACCTATATATTTTGAGGGTCTTCTTGATTTTATGTATTGTACTAATCACTATTAATGCTAAATTCAGTAAAATTGTGATATGCTATCCTTAGTGAGAAGGAATGATTTCCCTTACTAAGAAACCCAACAGCCACAGCCACAGTAGTTTTGTTGAGTATCAATATGTAGATAAACCATAGTAAATTTGAACTATACTGTGGTTCTCAAACTTTAGCATGCATCAGAACACTTGTTAAAATACAAATTATTGGACTCATTTGCAGAGCTTCTTATTCATAGGTCTGGGTAGAATCTACGGGCAGAATTTGCATTTTTAGACAAATTCCCAGTGGTGCTCATATTAGCCAGAGATCACACTTTGATAACCATTTATCAAAGCTTTTCTGTTGTGTTATGTCTGCTCATAGTGGGTGGAGTGACAGCCCAAACACATAATTTTGCTTTGGAGCCTTTTTTTATTGTTTTAATTTAAGTTAATTCTATAACATCTTTAAGCTACTGTTTTAATGATTCTGTACTTAGTGACTTAACACAAACTGGGTTTCATGTCCTTGTTTTCTCCTTTTTATTAGCATTAGCATGTGCAGATTAATTAGCTTCTGATGTCTTATTCTTTTCCTTAACAAATGAGGAAAACACCAGCTTTGTAGGATTGTTTTGAGGATGAAATGACTTTATGTATGTGAAAAGCACTTTAAACTCTAAATAGTCTTTTTATGTGTTTGTTTTTGTTTAGAGTCTAGCATTTCAGAAACTGGGGATGGAGTCTAGACTTCTGAGCAGCAGTGGTGCTTGCAAAGACCCTGGTGCGTGTCCTCCTGCACGCTCCTTCCTAGCACAGCAACGGCACATTACCAGCACCCGGAGAAATCTCTCTGTTAAAGTTCCTGCTACAACATCTGATTAAACTCAAAAGAAAACAAACAGAAGTGTCCTTAAGTATTTTCTGTCCTTCAACTAACTACCAGATTGAAAAAGAAGTTTATGATACAGGATACCAGCTGTTCAACAGGCATGAAGTTAATTTTGCTGGCTGACTTTGAAAACAAAATATAGAATTAGCTATCCCTCTGAGGGAGTGCACTTGAATCATTAGAAGATGTAATTAGGCATACCTCTCAAACATTTGTGTTTTGAGAGTATTCTGTTTTCAGATTGACTTCATATATTTTAGTTTAATGTTTTCATTTGTGTCAGTAACTCGGTTAATTTGCAATACATAATCAGTAATAGTAATTTAAAAATATATCTATTCATTTGATTGTTTGGATCCATATAAAAATAATCTTATGGTACATACACGTAGGGCTGTAAAGAGTTATATTTTTTATTTGATGTATACAAAGTTTTCCCTTTGCATCAAGTTCTGGCATTGAATGTGTATATTTTGTCATGTAATGGAAGATAAAACATTTGGAAGTTTTGACTGTTGAAGTGACTTTGCCGTAGTAAAGTAACTAATTGGAAATTTTGCAGATTCAGAAGTGGTTATACTTCTGTGTACCTACTATAAAGGAGTGCATAACCCTCTCCTTTATAGTGAAGGGTGAGGAAATCAACTGATTTTTGTAAGGGGTGACTTTCTGATGTGAAACAAGCTAAAAATATACTTTGTGTGAAGCATCCATGTGCTCCTTAATATAATTAGTGAAGATTACAATTTATTTTGCTTTTAAGCATTAAATGATCAGGGTCTCTGCTAAAAATACTGTACTAAATTTGCCTCTTCACTGGGAAGAGATGGTGCAGTGATGTCACAATTTGGAATCAATTTGATATTATTTCCCAATAAGCAATCTGTCTCAGGCTGTGTTTATGGTATTCAGTTCGTTTCTGCCTGAAGCTCTTTATTTTCAACGGTGTTCCTTTCAAATTTTTTGAGAGTTACACTTTGGCATTTTAATTTAGTTCAGTAAAATATGTGCTGTTCAATATTGTAGCCACAAGCCACACATAGCAATTTTAATGAAATTGATTAAAATTAAGTTCCTTGGTTGCACCAGCCACAGTTCAAATCCTCAGGAGCCACATTGGCTAATGGCTATAGTATTGGACAGTGCAGATATAAAATATGTCCATCGTTGCAGAAAGTTCTGTTGGATGGTGCCATACTAAACCTTTTTTATAATGACGTTGAAATACTCCTTGATGTTAGACCACAAAAGTAGAAAGCTGAAAAATGTCAGGACTGTTGCATTAGAAAAAGGAATTGAATTGTGACACAACTAGCATCTTGCATTCCTTAAAGCTGAATACTATAGTAGTTACTTTAGGCATTGTTGGCTATATGACCAGGAGCTAGTACTCAGCTCTGCTGTGAAGTGTGTATGAAAGCAGCAGCCATGCACAATATGGAAATCAGGTAAGTATGGTCGTATTTCAGTAGAACTTTATTTTACAAAAACTGGTGGTAGGTCTGATTTGGCCTGCAGGCTGAAGACCTCCTTGGGTATAGAGTTTATTCTTAACATTTCCTTGAAAACACGAATATTGTTTCCATTTACAGTGTTACTCTTTTAGATTCTTGGGTTTTAGATTCTCTGCCAGTAAAATTTTTTTTTAAATTTCTGAAAATACAAGAATTTCATACTGTATTTAAAATACTTAGATTAGGGCGCATCTGTGAGGACATTTTGTTTTTTATCAGGGTTACTTCTGTTGACTACCTCTTAGGTTTTGATGTCTTTTTCCAGTATATTTGCAAATATGTTGTTGGTTTGCATTTTCATATATCCTTGTAGTCTCTGCTTGCCTGTGAAATAAGCCTTTGAAAATATTTTAGCATGCTTATTAAAATTTTCTAAATATTATGGCATTCTGGTATATTTTGGTCAATGTAAGACATGAGCTGCTTTGGTATTTACTACTTGCTTATCATTGAGATTTTCCAAGCTCTTCAAGCTCCCTTTTAAAGGACTTTATTGTAAAACAGCAGTTTCAATAAATTAGTATTTTCACAGTTCAATTGCTCATAAATTTTAGATTATTATACTTGGAATTTCTAAATAATTCATGCAATTTCTGAATAAGGACCTAAAACTAGACTCTTCTTAATAGAGAAAAAGCAATTTTGTGATTTACCACTTTTTCAGGTGATAGGTAGAATTTAAATTGCTTGATATACAAGTATTTATACAAGACTCATGTAATTTAAAGTTCTGTATCATTGTGGTTAATCATATGGAAATTCAAGAACTGGCCAGAAGTGAGATTAATTCCCACATCTGGTTAACATAGTGAGATTGACACCCTGTGGGTGGTAAAGCGTTATGAATATTTCCTATAAACCATGAGTTACACGTGTCTGGGTTATCAGTGATGTTTAAGTGGATATACCAGGGAAGAAAACTTGAGCATTTATCTATGTGATAAGTTGTTACATGTCCCAGTGATAATAAAGTAAAACCACAGACTAATTTGGAAATGATCTTTAACTTTGAGAATTTTCTGTAAAACTAATATTTTTCTTTTTAAAACAAAAAGTATGTATACATATGACAGTGATGTTTATCCTGAGATTAACTTAATGTATTGAAAAATACTTTAAGTTCACTGTATTTTTTCAATGAATAAGGCTGTTGAACTGATTTAGAATTAATAGAACTAATAGGTGAAGAATCAATGTGTTGTCTAGAAACTTTAAACTGGGCATCCTCATTATGATGTCATCTTGGATACCTGAAGTGCTAACCAGAATGTTAGATAATGCTTGTACGTCAATACCTGTGTCTGTGTAGTGAAACATCTGACTCCATCGGGTGGCTTTTAGTGCACAACACCACCATTTCAGGTTCTCTGCATGTGTATTTAACAAGAACCATTCCTATGTAAAATGTGTATATACAGTTGTATGCATTCATTCTTATTGTGAACCTGTACATTGCAATGAAGTAGTATGGAAATTGGTAAAGCACTAAAGCACAACCACAAAAGAAAATGGTGTGCAGGTATTAAACTTGATGTAGCATGCCCTGGCCAATGTGGCTCAGTGGTTGGAGCATCATACCATAACCAAAAAGTTGTGGGTTCATTTCCCAGTAAGAGCACATACCTAGATTTTGGGTTCATCCCTGGTCTGGCCCTATGATTTCCCAGTCCCGGCACAGAACCCCAGTCTGGATGCTATGAAGGCAACCAATTGATGCTTCTCTCTCATTGATGTTTCTCTCTCCCCCTTCCTCTCTCTAAAAAAGCAAATGGAAATGTCATTGGGTAAGGATTAAAAAAAAACAACCTGATGTAGCTTAATTGTAATAATTTAGTTTCTAAAAGTTTTTTTCTATTTTCTATGGAAAAGACTTTGACATTTGAAAAATAGAAGCAATGTTTGATTTATTTTTGTATTTAGGATATTTTAAATAAATGATTGTCCAATAACAGTTTAATAGTTGTAAAGTGTTTTAAGTAAATAAACTTTCCAATTCTGTGTGATTATGATGGATTTTTAGTAGGTACAAGTGCATGTTTATTTGCTGATTTATTTTTATTTTATTTTTTATTTTTAAAATATATTTCATTGATTATGCTATTACAGTTGCCCCATTTTCTTCTCCCCTTTGTAGCCCTCCATCCCTCCTCCCACCAGCCTTCCTCCCCACCTTACTTCCTATCCTTGGTTCATAAATATAAGTTTGGCTTCTTCATTTCCTAAACTATTCTTAACCTCCCCTGTCTATTTTGTACCTACCATTTATGCTTTTTATTCCCTGTACCCTTTCCCTAATTCTTCCTTTCCCCCTCCCTGCTAATAACCCTCAATGTGGCCTCCATTTCTATTATTCTGTTCCTGTTCTTGTTGTTTGCTTAGTTTATTTTTGTTTTTGTTCTTTTAGGTTCAGTTGTTGATAGTTGTGTTTTTTGTCACATTACTGTTCAGAGTTTTCATCTTCCTCTTTTTTTAGATAAGAAGAAAAGTGGCTTTAACATTTCATATAATAAGGGCTGGGTGATGATGAACTCCTTTAACTTGACCTTATCTGGCAAGTACTTTATCTGCCCTTCCATTCTAAATGATAGCTTTGCTGGCGAGAGTAATCTTGGATGTAGGTCTTTGCCTTTCATGACTTGGAATACCTCTTTCCAGCCCCTTGTCTGTTAAGATTTCTTTTGAGAAAAAAAACGTTACTAATAATCTTATGGGCACTCCTTTGTAGATAACTGTCTCTTTTTCTCTTACTGCTTTTAAGATTCTTTCCTTATCTTTAATCTTGGATGATGTAATTTTGATGTACCTTGGTGTGTGTTTCCTTGGGTCCAACTTCTCTGGGACTCTCTGAGCTTCCTGGACTTTGTGGAAGTCTATTTTCTTCGCCAGATTAGGGAAGTTCTCCATTATGTTTTCAATTTCTTGCTCTTCCTCTTCTCCTGACACTTCTGTGATTCAGATGTTGGAATGTTTCAAGTATTCCCAGAGGTTCCTAAGCGTCTCCTCATTTTTTTCACTTCTTGTTTCTTCATTTTGTTCCAGTTCGGTATTTATTTCTTCCTTCTGTTCCAAACTGTTGATTTGAGTCCCTGTTTCCTTCCTGTCACTGTTGGTTCCCTGTAAATTTTCCTTTCACTTTGCATAGCTTTCACTCTTACCTCTACTTTGTGACCATTCTCAACTATTTCTGTCAGCATTCTGATAACCACTGTTTTGATCTGTGCATCTGGTAGGTTGGCTGTTTCCTCATGGCTTAGTTGTATTTTTTCTGGAGCTTTGATCTTTTTCATTTGGGCCATTTTTCTTCTCGGCACCCCTGTTTCGTAGTAGGGGCAGAACCTTAGGTGTTGGGAAACCCACATCACTGCCTTGTGGCACTGGTGGTGGGGGAGAAGTCAAAGAGGGAACAGTGCTGGTTTCTGGCCTCTTGACCAGTTTTCAGTAACTTCCTACATTACCCACACGCAAATTGGGCCTTTCTGGTGCTGATTCCCAGGTCGGTGGGATTGTGTGTGTTCTAGGTCCCTCCCTGTGGGTCTCTCCAAGAAACTGCTGTGAGGGTGGGAGTTTCTCCTGCTGCCTCAAGTCCCACAGGTTTTTTCAGTCAGAGATTTTGAGGCTTTTATTTCCCCTCACTGAGATCCTGGGTTGTGAGGTCTGTCTCGATCCCCAGTTGTACCTCCCAGTTTATCCTCACGCAAATGTGGGACCACCCGTTCCACCAGCCTCCACCTCGCCTACCCAGGTCCTCCAGCTGCCGCTTTGCTGTGAGTCCTCTCCACCCTGGCTACCCATCTCTGCCCCTGCTACTGGTCTGGATGAATGTTTCTTCTCTAACTTCTTGGTTGTCATATTTCCATACAGTTCAATTTTCTGCAGTTCTGGTTCTTTGTTTTCAAATTTGTTCTCCTTCCTTTGGTTGTGTGAGGAGGCACAGTGTATCTACCTATGCCTCCATCTTGGCCAGAAGTCCTATTTGCTGCTTTAAATACAGAATGTAGAATATTTAGATCAGTAAAAAAAAAAAAGTCATTTTAAAATTTTTCTAATTTTGTTTTATGTTTGAATTTATTTGGTGAATGAGTAGCTGTGTAAAAGTGATTTTTGGTTTTCCCAGTTATCTCTCCAATTTCACCATTGGAATATAGACATTTTGTATTATTGTGGAATTCAAATCATGTGTTTTCTTTGGCAGAGACTGTTACTCATCTCTCAAGTTCCATTCCTTTCTTTGTCCTTAGTAAACCCCATGTTTTAACTTGTTACATCTACCTCACATCTAGGGGGGAAACATAAGCACTTCCCAGACTCCTCTGAAACTAGGTGGGGTCATTTTAGTAAGTTCTGTCCAAAGAGGTGTGAACAGTAGTGATGTGTGCTTATTGAAAGAATGGGTATGCTTTGCCAGCCCTTTCCCCTTTTTTAGAATGCCACTGGTCTGAAGGTAATTGTCAAGACAGTGGACCCACAAGGAAGAAAGAGCTTGTATCCTTGAAGTCATCACTTACCCATATCAGCTGTGGGCCTGCAGCCCAGATTTCTCTTATTTAAGCGATATTGTTATTCCTACTTTATTTTGGGGTTTCTTTCTTCTGGCATCTTATTTCCCTATCTATACAGGCTTGTCAAGATGAGTTGCAAAATATTAAGAAATGTGAAGTCTCCATATTCCTAGATTATGTTTTGGGAAGGCTTAAATCCATTGCTGTTAATGGAGGCTCAATAGATTTTCATTTCATCCCATGAATAAAGTTAATGTGCCAGATTGCACAGGTGGAAACAAGAGTGAAGTTCTGTCACACGTAAGGTAGATGCTCATGATCCCAAAAGGCCATGACTGTACATTTAACTTTCTGAACTGTACAGTAATTGTTGGCCCGGCATCATCACATCATTTGGGCAGTAGTTCCTTCAGAGCCACTCAAGGTTCTAGACATGCACTGACCAATAGGCTGTCTGCTAGCCATATTACATATTTAATCATGAATTTCAATTAAATTTTATTTTCTTATTACAGCCACACATGGCATGTGCCTATGATATACAGTATAGATACAGAACATTGCCCTTATCACAGAAAATTCTTGACAGCTGTTCTAGATGTTGAAGGTGAATGCATACATTTTGTATTTCTCTGAAGTTCCATGTGATATAGAATCATTCACATGTAGTGAAGGGAAGCTTTCAGACATCACCCTGCAAACAGAAACATACTCAGGGATAGAGCTGCAGTTGGATTCTTCAGCTGCCTGTGGTTCTGATGGCAAAGGGCTCCATTCCATTGCTCAATTGGGCTGCAGCCCCATCCCCTCTGTAATGTAAATGCTTGAAGGAGGGAGCACCTGGTGCTCGGAGGAGTATTGGCTGTACCCCACCCACCTCACCTGGAAACCTTTCAGTTCTAAAACTGGGTTGAACAGGAAGCTAAATTAGCTCATTTATAGAGTTCTGTAAATTGTATACTTATTAGGCTGTAAATTGCTGCAAATTACAATGTCCAAACTGAGGCTTCTAGAGAATGAAAATGACAAGCAGAATGTTTGTTATGTAAGAGCAATCAGAAAAGTGATGGACCCTGTGGAAACTTCATTCACTGGCAGAAAGGAGTACTTCTCAGAGTTTGGGGATGGGGATATGGGGATAAAGGTACATTCTTGTTGCACCCTATTGAGTCCCATGCTATGTTTGAACATTTTATTCTCACCACCACTGAGTGAAGTTTTTACTCTCATACCCATGTTTTAGAGGAAGAAAATGGAGGCTTGCCAGGTTAAATGTCTTGCTCAAAGTCACAGTTAAGTTTGAAAAGAAGAAACTCAGAGTCCTTTGTATGTCCTCACTCCCAATATGCTCCCCCTTCCCTTGGTAGTTTATCAACAGGCTAAGTAGGCTGGAGTTAGCTGAAGGGGAGAAGAGCTTGACACCAGAATGAGCCTGAGAATGAAGATGCCTACCTACTAAGGTCTCCTGGTGTCTTAACTGGGCTTAAATTTAAAAAAGCAACAACAACAAACCAAAACAGGGCCTAGCAGGCACTTCTATACGGGGGCCTCTCATGCAAACCACACTTCAGGAAGAAGCCTGCACTAAGCTTCCTGCCTCCTGCACTGAACTGCCTTTCTATACTGTGTGTGTACCATTTGATCTCATCCTAGGAGTTCGTAAAATCTTGTGTCAACCAATAGGTCTGAGGCTTCCCTGTCCAATTAGATCAGTGCAGCTTTATTCCCATCAACATCTTCACTAACCATCAGAGCAGCTCCCTGCTGACTAATAAGACCATGCTTTTTGGACCAATCAAAATGCAAGCATTTGGAGCCCTCATTTGTATAAAGGTCAACCAATCAGGAACCAGGGGTAAGCTATCCCCACCCCCCCCTACTGACTGGGAGAGCACACCTTCCCTTTTCACTAAAGAGAAGACTGTTTCCTTGGCTACACTGAAACACTGAAGACATCTCACTGAAGCAGATGAAAAAAGACCTGTGCAGAGAGAGGCAAACTGGTGCAGAGTGGACTGGAACAGAGCTGAGTAGACCGGTGTGGAGCAGAGCAGAGCAGACCTGCCCAGCACAAGAGGGACATGGCCCCAGGGCTACCTGCCCCTGGGGCTGCCTAAGTCCTGCTGTTTTCACAGCCTTTTTGTATCACCATTGAGCTCCTCTGCACTGAAAGCAGTTTCTTCCACCACACCTCAAATTCCTGTTGGTGTTGGCTTGGCACCAAGGAGCATCTTTGACAAGAGTTAGCGCTCTGAATTCCCTGTCCTCACAAAGCAGCTTCCTAGCCCTGGAAACTGTGCTGATTACTTTGTTAATTCACCCAGGCTAGCGCTGCCTCCTGTAAATATGTATTTACACAGGGTGCCTGTCTGTAAATATGTAGGGCATCCTGAGAGTCCTTTGGCTGCAACCTCTCCTTATGGCATGCAGGTCAGCTGTGCCTGACCTGGGCACATTTCCTTACGAACTTAGATTATCCTGTGTGTCCTGCTCCTTTTCTGTTTGCAAATCCTTCAACATCAGACTAAGTTTTATATTTACAGTGCTGAGTCTCTGTGGGACAGTGGGAAAGAAAAGATGCACAGCCTGGATTCCTTTGGGGTAAAATCTATGCCTTAGCCAGGACGCCACATACAACGTCACATGCTTGCACATTATTTTTCAGACATGGATGCAAAGGAAGAGGGAAAGTGGCCCTGGAGCTTTCAGACTAGGTGAGAAATAAGAGTTATAAAAGTCAGATAAAATCTTTAGGTAGTGCTTGGGCAGGATGAAACTTTATATTAGAATCTCTCTAATGAGCTTTGAGGAAAAAGAGGAGTCATTTTACATTGCCAGAAACTTCAGTTACTCCCAGTCATCTATTCCCCAAAGTTTCACATCAATTATGGTCATATTCTCTTGGCTGTGGGTCCCAATCCATCTCTTAGGCTGGGGTGAGGCCTGGTGGCTTCACATTTATTCCACACGGAGTGTGTGAATGCCTGCCCATCTACAATCAGCACAAATGTATAGTCTGGCAAGAACAGAACTCAGAGATTCTTTCCACAAAGGCCTTCATTTTACAGATGAGGAGACTGATCATATTACGTGAAGTATTTTGGCCAATTTCTCAGTGTGCCATTCAGGTGATCTGATTGGGAAAAAAATGTAAGACAAGATCCAAGATATTCAGCAAGTTCAAGGCCTGATGTGATTGGTTTTATTTTAGGAATATCATTGGGGGTGTTTTCTAGAGATCCATGATTTGCTCAAGGCTACACTGGAGGAGATAAAACTGGATTTGAATCCCATTCCCTGTGATTCCAATGCCTGCACTCTCTGCTCAGAGCCACTTCCACTCTGCTCCCTTGGTTCAGAGCAGGTGCTGAGCCTTCAGAGGACATGCCCGTTCTTCCTGCTTTCCTTTCCCCTCTCCTTCCCTGCCACCTTCATGCCCGAGGAACAGCACAGATGCAGTAGTCGACTGGGGAGATGGTGAGGCCCATTCTGAATTCCAGGCTCAGCTTCTCATTGTCTGGAGGCTTAAAGGTAAATTTTTGCAAAAGGGTGGTGAAGAAAATAAAGAGCTCAGCCTTGGCCAGCTGTTCTCCAAGGCACTCCCGCTTTCCTGAAAGACAAGAACACAAGATGAGTTATGTTTCCAGCTGATGTCAGTGCCCAGCAGGGATTGAAATTTACTACATCTTGCAAAACTTCAACAGAAGAAGGGCCTGCTAGGCTCTGGGGTTTTCTGTACAGAGGCTTCTGTAATCTCACCACCACTGGGCTGAAGCAAAGCGTGGGAAACGTGTGTGTGGACTCATTGCTGTGCCTTCAGGGTCAGGCAGGTGAAGGTGCAGGGTGTAGGTGATGATAGAAGTGGGAGGCCTGGGTTGACCTAGAAAGTGGAGGTCTAGCCTGTAGACTGTAAAAAAATCAGTGAACAAACAACAATGACAGAAGCAGAAAAAAGTTAATTTCTTCCAGTCCTTAGAAGAGTACTATCTGAAAGTATAAGCCAGTAATGTCAGCAGGGTTTCTAAAGCATCAGGCATCTGTCCCCTAGATCATGTTTTCCTCCTTAATGGTCAGGGACCTTGCTGACATGGATGGCCCTCTACATTGGAACTGCTTCAGCACCCCTCCCTGAACAGTCCTGATGCCTGACTGTCCTTCCCCCTAAGTGCATTTGCTTCTAACATGGGCCGTAGGCTGGACCCTTTCCTCCATGCTCACACTTGGCCTTGTGCGGGCCATATCTGAGGCCTGGGTATGTGAGTCCAGAACGGGAGGCAGAGGACAGAGATCAGATTCAACTCCTCCCACTTTCTAGACATGTGATTCAAGGCAAATTAAATACTCTAGCCTGGAAATGATGGAAATGTGTGTTTAACGTGGGAAACGAGTTTTATGTATTTCCTGAGATACACACTGAATCCAAATAATAATATAGAGACAAAACCAAAATATATTAATACATTTGCAGGATAATATTAAACATTTTAGCTGTAAAATATCTTATCTGTAACTTTGTTTCATTAGTTATAAAAAATTCAGAAGAATACAATATAAAAGACTACTGTAAGTAAACCATTTGGGTGGTGGCATTACTAAAATAGCTTTTCATGTATTACACTTCTTTCCAGTGATACTTTCCACATAGTACCCTTTATTCTCATTTAATTTGAAATGTATAGAAAACTTACAAGAATAATAAAACACACTTATATTTTTCTCAGTTATTTGAAGAGTAAATTGCCTACATTACCCATGAACTCTTCAGTATGAATTCCCTCAGACAAGGACATTATCCAACATAACCACCAAATCAGGAAATCACCGTCACCGTCACCTATCTTCCCCTGAGGTCCTAATCAGGTTTTGCCATTCTCCCACTAGTGTCCTTCATTTAGTAAAGGATCCAGTTGAGCATCAGGAAGTGACTTTTCAACTTCCATGACTTTTTTACTTTTGAAAATGACAAATGCATTATTTGTAAATGTCCCTCATGTTGCTTCATGATTAGGTTCAGGTTGTAAGGTCATGCATTTCTGGTGGCCAGATCACCCAAGTGAGGCTTTGTTCTCTTCACTCAGGTGGGACGTAATTTTGATCTGTCCCGTTACTGGTGACCATTAGGGTGGTGTCTACCAATTCACTCCTGTAAAATTATTCTTCTTCTCTTTGCAACTAATAAACACCACTTTGAGACTGTGTAAATAAACCAATCCTCAATGAACTAGTTTCATTGCTCTTTCTTGGACAAATTACTAATTATTCTAATGGTTGCCTGATGAGGAATTTTAAAATTCCCTCATTTCTTATGCACTATTAGTTAGCATTGTACTAAAGGAAATGCTTCCTTTCTTCCCTGTATTATTTATATACTCATTTATTTATGTTTTACAAATTCACAAATTCTTATTTTTATTCAAAAAGGTGAAATTTGTTAATAGTGTTTTGATCTCCGGATACTTGGGATTTGTCTAGTAAATGAGCATTCGAGATGGTATTTTCTTAGTTTGGGGCACAAAAATATTTTCCTGGTTCAGGTTATACTTTTCCTCCCCCAGGCTGGAATCAGCCATTTACACCAGGAATCCTGGTTCCTTCAGTAGATATCATTATGCAGAAACCAAGATTTGGGCATGAGACGAGCTCACTGGTATCAAGGTGGTATTGCTCTCAAGGGCATCTCATGGGTAGAGCTAGGAAATCTGTGTATGTATATAGTGTGAGTATATATTTAAATATACACATCCATGTTTATGTCATTTACTTTTATATCTGCCCACCTACCTGTTTCTAAAAAATATGAGTTCATATCGATAACATCTGGTTTCAATCCAACACCACAGAGTTCATTCTATTTTCTCCGTTCCCCTATTTGTAACTTCTTCCCATTATCCTCAATATGTTTACTTATTAGAGCACTATCCTGTGTCTATGACTTCTTTTCCATCGCTGCCATAGCCGTGCTGTGCAGACCCCTAGTCATCTTGCCTGTGCTCTGACCCCTAGCCTAGGATTCCGCTGTTCCTTCCCTTTTTCAAATGTCTGTCCCCACTTGGGCTCCAACACCAACAGTAGTCACTACAACTATCTCTCTTTCATGTGTAATAAATTATTTCCTCCCTCTGTAATCCATAGTGAATGCAAAAAAGAAAAAGTGTGTGAAAAAGAAAAGTATCAAAAGCTGCGATAATTAACCCCCCTCAGGCTCAGTTTCATTATCTCTACAGTGGTGACAGTAACACAAACCTTGTAAGTTGCACTAGAACAAGAACAGTTGTTTTTTCCACTTGATTAATTGTCAAATCCTCAGGTCTGACTTGTTGGCACATAATAGTTCAGAAAATGTTTTAAGAACTAAGGGACTAGGAAATTACTTGAAATAATCCATGAAACATACCTAATTTAACACTAACAAACATACTAAGAATTCTTGCTATTCATTTTACAAGTTTAACACCCTTTTGGAACTGGCTGGCCTGGAAATGAGACAGTTGACACAGCATTCAATTTTGCACCATTCAAGTACTTTACCATGTAAATGTATTACCTGGATTTATACAGAACAATTTAAATTTAAAGAGGCAAAATGGGCACGCATATAGAATAGTGTTCCATCCAGTCCAGCCATGGCATTCACAATCTGTCCCGATGCCCATAATAATAAAAGTAGTAGCTCCTTTCCTTGTTCCACCACATCCCCTTATTATATTAAAAATTGGCTCTAATTCCATGTGAGTAAGTAGCCCTTAAAAAGAACTTGAAACATTTAAAAACTCTGTAAAGATGGCAAGGGTCCAACTGTTTTGTGAGAAAGAGGTAAGGCCTGAGTCTCTGTCCCCCGTGTTCTGGGGGACAGAACAAAGTGAAGCTGAAGTCTACATCAGAGGCAAGCAAGGGCTCAGGAAGTGAGGGCAGCCTGAAGCAATGCCAGCCCAGGGTATCCTGAGGTGTAACCCCAGTAACAGGGAGTCACGCTTGGTAGTACTCACATGGAGTATGGAGATATTCCAACTAGAGCAAAGGATGATGGGGAGAAAAGCAGAAAAGGGCTGGCAGAGGAACTCTGGATTCATGCACTCTCACTGTTTTCACACTCACCTAATGAGAAGGGCAGAAAGGCTTCCCTTTTCTTAAACTGTCCATTCTCCAGAAAATGCTCAGGATTGAATGTGTCAGGGGTGGTCCACTCTGCAGGGTCCCTGTGCAGTGCAGTCAGATTGGTCACAAGTATGGTGCCCTGAAGAAGGCAGCAAAGACTCAGGACAGGCTTCACCTATACAACATACCTATGAGTGCGGGGGAACTCCCCTGCTCCCAGGTTGGAACCTGATCATATCCTCACCCTTCCAATCCCACCATCTTCTGAGCCCAGCCATCCCCCTCCAACCCACCCAGGGCCCTAGTCTTTGCCATGGTACAGCTTGCAAAGATGGACAGCAAATGCCTTCTGGGAATTTACTAGGGAGGTGTGGCTCTCCTCTTGACTGAGTATGGATCTTCTCCACAGGGACAAGGCAGTGTAGGACTTGAGAGAACACATGAAGTGTAAGAGCTTTGCCAGTCAGGACTGTACCCAAACCAACCCAGCTACTCTCTAAAGTGGTAACCATGGCAGTGCTAGCAAGGTAAAAGGTGTCCCGTTCACCCCTGTGTCCCCCATTCTCTTCCCTCCAATGTCTACTACACTTTACAGGAGGTTTGATAGTAGCATCAGGTCACCCAAAAAAGGTACCACTATCCACGCAAGTACGTGGTAAGGAAACCAAGAGTCCTCCTTAAAGCCTTCCTTTCCCTCATTGTATCTTCAGTGAGGCTGGCTGATTTTACTGTAGATTTCTCTTGATTCTTTCCTCTCCATTTTATGTCCACTGTCATAGTCCAGGCTACCACCTTGCTGTCTCCACTCCTGTAATAGCTGTCTAACTGTGCCCCCTGTTCTCTCCCCTTTCAATCTGCCCTACACTCTGAAACCAGAGTGAACTTTGAATATAGGATTAATTCATGTCATACCCATTTACCCACCCACCTATACCTTGAACTTGAGAGAACCCTTCAGTAGCTTCCCATCACTCTGAGGTGACAGACCCATTGTCTGGCCCCTGTCTGGGCCACTCTCTCTCTGCCTGAACTCCCATTACATTGGCCTCTTTCAGCTTCTCAAACAGCTCTGCTCCCACTCATTTCTGTACCTTTTGAAATGTTCTTTACAGTATCTGAATGTGTGTCCTCCTTACTTTGTCACTGAGCTAACCCTGAAGCATTCTGCTGTCCTCAGCTCAAACATCACTTCCTTTGGAGACCTCCTCAGACCACTCCTGTTTCCACTCCCCATTCCAGCCAGCCTTCACGTTTACAGAAACCAGTGAGAAGGGCAGTGTTTTCAGGGGGGCAGTTATCATAGTTTCTAAGCATGTACTTGTGTGGTTATTTTCCTCAGGGTCATTTTCTCAGACCTGAGCATTTTGGTCTTAATGAACATTTGTTGATTTAATTTTAGAATAATTGCTGTTTTAAGTACTCTCTATACTCAGTCTAGATTTAATGTTTTACATGCATGGTTTCATTTTACTTCCACCTGTGAGGTAGGTTTTCATGAATTTCACAAATAATGAAAAAGAAGCTCTGAGATGTTAAATAACATGCCCAGAGTCACGTAACAAAAGGAGGTAGAGCCCTGATTTGAACTAGGCCTAATTGACATCAAAGCCATGGCTCCTATTCTCCACTCCATAGTAACTTAGGTCTCTCAGTTCTCAGGATGGTTATTACAATTGGCATTAAAAGTCATGGGTAGGACTGGGATGGTTCCCTGGGACTTAAATGAATTGCTATGACAATGCAATCAGCACCTGTGAATTAATTTAGACCTCAGCCTTCACCTACACGGAATCAGCAGGAATCAGTGAATGTAATAGCTACAGGCACAGCTGCTTTCCCTGGGTCTGCAGGGACAGTGACCAAAACGTGTACAATGAGTAAGCCTTCCTGGTTCTGCTCTTAAGCTTGTCTACAGGTAGGACACATGCAGAGGGACAGAGACAACCAAAATGGACCCACAGAGGCTGACCAAGGTGGTGAGAGCAAGGGACCTGTAAATGTGCAGTGTGGAGAGAGGGCACCAGGGGGCATAAGAGAGCTTTCTGCTGATATCAAAAACCTGGAGGGCAAAGATCAGAATTTTCATCTTGGGGACAAGGTATTGAACAGGGAGGAATTGACAGCAATCCCAAGATGACTCATTTAAGGTCAAAGTAATATAACTCCTGTGTAGAGAACACGATGTAGTATTAAAGAGGTGAGCCTGGGTACCAGAAGTGATCTGGTTCTTGAACCCAACTCTTATCACATTTTAGTTGAGAGAACAACCTGAATCACTCTGAGCCCTGATTTCCCAATTTATATAATAGAAATAACAGGCTTAAACTAATGACTGATGAAGCATTCTGAAAGAGTGTATGTATTCCATGGGACATAATAGCTACTCAATAAGTGTTAGTTCCTCTCTCTCATTTTCTGATGCTGAGTATTGCACACACTTGGATTGGTTTCTCTAATGGGACAGACCCCCAACCCCACCTCACAAGGGGCTGCAAGTAAAAGCTGAAACAACACCTGTGGCAATATTATGTTAGATGTTGGCCAGGTGATCTCAGTTGACCCTTCATATTTCACTATTCTATAGACCCAGGATTGTGAGACAGAATTTTCCACAGAAAGTATGGCAGGTCCCTAGCCCTGAAAGATGCTCTACCAAGGCAAAGAAGGAAATTCCATGGCCAAGTCTGACTAAAAATGGCTACCTGGTCTATCTCCACAAAGATTCACAATACACATTTTACATTAAAAACACAGAAATTTTGACCTGGGAGTTCCCTTTTCTGTGCATAATAACTGTTAATATCTAGTTGAGCTAATGTTCTGAAGGCCACATATGAAGAAATATTTTAATATTGAATCAGCAATAGTATATGTCTCTCTCCATTTAAGTGATTCTCTAGGACAGGAGTCCATGTCACTTTTCTATTTCAGATTCCTGTCATTTAAAAAGATGAGCTTGAAGATCTCAGGCTGGAGTCCCTAATTACCTTAGGTATGTAGTATCCAGCCAAGGTGGTATCAGCTGTCACTTCCCTGGGCACATTCAGGGGGAGGATATTTCCCATTCTCTGCACCTCATGGACGACGGCATTGGTGTAGGGCAGGAACTCCCGAGAAGCCATGCTGGGCTGCTGTGACTGGCCAAGCACTCTGTCGATCTCAGCTTGTGTTTTTTCTTGAAGAGAAGAGAAAGTTCTATGATTCTATAACTTTCCTTGAGCCTGGCTAAGCTCAGGAATGGAGTAACTAGGATCAAAGTGCCGACCACTGCAGTGGGCTCTACCGACTCTTGTTTCTCAAGGTGGTGGATGGAGAGTGGAAAGCTGGCTGTGGGATGGAACAATGCTGGGTGAATATTTTTATTCTACCAAATTACTGCTGCAGGTTCCTTAAACTCTTTGAGCCTCAGTTTCCTCTTTGTATTAAGTGAGACTAAATCTACCTCCATCTTAGGGATACTTTGAGATTTATATTACCTGATTGCAGTGAGCACTCAAATAATATAAAAACTGCTAATTGTCCCCCAATATGTTTTTTTTTTCCTTTTTCTACAAGACAGGTTTTAGCTGGATAACTATTTATCAGGCCAAAAGCTCCATCTCCCAGATTCCCCTTTTGACTAAGAGTGATCATGTAACAAAATTCTGACTAATGGACTGTGTGTAGGGGGAATGTTTAATACTTAGGAGGTTCCCCTCCACTTCATCCTGTCTCCATGGTGGAAAAGCAGTCTTTGTGGGGAGCAATATCTGCCCGTGCAGTGAGGGCATCATCTTAGATACAACACAACAACCACACACTAGAGAGGTGGAGCCCAACGGGCTCTGCAGAGTGTGGTTCAAATTTCATACCTGAGAGCAATAAACTCCTATTTAATACTTTTACAGTTTATTTAACAACATCTTATGGTAAAATACACATAACATAAAATTTATCACTTTAACTTTTCTAAAAGTACAGTCCAATAGTGTTAAATATAGTCACATTGTTATGCAACTAGTCTTCAGAGTGTTTTTAAAAGCATAACTGAAACTATGTCCATGAAACAATAGTTCCCCGCTCCCCCCTGGTGCCCAGCCTCCAGCATGTAGCATTCTACTTTCTGTTTCTCTGAATGTGATTACTCTTGATGCCTCACACAGTGGAATCACACAGTATTTGTGTTTGTGTGGCTGGATTATTTAATTTAGCACAGTGTCCTCAAGGTTTATCCATGTTTCAGCATGAGTCAGAATTCCATTCCTGTTTAAGGCTGAATGATATTCCATTATACTCCACATTTTGTTTATCCCGTCTTGCATCTCTGGACACAGTTGCCACCTCCTGGAGACTGTGACTGATGCCTCTATGATCATGAGTGTGAACTGCTGGCATCTTCAGCCATTATTATTCTGGAGCCTCTATTATAGAAATCAAGTCTGTATCCTAATTAAGCAGCTTTTAAACTTTTAAAAAATAATATGATTTACAGTTGCAAAGGCATTTTGCATTGTGACTCAGGAAATATATATATTTACACAAATAAACTTATCCTTAGTACATGGGAAGGTCTCTGATCTTTTCTATCCTATTTTTATTTCTGGAAAAAAATTGCTTTGATCCACTAAATTTATGTTATATCCCTTTGATAAACTGTAACTCACAGTTTAAACAACTGTATAATAACAAATTTGATCTCTCTTCTGGGACCTGCAAAAAGGAAAGTGTTTCTAACAGTCACTGTCCTTGAATGAACTGCAGTCTGTGAGGAAGATGTATAAATGATGTGCAATAAACACAGTAATGGAGGTGTGTTAGGTCATCTCTGGAGAGAAAGTGCTGGGCATTCTCTATG
The DNA here is from genome assembly GCF_004126475.2 of Phyllostomus discolor. NCBI lineage: Eukaryota > Metazoa > Chordata > Mammalia > Chiroptera > Phyllostomidae > Phyllostomus > Phyllostomus discolor. The sequence goes on from NC_040907.2 coordinate 43,015,690, forward strand.
GGACTGAAAAAACATGGAATGAGAGGTAGTGTTTAGCAGATTCTTCATGCAGAACTAGTGGTTTACCAGGCAGAAAATCAAGTAAACACATTCTTGTAGAGGGAAAAGCTGGTGCGATGACACTCAGGCAAAAACAATGACAATGCAAAGAAAATGACATGTGATTTAATGAGGCTACATGCAGCGAGGGTGGAGGTGAGTTTGGACAGGAAGTAAGAAGCACATCACAGGGCATGATATCTGAAACTAACAAGTTTGAACATCATCTCCAGGGCAATGGAAGACATAACTTCGAAGGAGGGAAGGCTAAGACCAGGTTTCTTTTCCTTCTCTCCTTTCCTCCCTCCCTCTTTCCCACTTTCCTCTCTTCCTTCCATTTTTTCTCTTTTGTATTGTTTGACATCTAACCTTCCCTAGAGCAAAATTTCACGTAAGAATGTAACTCTCTCCTTGAATGCACCTCAATGTCAATTATCTTCACAGTTTTTCCTGCTAGACTTTGTGTTTCCTGAGGGCAGAGACTCTGCATTATATTCATATTGGTGGGATCCATCACAACCATGACAGAAAAATTGCCAACTGTGCCCATTCTCAAGTCCACATGGCCTCATAACCATGCTATTGTCCTTTCCAGTCTACCATGCTATCTTCTGCTCCCACCTTTGGGGTGGCCCCTCCAGGAGACACCACTGTGTGCTGGCTCAGGGCACCCACTGGCATGCTCACCTTGGATTTCTGGGTAGAAAGCCATGTAAAGCAGAGCCCAGCGCAGCGTTGTTGAACTTGTCTCGGTGCCAGCCAAGAAGAGATCCAGGGTGGTGAAGATGAGGTTTTCCTCATGGAAACTGGAAGTAGCATTGCCCATATGCTAGAAAGCACCATGCTTATTAGTGGATTTGGAGGGTTCTTGGTTACCATGATACAGAGGGGCTTCATCCTAGGGAAGCATGTGGGAAGAGGGGGCCCTAGGAGGAAGGGCTTTCCCCTTTGGTCTCCTCAGGAGGCAGAGTCTCATTTCAGCAACATTGTTAGCACAGTCCTCCCCAAGTGCTGGAAGCTTTTGTTAGTTTGGGTGAATGGAAGTCAAAACTAGTTTTTAATGCCTATAGTTTGGGAGAAGCAATTAGTACAGTGGAAAGAGAAGCGATTAGTCCAGTGGGGAGATAGACTTTGGTTTCGACATTAACCACAGTGCTCACTATTTCTGTGACACAGGGCAAGTTACTTCACCAGCCTGTGTCTTACTTTCCTGTTTTATAAAATAGAAATAACAAAACACGCCTCTGAAGAGGACCTTCTGGTTCATATGAGAGGCAGTGGGTACACAGCAAATACTCAACAAATATTTATACTGATACTAGAAAGAATAATTTAATTCTTCTATGTACAAGTTTTGTATCTCTCAGTCAGTCTTTTCCTTGTAGGTGAAAACTCTCTGAACCTACCCATCATTCTTTAGGACAGCCCATAGTCATTACCACCTTCCTCTGAAAGCCTCAATTGGTCCACATTCCTCTTACTGTGAGTCCCATGCCTGCACACCATAGAGCAAGTGAAGTCTCCTTCTCTAGTCAGAAATCAATGTTTCTATTAATATCATGCCACGAAGGTGAAATAAGAAAGGGGATTGGGAAGAAATCCAAGATTCTGCCAACTTCCACAGGAGGAACAAATAATATGATAGTTAATAATTATGAAACTAATGCTATGAAGTATATTCATCAGAAGGAGGACTCTTTTAAATGCTACACATCCAATTTGGTTTTTTTCCCCTATGTCTTTCCTATAATGTTAGAAAGTGGGCAATATGGGGTTCCACTCAAGCCTTGAGAATAAACTCTGGCAACTGACTCAGCTTCCCTTGCATTCTGTCCTGGGAAGGAAGGGAGGGGAAGGTAATTGGGCATGGTCCAAGCAAGAATAAAACAAAGCTTTGAGGCTCAAGTCTTATTTTTCCTTTTTTATATTGCACCTTCAGATATAGGTAGAGGGTAGAGACTAGAAGATGAAAAGGCAGTATTTGGGCATTCCCAAGGACTCTAGCCAAATATCACCAAACCCCAATCTTTACTTCTAAATGCTTCGTCCATCCTAAGTTAATGTTGCTCTTTTTTTTTTTTATATTTTATTTATTTATTTTTAGAGAGGGGGGAAGGGAGGGAAGAAAGAGAGGATGAGAAACATCTATGTTTGGTTGCCTTTCACACGCCTCGTACTGGGGATCTGGCTCACAACCCAGGAATGTGCCCTGCCTGGGAATTGAACTGGCAATCCTTTGGTTCACAGCCCGCACTCAATCCACTGAGCTACACCAGCCAGAACAAGTTAATGCTGCTCTTACACTCTATGAAATCCTGCTTCTAATTTTATTCCCCTGTTCTAAGTTTAATCATGATTCACAAAGATGTCCATGTCTAATCTCTGGAACCAGTAGATGTTATGCGGAGAAAAGGGATGTGATAGATATGATTAAATTAAGGGTCTTGATATAGGAACCTAATGTGGAGAATCCCAGTGGGCCTAATGCAATCACAGGAGGCAAGAGTGTTGTAAGGAGAAGGTGTAAGGATGGTAGCAGAGAAGATGCTACACTGATGGCTTTGAAGATGAAGGAGGGGACCATGAGCCAAGCAACACAGGCAACCTCTCGAAGCTGGAAAGGTCAAGAAAACAGTTTCTCCCCTAGAGCCTTCAAAGGAGCCAGCCTTGCCCACACCTTGACTTGAGCCCATTCCAACTGCTTTCAGACTTATGACCTCCAGAGCTGGAAGAGAATAAATTTGTGCTGTAGTGAGCCACTAAGTTAATTTGTGACAGCATCCATAGGAAACAGTACATCTCTATTTGTTCTTCAAAAATGAAGCCCAGGAAACAACTGTGGTTTCCTCACCTTTTCCATTTCCTTGAGGTATGCATCAATAAAATCTCTTGTCTCCTCAGGATTCCAATCTCTCTTGTGCTTTTCAATCACATGAGAAACAAACAATTTCAGTTTCTCCCATTTGCTGAAGAGTGCTTGGTGGGGTCCAGGAACAAAGTGCATTATCCGTGGAAAGGTGTTATAGAGCTAATTGAGAAAAACAGAACAATGACAGAGACATCATGGTCCCAGTCCCCTACTTTTTAAGACAGCAGAAATGTTCTTTTTCTAGCTCTTGTTTGCCTGCACTTTGACCTTGACTGTTCTTTCTCGCATCACTCTTCTTATCCTTCCAGCAAAGCATTTCAGGGCTCCAGGCAAAACGTACTGTTTCAGAGCATTTCTCACCACCCCAACTGCTCTGTCTCCTCCAACAAACCACTGTCTCTTGTCTGGATGCTGTAACAGCTGCTGATAGTTTTTCTGATTCCGTTCTTAACCCTCTTCTCAGTCTATTTTCTACAGAACTGGGGAGTGATCATTTAACAGTTTAATCCAGTGATTTTAAACTGGTGTGCAGAAAAAATTTTAAAACATGCAATATCTGGCTATTTAGTCCGAGGCATGGAACTCTTTTTCCTTAGAATGTAAAATTTTTAAAAAATGGCAACAACCAACACAATAGCTGTCCAGTGTGAATGAATCAAAATTATACCTATTTTTGTCAGATCAGCAAAAAGTGTATACTTTTTAAAAAATTTTTAAAGATTTTATTTATTTATTTTTTAGAGAGGGAAGGGAGGGAGATAGAGAGAGAGAAAGAGAGAGAAACATCAATGTGCGGTTGCTGGGGGTTATGGCCTGCAACCCAAGCATGTACCCTGGTTGGGAGTCAAACCTGGGACATTTTGGTTCCCAGCCCGCGCTCAATCCACTGAGCTACGCCAGCCGGTGCTAAAAAGTGTATACTTTTGGTGCACCAGAGAACTTTAGTAATTAATTTACATGTGCCATGAGATGAGAAATGCTAAAAATTGCTGGTTTAATAGGAACATTTCACTTTTTGTTTATCAGTTCTTTTTTTAAATATATTTTATTGATTATGCTATTACAGTTGTCCCATTTCCCCCTTCTCTCCCCTCCATCCTGTACCCCCTCTCCCACCCACGTTCTCCCCCTTTAGTTCATGTCCATGTGTCATACTTATGAGTTCTTTAGCTTTTACAGTTCCCGTACTATTCTTGCCCTCCCCCTATCTATTTTCAACCTACATTCTATGCTACTTATTCTCTATACCTTTTCCCCGCTCTCCTCCTCCCCCCCCTACTGCTAGCCCTCCCTGTGCCCTCCATTTCTGTGGTTCTGTTCCTGTTCTAGTTGTTTGCTTAGCTTCTTTTGGTTTTACTTTAGGTGTGGTTGTTAATAATTGTGAGTTTGCTGTCCTTTTACTATACACGTCTTTTCTTTATCTTCTTTTCTTAGATAAGTCCCTTTAGCATTTCATAAAGTAAGGGCTTGGTGATGATGAACTCCTTTAATTTGACCTTATCTGAAAAGCACTTTATCTTCTCTTCCATTCTAAATGAGAGCTTTGCTGGATAGAGCAATCTGGGATGTAGGTCCTTGTCTTTCATGACTTGGAATATTTCTTTCCAGCCCCTTCTTGCCTGTAAGGTCTCTTTGGAGAAATCAGCTGATAGTCTGACGGGAACTCCTTTATAGGTTACTGTCCCCTTATCTCTTGCTGCTTCTAGGATTCTCTCCTTCGTTTTTACCTTGGCTAATGTAATTATGATGTGCCTTGGTGTGTTTCTTCTTGGGTCCAACTTCTTTGGGGCTCTCTGAGCTTCTTGGATTTCTTGGAAGACTGTTCCCTTTGCCAGTTTGGGGAAGTTCTCCTTTATTATTTGTTCAAATAACTTTTCCACTTGTTGCTCCTCCCCTTCTGGCACCCCTATAATTTGGATGTTGGAACGTTTAAAGGTGTCCTCAATGCTCTTAAGCTTTTCCTCGATTTTTTGAGTTCTTATTTCATCATGCTTTCCTGCTTGGTTGATTCTATCTTCCTTCTGGTCCACTGTATTGTTTTGAGACTCAGATTCCTTCCTTTCACTATTGGCTCTCCTCCGCATATCTTCCTGCATCTCTTTTATGGTAACCTGCATCCTTTCATCTAAATTGCGCCCAAAGTCAATCAATTCCGTGAGCTTTCTGATCACCAGTGTTTTGAACTGTGCATCTGATAGATTGGCTATTTCTTGGTCGCTCAAAAGGATGAGTCCTGGGGGACTGATCTGTTCTGCTGGAAACATGTCTTATGTCTTTCCCTATCTCTCCTATTATTTTATTTATTTATTTTTTTTCTCTGGTCTGGTCGCTCTTGTTACGGTGGGGGGGCGGAGCCTTAGGTGTTCACCGGGGCTAGGCGCCCCAGTCGCTAGATTGTGATGTTATATGTGGGGGCAGGGGTGGGAGCGGGGACAGGAGGGATCAATGGTGACAGTTCCGTTCTCCTGGACTCAGACACTTTCCTGGGCTTCTGGGCTGCGAGCTCTGCCCTGGTCCACAATCGCTGCCCCACTGATTCCCCCAGCCGCTCCTTGTGTACTCAGGGATCACCACTGCATTCTTGCGCCCCAGATGGCTGTCGCTCCGATTTCGCGCCAAATTTCCCCCAACCTCCTGGCACCGCCGACCCACACCAGCCCCGCGCCCGCTCGGCTCATCGTCCCCTACCAGTCTGGATGTATGGGTCTACTTCAGCTTCTTGGCTGTCCGACTTCCATTTAGATAAATCCTCTGACAGTTCTGATATTATGACTGTAAATTATTGTTGTAAATTATTGTTTTTCTATTCTTGGTTGTGCGAGAAGGAACGGTGCGTCCACCTATTCCTCCATCTTGCTGGAAGTCCTGTTTATCAGTTCTTCAAAGACTCCCCAAGACATGCAGGTAAACTGTGACATGTTCTCTAGGCATTGAAGCTCTACAGGAGCAGGTGCCTGCACACACCTGTCACTTCTAGCCACCTTACCTTCTCCAGTCTGCCCCATTGGTCTCTGTAAGATCATCCATCATGTTTCTGTTTAGGCCTTTGCATTGGCTATTATCTCCAGCTGGAAGGCTCTTCCTATGAAATCTCTGGAACTCCAGCCTCATTACTTCATTAAATTGCTGCCCAAATGTCATCTACTTGGAGCAGCCTCACGTAATGATCCAATAAGTAGCAGCACCCGTCACCTTCTTTCCATTCCCTTATCCTGTCTTATTTTTCTTCATGGCAGTTAACATTCTTTTGTGATATGTATATACACATATATATCACAAAATATGTATATACATATACGTACATATGTACATGTATGTAAATGTACATATATGTGTTTATCTCCATTAAGGTAATGAGGGCATTACCTTATTTCATTTTTAATGAACTAAAGATGGTTTTGAATATATTTTCCCTAATAATAATCTGGTAGGAAATAGCATAGCACAATAGAAAATCACCTAGACTTATGACATTATTGGTTTTGGTTAACAGGTCTGCTGCTTTCTAGCTATAACACTTTGGTAATACTAATAATGAGGAAGGGGAGGATGTGACTTGTTGCTTCTTAGTTCAACTAGTTGCCAATGGGGCCCCAGGGCTATGCTGGTGGCAAAATGTCATGAGGTCCATTAAGCACCTATCCCAGAGCCAGTGCACCACACGTGGATTAGCTCACACATTCTCATATCTGCCTGCGTACACCATGATGCTTCATTTCATCTTTAAAAGATCGCTGTGAAAATTAACTCAGATAGAATGTGTAGTTGTCCATCAAAGCCCCTGGTCTATTTTGGGACTCTAAGAAATGGCTGTTAACCCTATTCTGCTGTCTATTCTTATCCCTTTAGAAATTTCATTTCCTGGAGAATGTCAGCTGGGTACCCTGAACTCGCATGACTTCCTGGGTTCTGTCTTAATAGGAAGAGCAAAAATGGAGTCGCTGAGTTGGGGACTAACATGTCTGAAGTGAGAACAAGGAATTCAAAAATAAGTTTGACAATAATAATAAAAATTAAAGCTCACATTCATTATGACATTTGCATGTGCCAGGACTGACACTAACATCTTTATCCACTCTGGTGTGATGGATCCATAGAGGTCCAGGCAAAGATGCTTATCAGGAATAAATAAAAGTAAACCTGTTCCTAGATACCAGAGAGGCTACCTCAATACTTGGGGCTGATTTTTAGCTAGACATGCCTTCCAAACCCAGAACAGTGGCTGGGAGATGAAGAAGCTTCACAGAGTTTCTGACAGATTCAGAACACCCCAGGACTAAAATGGAGTGCAGGGCCCACCAAGGTAGGCAAAGTTTGAGCCCCAAGTGCCTTTACCCTATGAAATTCTAAAACTGATCATACCCTGCTGATGGGCATGCAAATGGGGAAGTAGCATTGGAAACCTGGCATCTTTAATGTTGAGGTTTATATATGGAAGAGAAATGAATGGATGTATCCACAGGAACAATTGTACTAGAAGTAATGCTCTTGGCAGCTTTACGTCTAACATTTAAAACCTGGAAATAACCCAAGTGTCTCTCAATAGAGAAGAGAGTGGTAAACAGTGACATACTCATAACATGGAATATTACCCAGAATTTTCAAAAACAGCAACTAATACAAATGAATCACAAAACAGGATGCCCAGGGGAAACCAAGCACAGAAGAAAAGTTCTGAGACAGGAGGTCTGAGGTGGCTGGGTTAGAGAGGGACATGGATGGGGGAACTCAAACACAATGGCACTCCTGACCTTTTTAATTAAAAAAAATAAGTGCACAGGTGTATGGCACGTGAAGTTCACTGTTTCATGTGAAGGTTGAACATGTTCTTTGCATACAATATGCATTTAATTATGTTATCTAAAGCGCTATAGTCACAGGTTGATTTCAAATAAGATTGTGTTGAGCTCAATTTAAAGGATTACATTGTAGACTAAAAATAACCCATGCCCAACATCAGCCCCAGTATCTTTAACCAAGAAATGAAAAGAGAAACCCTTACGTGGGCCCACACTGATGCCTCCAGGTGTACGACCTCATCTATCAGCCTCAGCATTTCTTGAAACTGATCATCCTGGTACTCAAAGCACTCCCCAAAGGTGATGGAGCAAATAATATTGGAAACTGCATTGTTGATCTTGAAGTGAGGATTAAAAGGCTGTCCTGGAGGTGGAAGAAAAGGTAGATCCTTCAGACTGGTTTGCTTCTGTTTTCTACTGAGAGTCTACATGACATGTGACATCCTGAGGACAGAAACACACCTGAGGTGATGACCACAGCACCCTAGACTGGGTCAGACATACAGCACGTACTCACTCAGTGCCTAGGAAGTCAAACTGATGACTGGGGTTTAAAATCAATAATGTCTTTAATGCCCTTCTTCTTGTGCTTAATTCCAGACTTCGCTGAGGGCAGGGCCGTGGTTAGTTGTTTGGTTATATCCTCAGGACCCAATACAGCGCTGGGCACAGGACAGGCATGCAAGTACTGAGTAAGTATCTGTTCAATGAGTGAAAGAGCCACAGTCTCCTGCAAGTGTCCTAGAGGAGGACACTCACCCTTCTCCTCCTCTATTGCCAGGGCCAGGTGATGGACCTCCTCCTGTATGTGCTCCTCTAAGCTCTTCTTTCCTAAACCAAAGTTCCTTAGGGTTGTCAGGGCGAACTTTCTTTGCTCCTTCCATATCTGGCCACTGGACAGGGCCAATCCTGAGAAAAGGAAAGCCAGCATTATGAAAAGAAAGTCAACATATGGTATGGGAATTTCTATGAGACTGTAAAAAGGAAAAGGTCATTAGGCAGTTGGGTAGTATTCAGAGCAATCATCCCAGAGCAATGAATATAATTGCTCCCATGTACTGGTTGGTGGAAATAACAGGCATGTTAGTATTTTTTATGCATTATGTAATTTAGTACTCACAGAAACTCTGGGAGGTAAATACAATTATCAACCCCTTTCCAACTTTGCTGATGAAAAAACTGAAGTAAAAGGGAAAAAGTAAAGTTTGCAAAGACACACACAGGGTAGTAAGCATCTGAGCAGGCATTCAAGTTCACATGTACCTGACTGCAAAGACCACACTTTTATTACTAGTCACATAGCTATATTTATGTGTTTGTGTCATGCTACACACTAAGAATGCACCCATAGGTAAGAAAATCCATATTTGTAAAGAGGCAAGGCTTTAATGGGTCTGATAGGAGAGGTCCCATCTATACTTAACCTTCAAAAATGAAGAAATGCCTGAAGAAAGCAGAGGCAATACAATATCCCATGCAGGCAAAGGAAAAGACACCATCTTGGTGTGTTCAACAGACCATCATTTCATGTATAACACGGGTAAGGCCACACCCCTTTCCTTTCTTCACTTCTAGAGCACTCTTCAACTCCTTTTAATGTCTGGCTTTGGCTCTACTCTCTCCGTGAAATGGCCCTCCTTGCTCTCAAATCCAGAGTTGCTTTTTAACCTCATCTTACTTGGTTTTCCAGCAACATGAGACACTTTTTTCTTGAAACACTCTTTTCCAGTGGTGTTCAGGACACTACACTTCCCAGATTTTTTTTTTTCAAGTTCTCTGAAAACAGAGAACTTCCCATATCTCTGGCTAGTTCATCTTGTACCCAGTTCTGAAATGATGGAGTTCTTTGAGAGAAGGTCTTCTCTTCTTCCCCTATACTCCATTTCTGGAAAATCTCACACCTAAACATTTAAATAGCATCTATTGATAGTGACCTTCTATTTCCAACTCTGAGCTTCAGACAGAGATATACGACTGTCAGCTTGATTTTACCAACTTTAAAGGTATTGCAAACTCAGCATATCCATGATGGAATTTATGCTGTTCTCCATACAACTCCTCATCCAAGCCAAAATTTCCTTGTCTCCCAAACACCCTTCTTTCCATCCATATACTTATTTGGATGTCGACTTCCTTCTCCCCCATTCCTTCTCCCCCATTCCTTCCTTCTCCCCCATTCTCTCTTCTTCTAGGTCATCACATCCTACTGGATTTACCTCCTGAATATCTTGAATCCATGTATTTTCAGTGCTACTGTTCCACGTTAATCTAGTGTACTGTCCTATCTTGCTACCTTCCTAGTCCAAGCTATCACCTTCTCTAGCCTAAAATGTTACAACGGTCTGTTGCTTCCTTTATTTCAGTCACTACATTGCAACCAAAACAAGTTTTTAAAATGTACAATGTTTATATGATGATTCCTTTCTCTACTGAAAACCATTTAAGAGCTTCCTTGTTTTAGGATAAAACCCAACATCCTTATCAAGAAACTGCATAAACTATTCCTGGGCAAACTCTTCAGCTTCATCTGCATTTAATTATTCCATTTGATCTCTGTTCTTGCCACACTGGCCACTTTTTCATTTCCTCAACTTCACTGTGCTTCTTCTCACCTCAGGGACTTTTTGTATTCTATTCCCTCTGCCTGATTGCTTCTTTACTTGATTAAATTAATTGTCATTTCCATTAATTTTTCCTGAATCCTAGGACTAGATTAGATTACCCTAATAAGTGCATTCTACACATATCTACAAAGAACTTTAAATCATTACAGTTAAATAATAGTCTTTCTCTCTGACCAGAACTTGACTTATATAAGAACACGGATTTTATCTGTCCTACTCATTGTTTTATTGCTGGTGCTTAGCACTGTGGTTCACATTGCAGATAATAGAGTAGATGGATGTAGAGTTAGCACATAAAATATTTGAAAGAGGAAGGGGAAGCATCTGAAAAAAATTGTGCTTTGGTAGAGTAATAAATTTGAGTTTTTCATTTAGATTTTAAGTGTTTACGTTTATTTAATGATAATTTAAACTGTTCATGCCATACCGTTCCAATGTATACTGGAAGGCTTGAGATAGCCTGTGGACACAGCCTTAATGATGAAGCATAGGGACCTACAGTTGAGAAGAAGAAATGACAAAACCAGCAGAAGGAAGCAGATACACATCTCTCATCCTAGTGGAAGAGATCTGCAGTGGGAGACCAGAAAGAGAAAGTATTGGAGTTTTCAGAGCATGATTGAATGCTGCATTGTTTATCAAAGCCTGGTCATGTGTTTTTCAAAGTGTTCACAATGAGTTCACTCAGGAGATGCAGTTTATTCTAAATCCCTGACATTAGGGCTGACTCAGCACAATCCTCAGAGAGAGAGCCTTTCTGGGAAATGAGAACATCAAGCTTCCACTAAAGGCAGGAATTTTATAATGGGCATGGTCTCTAGGGTATGCTGGAGAGGTCTAGTCTCAGAGGCACCATTAACAGACCTTAGAATTATTAAAGATACACATCTGACATTGGTCAAGAAACTTACCATTTTTCTTGAAGATCCGTTCTCGAATGGGGGATAGGGGGCGGTCAACAAACTTGTGGCCCTGGTGGACAAGGGCCTCTTTGATTAACGGCAATCCAGTTACAACAACTATAGGCCAGACACCAAACTCCATGCTGAAAATGTTCCCATATTTCTTCACATACTGAAAAATAAATAGTTAGATGTGAATGTGTACACCTTTGTGTGTCCAAGAAAGGAGTAGTGTGTAGCTGGAGGGCTTTTATTGAGAGCATGGATGTGTGCTCTCTTTCAGCTGACAGGAATGTTTCCCCCTGTTTTATTTTCTTCTCAACTACACTGAGATTTAGTTCACTATAGGACATGCACATCCCTTATAAATCATTTTATCAGTTCCTCAACCTGTAGGAATTGAGTGAGCATCTTCCACTGTCCTGAAAATGAGTTATGAAGCTAGAACTATAATAAAATCAACAAGGTCTCTAACCTCAAGCATCTTAGAGTCTAGTGAACAGAATTCAGCACCTGTGGCTCACCAAAGAGGGCTGACATCTGTGCAGTGTAAGTCTGGAATAGCAAGCATGGATTTCTTACTAAATCATATCTGCTTAAACAAAAGAGAAGTCCCCTTTCTCAACATGTGCTCTGGAAGACAGAAAATGCATTCCAGGGCTGGTTCCAGTGGTGAGGAAAAGCACGCTAGCTCTGGAGCTATGTGTGAATGGTAACTCTACAGTTCACTAGCTGTCGGCTCTTGAGAAAATTGCCTCATTTTTTTTGAGCCTCACATCCCTAGCTAGAAAAGGCAGAATATGGTCCTTTCATCAAGTGGTTCTGTGAAGACAATGAGAGCAGCAATGAGAAAGGCACTTTGTTTTTTGGTACCTGGTGCACAGCCACTGGAGTCTCTTGAGTAATGAATGTGCTCTGTGGTGAAGACAGGACCAGATCCCAGGGATGTGTGGTAGGAAGGCACTTCTGGTCACAGATGGACCCAGCCATCTTGAAAGATGTTAAGCATCTTTCATGTTTTATCTCATTCAACCTCACAATACCCTACAGTAGTAATGATTTCCCTTGTCTTTCAGAAAAGGAAAATGAGTCATAGCTAAAGTAATGTAGTCAAGGTGAGAAAGCTATTGAGTGGTGGAAGGATTTTGCAGGCATTGGGTAAGATTCAAGGAAAACAATGTGCACCTGAGGTGGTCCCAGGACTTTAGAATTCAGTGGGGTCCTTAGACTTTAGTGAGAGCAAGAGAGTGAAAGTGAGAGTGAGAGATGGGGAGAGGGGAGAATGGAAGAGTGTGTGGGTGTGTCATGAATATGCACAAAGGTGCAGGTATGTACAGGACAGATTAAATGACAGGGGCTGGTCACCCATCAAAGTCTTTTCTGACCTGCCTATTAAAGAGAGGGCTCTTGGTAAAGCCTGGCCCTTCCTCTGGTCTGTTGGGTGTGTCTAGCTGCAGGCAGTGGATCTAATAGGAGTGGTGTGTTTCCTCCAGGTGTCTGGGGCCTTGTCTCCATGATTTCCGAGTACTCATGCTCCCCCATGTGCACCTTATTTCCCTGGACCCCATCAGGCCCACTGAAGCAAGTATAATGGATTTGGTCAAATTCCACCACCCTTCTCCCACAATATATTTACAAAGTGTAATACTACTCGGTCATACAAAGGAAGAAAACTCTACCCTTTGCAACAGCATGGATGGACCTAGAAAATATTATGCTGAGTGAAATAAGTCAGTCAGAGAAAGACAAGTACCATATGATTTCACTCATATGTGGCATCCAATGAACAAACTAAACTAACAAGCAAAATAGAGACAGCCTCATAGACAAAGCTATGGATGATTGCTTTGGTGGGTGGCTAATGGGTGGATGAATCAAGAAAAAGGAAAAAGGATGCTTGGGCCTGGACACAGTGTGGTGATCAGGGTGGATCTGTGGAGGCGTAAGAGGGCATAAGGGGGATAAATAGTAATGGGAAATGCCATAAAAATAAATTTTATAAATCTAGACTGAACTCAATATTTGTGTTGTTCTTTGGGCCAGAGTCTTCCATCAGTCTGTGTTCATCTCTAGCACGGCATACCCTGTCTTGCTAGAAAGGGCAGAGACAAGATTCCATCTCCAGCTGGTCTGCTCCTAAGAAACTGCAGAGATATCTAGTTGAATGCTGGGATAAACTTCTCAGGCTTTACAAGAAGGGTTTCTTGACTACTTTAGAATACTCAATAAGAATGTTTTTAGAACAGCTGAAAATCTCAGATTAAGCTCAAAGATCACCTAGATTCTCAGCCTGTACTTGGGAGTCAGCACTCCATTAGTATTTACTAAAATGAATTTTTTCAGAGACCCATCTCTACCAGTGCTATGTCCATGTACATGAATACTCCAAGATTACTGGGTGAGAAACTTTTATGGTATGATGAGCTGTGTAAACATGGATAGGTCATAGGACCCCCTGAAGCCCTGGTGATACCCAACAACTGTTGAATACACTGTGCTGGTCATTGTGGTAATTGCTGTACATAGAAATAAATGTATGACTCAGAGGGAATCTCAGAAGACTTTGTAAGATAGGCCGTACTTTTTAATGTATAACATTAAATAAGTCATTTAAAAACCAGTCAGTAAAGGAATGAATGTGGTTAAAATAAGACCATTGAAAAGGCTAACACAGGCTTACATTTAAAAAAGAACATAAAAAATAAAGAGAAAAGCATTAACAGAGGAGCTCTATGAGGGGCAAATACAGTAGTAAGAGAGAGGAAATTCAAATGAGGGATGAAAATTTCAAATGTAGAATTAAATAGGTGGAGCAAAAGAAATATTTAGAAGAAAAAACAATTACAAGTGGAATGTTAGTGATAAAAGAATTGAGCAAGATTCTACTTGCTCTACATACTTAAACTCCAAAACCATCAGGACAAAGAAACAAAGAAATGAAATTTAAAAAAGGAAGAGACTGTACTAATTCTCAATCCCACCAGCTGTAGGTTGGAGGGCCTGCTCCTCTGAACTCCCACCAGCACTGAGCAGTGTGTGTGCACATGCACGCAAAGTGCAATAGACAAAAGAGAAGTCTTTTATGTGTTTTACTGAGGTTTAACACCTTTCTGGCAATATCAATGTTGCATTTTGAAATTTTTTCTGTTTATGTCTTCAAAACGTTTTGCCGTATCCGAAGTTCATTTTTAATTTATTGATATGTAGAAGCCCAAATAAAATGTTACAAATGGGTATCATGTTATTTTTATTATACAGGAGTATGAAAAGATACAGACCAAAGTCCTATAGAGGTGTTACTGACAGCTGGTGTGTGTTTGTGTGATTGTGTGGGTGTGTGTTGGGGTTGTGGCTGCAAGGAGAGGGAATATTCTATCTCATTCCCTGAACTATATTTTACACCATCTCAAAGTGTGTCTGTTGCTTTTATAGTTAGAAAGTATTTTATCCAATAAATGAAAAGAAAAAAAGAAACTTAAGGAAATAAGAAATAAAATTTAATAACAGTATCTCTTAACTTTTTGTCAAAGAATCCTTTGGAAATTTAGTGTATGTCATGGATCTGCTCTCCAGTAGAGTACTGTATGCATGCATAGTTATGTATGCAGATTCAGAAGTTCACCAGTCCCCTGGGGCGCATGAAACCCTGATTTCTATTCTTGTCCAGAAATAAGGAGGCAACCCTTCCCATGGAGCAGATCAGGGTAGATCTCTGCCTTCAACTTCCGCCACAGTAAGGAAGAGTCTACCCTAGCCATCCTCATTATCCCTACCCTCATTCTTTTTAGCCTCATGAGAATGGAGGATGAAGTCCTGTGGGGGTTCTTATAAGCAACACATTGTGTGTGTGTGTAGCAGAGAGAGAGAGGGAAGATCAGGATAGCATTGCAGGGGATTTAGAACTTAAATTGACATTTGAATCACAATCCACAAATGTGATGATTCTGACCATAAACCCACTGATAACCTGACAAAATAAAAGATTTACATGGTATCCAGAGTCATATAACATCATACACAAAATATCCAGGATACAGTCCAAAATTATTCAGCTTACCAAGAATACAGAAAATCTCAACTTCAATGAGTAGACACCAATACTGAGATGATACAGATGTTGGAATTATAGGATAAATATTTTAAAACCTACTATAAACGTTTTGGGAAACAAATATACACACTCTCAAAAATTAAAAAGTAAGAATTCTCAACAAAGAAAAAGGAAACATACATAAGAACCAAAGAGAAATTTTAGAAGTGAAAAGTACAATAATCTAAACAAACAAAAAAAATAGTCAATAGAGTAACTCATTTGCTGAGGGGTAATGACAGATGAATCAGTAAAACTGAAGACAGAACAATAGAAAATTTGGAAAAACAGAAGAGAAAACTGAGGCCCAGGGAACTGTGTTAGAATAACAAAAGACCTAACACTTGTCCCATCACTGTCCAAGAGTTCCAGAAATAGAGAAAAATTCATGTGGAGTTGAAAAAATATGTGAGGAAATAATGGCTAAAAATTCCTCAAATTTGGTAATAGACAAACCTAGAGATTCAAGAATCTCAGTGAACCCAATAAACACAAAGAATTTAGACCCAGAGATATAATAATCAAATCTGTGAAAAGTAAAAACAAATAAAAAGTTCTTGAAAGCAGGCAGAAAAGAACAACTCATTGCTCATGGGATACATGATTTAAATGATAGCCGATGTCTCCTCAGAGAACATGGAAGCCTGAAATAAGTGGTACAACAGTTAAAAGTGTGAATGAAATAAACTGTAGACCTACAGGTCTATATTTTGCTGAAAATGCACTGAAGAAATGAAGGTGAAATATATTATTAGATGAATGAAAGGGAAGGAAATGTTTTTTTTTTTTAGCAAACCAGCTCTAAAAGAATAATTTTAGAAGTTTTTGAAATATAAGTAGTAGTAATGGTAAAAAACTTAGAACACTGGGAATGGAGAAAGAGCAACAGAAAAGGGTAAATAAATAGCAAAACATAAAGTATTCTTTTCCTCTTGAATTAAAAAAAACTGTGTTACACAATTAGAAGGAAAATTATAATATTGTCTGATGAGGTTCTTGATGTATGCAGAGGTAATATTTAAGACATTTATATTATAAAACATGGAGGCTAAGGAGACCCAAACTGTCATAAGTTATCTATACTCCACTTGAAGTGGTAAAATGTTGAGACTAGGACACTGCAATAAGCTAAGTATGCAAATTGCAACCTCTAGAGCAACCACTTAAAACAAAATACAAAGAGATATACTCAAAACACTAAAATAAAATATAATCTTAAAAAAAGTGTTTAAGTGACCCACAGGAAGGCAGGAAAGAAGAAACAGCAATAAAAAATAAGAAACAGAAAAAATAAAATGGCAGACTTATGTTTCAACATATCAATAATCACATTAAATACAAATTATCTAAATTCAGCAATTAAAAGAGATTGAGAAAGAAAAAGATGACCCACGTATGTGCTGTCTATAAGAAACTCATTTCAAATGTAATGATGGAAGTAAGATAAAAGTGAAAAAATGGAGAAGCATACACCATGCAAATACTACTAAAAAAAGAGCTGCATTGACTACATTATACCACATAAGGTAAAGTCCAGGCAAAAAAAAAAAAAACAAAACACCAGGAATGAAGAAGGATGTTACCTAATAATTTATGAGTGAGTTTAACAAGATAACATGATGATTATAACCTTCATTCACCAAGTAAACAAGCTGCCAAATGCAGAAAGGAAAAATAAACAGTACTGAACAGAGAAATAGACAAACCTGTACTTAGAGTTGGAGATTTTGACATGACTCTCCTAGTAATTTGTAGAATCAATAGATAAAATGTCAGAAAGGGTATAGAAGAATTCAACAACACAGTCAAGCAATAAAAATCTAATTGACGTATTAAACACTCTGCCCAACAACAGCAGAATACAGATGACCCTTGATCAAAGCCAGGATTAGGGGCTTGGACATAACGCACAGCTGAAAATCCACATACAACTAGCATACTTTCCCCCCCCCCCCCAAGCATGCATGAGAGTGTAGCTTGAGCCATAAAGCCAACCTTAACATATTTTTAAACTTGAAATTATACAAAGTATGTTCTTTGACCATAATGGATTTAAAATGGAATTCATTAACCAAAAGAAAACTGGAAAACTTCTCAATTCTTGGAAATTAAACAATGCATTTCTTAAACTAGGGTACAGATTTAGGAACGTAGCTTTAAAATGCTGTGACTAATGGTGTTAGTGTTACCAGCTGGGTGTTCCTCCCAGAAACTGATAAAACCTTCTCCATCCAGACTTGAGTATATAGGCACAAGCTTCAAGTGCTTCAGGCATTTCTAGGGGAATTAATCTTTTTGCACATTTGCTCTGAGTCATGTTACTATGGACCCTTCACTGTTTCATTTGAAGTTCAAAAACCACCTATCACAGTGTTGCCTCTCAGCAAGGAACCTGTGCTGAGAGGCGGAAAACCAGTTGAGGATTGTCGAGAAAGTGTTGGATGTTGGAGAAATTTTTGAGGATTTCAGAGTGGCCCCAGTTAGTGAACCCTGTGTGGGAGATTATTATAAAGAAGTAGAAAGGGGTCCTAAGGGTTCTAAGTGGCTTCTGATGGAGACTGAACTTGTCAAGGAGAAACATCCTGTAGTGCTAAGAAAATCTGAGATGAGGAAAGTCATTTTAGCATATTGCATAATTACTTCCACACAGATGATTGCAGAACACCCAGGTGCTCAGTCATCATGGTGGTGGGAGCAATTCAGTTGAAAAGTGGTGAGGATTTAGGTGGTATTAGTATTTTACATGTGGAAATGGAACATTCGAGAGGGAGAGAGGGAAAGTACAGCTTTTTCCCGCTCAAGGATACCAATACTAAAGAGGACAAGGTCATTATATTACAATAAGATGTTATGATAATGTTTAACAAGATACCATTAAGTGAGCTGAAGAATATAATATGCCTTGCACACAAATGGTAAATAGTTAGCAATATTTCACCCCTAGAAAGGGCATATGGAATCCTGCCAGCTGAGGGAAATGAGGCTCAAAGTGGGGTTCACCAGAGGACTGGCATTAGCAGCAGAGCCACCCATCCTCCTGCTCTCAGTCCTGGGATGGTCCTCCACCTGCAGGTCATAGTCAGGACTCAGGGTCCAGCACCTTAGCCTGCTCCTACCTTCTGAAGGGACAGATGAGGCTGCTTAAAATCCAGTAAGAAGAAGTTCCCAAAGAAAGGCACACTCCTGGGCCCTGGTGGGTAGTTTTTTGGGAGCTGTTGTCTTCTGAAGAAGTTTGCAAGGACCAGGAAGACTATGGCACTGAGCAGGAGAGTGCTGGGATTGAGGAACCTCCAGATGGCTGTCACTAGGGAGCCCATTGCCCTGAGCTTGGCTCAGACTTCTAGCTTCTCTGTGGTCTGAGCAGGTGAAGTTCAGTCTGTCTCTGTCAGTCCAAACCCTTCAGCACTGCCCCTCCCTACCCCACCACGCCCTGCCCCACTGAACTCTGTTCTGGAACTTCACCAGGCCCTGCCCCCTGCTACTCCTGGCCTTCCCTGCTCCACTTCCTCTGTCCCTCTCCACCCCTCCTCCTCTCCCCACCCAGCCAGGCAGTGGGCCAGATGTCAGGGGCTGAATACCAGGGAGAACCTGCACTGATTTTGGAAAGCCTCATCCTGGGACTACTGTGGCTCTTGCTTTTATGGTTTCAAGGCATCTCAGAGAGCGTCACAGGCATTTGAGCTCTGTGTTTTCCAATCATTCTCTCACACAGATTTCTGGGATCTGAACCGTGCCTAGTAAACAGTCAAGCCAACAGAAGCAGCTGACCTTTCTTAGGCACTTATATCCAGGCAGCACACTTGCCTCTTTATACAAATTACTTCACTCTCACAAAATTAGGCCATGCCTTCTTAGTCCCATCTTGCACACAAATAGGTTAAGTACCAAATACACAATGAGGAAATGAATCCACTGGTTTGCAACACATCTAAATGAGGTAAGAGCCTTACACCAAAGCTCCTAGCACTGGCCCTAGTCCTTGATAGGTGATTAACACTGAAGAGGTGTCTTTCCAATATCCAGATGGAGATACTAGTCAGACCTTTGCTTTTATCCTTCCAGGCTACATCTTTCTGTTTACTACAGTTTTTATCCATCCATACAATGTTGTGAATATTAATATATCTATTATTTTTAAAGAATTATTGCAGAACTGTTTTTAAGAAGAACCTCAGTATTATGTGTTTGAGATCATTCCAAGTTGCTATGTGTCACTTCAGTGCATTCTCTTTAACGGCCAAGTAGAATTCTCTCACTACACTACAGTGTTTTAAATTGAGTTTCAGGTGCACAACATAAAGATTCGATATTTGCATACATTTGGAAAATGACCACCACAACACATCTAGTTAATATCTGTCACCATACATAGTTACAAAAACTGTTCTTGTGATGAGAACTTTTAGGATCTACTCTCTTAGCAACTTAAATAGCAGTGCAGGATTACTACCTATAGTGGCTGTGCTGTGCTTTACTCCCCTAGGACATATTTGTTTTATAACTGCAAGTTTGTGCCTTTTGACTCCCTTTACTCCTTTTGCCAACCTTCCACCCCCTGCCTTTGGGAACCACCAATGTTTTCACTGTATCTATGTGCTTGGTGTTTTATTTTATTTTTTTTACTTTTAAAGACTCTGCATGTAAGTGAGCTCTTCTTATTTGTATTCCTCTATCTGACTTATTTCACTTAGTGTGATGCCCTTGAGGTACCTATGTTGTCACAAATGGCAACATTTCATTCTTTTTTAATGGCTCAATAATATTCCATCACACACAGTCACACACACACACATATATGATGGGATATATGTATATATACTTATATATACATATATGTATATTTATATTCAATATATTTATTTATATTTAACATATGCTTAGTTATTTAATATATGTATATATACATCTATACATACATATGGTAAAATATGTATAAATATATTTATATATACATATAAATGAAAACATTTTTTTATTCATTCATCCATCAATGGACATTTAGGTTGGTTCTATGTCTTGGTTATTATTGTAAATAATGCTGCAAAGAACATAGGGGTGCAGGTGTCTTTTCAAGTTAGTGTCTTGGTTTCTTCAGATAAATACCTGGAAGTGGAATTGCTGGAGCATATTGAGTTCTATTGTTACCCCATAATTTCTCTACCCATTTCCACGATGATGAAAATTTGTTACTTATCTTCCTTCTTCCCCTTGTATTTTTTTGTAAATAGTACAGCATTAGTATAGTACTGCAAGTGAGAGATTGTGCCAAGGAATTAAATGAATCATGTCATATTTAAGATTAGGTGATCTATACTGACTTTTCATAGATTTGTAAAAATGAAGAACTGGACTTCAACTGAAAGCTGCAAGAATTAACGGTTTAGATGGGAAAACAACCCATTTTTAGTTGGGTTGTTTGTATTTGGTATTGAGTTTTGTAAGTACTTTATAAATTTTGAACATTAACCCTTTAGCAGATGTATCTGCGAATATGTTCTCTCATTCCAACTTCTAAATCCCATCTAAACCATTAATTGATTCAAACTTCTGTAAGAAGAAAAATTAAGACCACTTATTTGAAACTGAAGATGAAACTATACTTTCCAATGCGCTTTCTCATTAGTCCTTTTTTCCATTTTTATTTAATATTTGTTGTGTTTTTTCCATTACCCTTTAGTCCCTTTATACCTCCCTCCCCCAGCAATCACCACACTGCTGTCCATGTCCATGGGTCTTTCTTCCTTTTCGCTTCATCTCTCCACCCCTAACCTCCACTCACATGCTGTCATCCCGGTTCTCCATCTGAGTCTGTCTCTATTTTCCTTGTCAGTTCAGTTTGTTCATTAGATTCCACATGTGAGTGAAATTGTATGGTATTTGTATTCTTCTGACTGATTTGTTTTACTTAGCATAATGTTCTCCAGGTCATCCATACTGTTGCAAAGTGTAAAATTTTCTCTTTTTACTGCCCAGTAGTATTCCATTGTGTTAATGTCCCAGAGTTATTTTATCTACTCCTCTACTGATGGACACTTGGTTGCTTCCATATCTTGGAAACTGTAAATAAGACTCTAATGAACATAGAGGTGCTTATGTTCTTTCAAATTAGTGTTTTGGATTTCTTTGGATAAATTCCCAGAAGCAGAATCACTGGGTCAAAAGTCAGATCCATTTCTAATTATTTTAGCTCTCTCTGCACTGCTTTCCATAGTGGCTACACCAGTCTACAGTCCCACAAATAGTAGAAAAGTATTCCCCTTTCTCCACATCCTCACCAACACTTGCTGTTTGTTGATTAATTGATGATAGCCTTTCTGAAAGGCGTGAGGTGGTATCTCATTGTGGTTTTCATTTGCATTTCTCTGATGGCTAGTGACGTTGAGTATCTTCTCACATGTCTCATGGTCATCGGGATGTCCTCTTTGGGGAAGCGTGTATTCAGATCTTTAACCCATTTTTAGTTGGATTGTTTGTTTGTATTTGGTGTTGAGTTTTGTAAGTACTTTATAAATTTTGAATATTAACTCTTTATCAGATGTATCTGCGAATATGTTCTCTCATTCCACGAAAAAATAGTCCATTTATTTCTTTGATGATTTCCTTTGCTGTGCAAAAACTTCTTAGTTTGATGTACTCCCACTTGCTTATTTTTTCTTTTGTTCCCCTTCCTTGGGGAGATAGATCAGGTAAAAAATTGTTATGAATAATGTCCAAAATTTTGCTGCCTGTGTTTTCTTTTAGGATTTTTATGGTTTTGGGTTAACATAAAAATTTTTTATTGATTTTTAATTTATTCTTGTGTGTGGTGTAAGAAGTTGGTCTAGTGTCATTTTTCTGAATGTATCTGTCCAATTTTTTCAACACCATTTATTGAATACACTATCTTTAGCCCATTGTATATGCATGCTTCCTCTCTCAAATATTAATTGACTATAAAGGAATGGGGTATTTCTGAGCTCTCTATTCTGTTCCACTGATCTATGTGTCTATTTTTATGCCAGTACCATGCTGTTTTGATTACTATGGCCCTATAGCATAGGTTGATATTAGGTAGTATGATTTCTCCAGCTTTGTGCTTTCTCAGGATCACTGTTATTATGTGGGGTCTTATGTGGTTCCATATAAATGTTTGAAATATTTGTTCTAGTTCTGTGAAATATATCATTGGAATCTTGATAGGAATTACATTGAACCTGTACATTGCTTTTGGTATTATGGACATTTTAAAGATATTAATTCTTTCAGTCCATGAACATGGTATATGTTTCCACTTATTTGTATCTTCTTCAATGTCTTTCTTCTGTGTCTTATAATTTTCTGAGTACATGTCTTTTACATGATTGGTTAGATTTATTCCTAGTTATTTTATTCTTTTTGAGAAATTATAAATTAGATTGCTTTCTTACTTTCATTTTCTGATAGCTCATTACTGGTGTAGAAAAATGCAACTGATTTCTGGATACTAATTTTGTGTCTTGCCACTTTGCTGAATTCATTGACCAGTTTTACTAGATTCTTGGTGGAATCTTTGGGGTTCTCTATGCAAAGTATCATCTCATCTGTGAATATAGAGAGTTTTACTTCTTCCTTTCCAATTTGGATGCCTTTTATTTGTTCTTCTTATCTGATTGCTGGGGCTAGGACTTCCAGTATCATGTTGAATCATAGAGGTGAAAGCAGACATCCGTGTCTTTTTCTTGGTCTTAAGGAGAAGGCTTGTAGTTTTTGCCCATTGAGTATGGTGATCCCAGTGGGTTTGTCATATATGGCTCTAATTAAGTTCAAGTTTGTTCCATCCATTCCAACTTTGCTGAGAGTTTTTATGATAAATGGGTGCTGGATTTTATCAAATGTTTTTTTGCATTTATATCAAACTAAAAAGTTTTGGGGCAGCAAAAAAATCTGTCAACAAAATGAAAAGACAACCCACAGAAAGGGAGAACATTTTTTAAAAGAATTTATTTACTTATTTTTAGAGAGGGAAGGGAGGGAGAAAGAGAGAGAGAGAGAAACATCAATGTGCAGTTGCTGGGGGCTGTGGCCTGCAACCCATCATGTGGCCTGACTGGGAATTGAATGTGCGATGCTTTGGTTCACAGCCCGAGCTCAATCCACTGAGCTACACCAGCCAGGGAAGAACATTTTTGCACATATATCTGGTAAGAAGTTAGTATCCAAAATTTATACAGAACCTATAAACCTCAACACCAAAACAACAAACAGACCAAATGAAAAATGAGCAAAGAACCTGAATAGACATTTCTCCAAAGAGGAGATATCCAGATGGCCAATAGGCATATGAAAGGATGCTGGACATCACTAACCATCAGAGACATGCAAATTGAAACCACAATGAGATTACACCTTGCAACTGTCACAATGGCTATTAAGTAAATCAACAAATAGTAAGTGTTGGCAAGGATGTGTAGAAAGGGGAACCATTTTGCACTATTTGTGGGAATGCAGACTGGTGTAGCCACTATGGAAAGCAGTATGGAGAGAGCTCAAAAACTTAAAAATGGATCTGGGTTTTGACCCAGCAATCCCACTTCCTGGAATATATTCAGAGAAATCCAAAATGCTACCTCAAAAGAATGTAGGCACCCCTGTATTCATTGCAGTGTTATTTACAATAGCCAAGATATGGAGGCAGCCCAAGTGTCCATCTGTAGATGAGTGGATAAAACAACTGTGGGACATTTACATAATAGAATACTACTTGGGTATAAAAAAGAAAATTTTACCCTTTGTGACAGTATGGATGGACCTGGAGAACATTATAATAAGTGAAATAAGCCAGTCAGAGAAAGACAAATACTGTATGATTTCACTCATATGTGGAATTTCATGAACAAATTGAACTAACAAGCAAAATAGAGACAAACTCATAGAGAGCAGGTTGATAGCTATGGGGAGTTTAGGGGATTGAGAGATCAAGCAAAAAGGAAAAAGGACACATGCAGGTAGACAACAGGTTGGTAATATAGAGGGGAGGGGGATACAAGTGTGATAAATGGTAATGGAAAAAATACATTAGAGTTTAGAGGGAAAAGAAAAGTAAATTCTAAATTAGTAAGCTTTAAAGAACATAATGAGGAGTAAATATTTTCTCAAACAAAAATTAAGGGAAATTGTTGCCAGTAATACTGCCTTGCAATAAATGTTAAAAGAAGTTCTTCAGAAAGAAGAAAAAAGACATAGGTTATATCTATAAAGAAAGGCATACCATTAGAAAAGAAATAAATGAAGGTAAATAAATCTTTTATTTTCCTTTTCTTAATTGATGTGATAACACTTTGTTTAAAATAAAAAGAGTACCAATCATTTATTCAGTGATTATAGTTTATAGATAACTGATAGAACTGAGGAAATGTTATCAGGGACAGAGAAAGCAATTAGGAAAACTGGAAGTTACTGACACCACTGAGGAAGCAGTGCAGTGTTATTTGAAAGTAGACTTAAATCACTTGGAAATGTATATTGTAAACTGTAGGGCAACCACTTAACAAGTTTAGAAAAAGAAATATAATTGATATGCTAAAACAGAAGAGAAAATAAAATTGTAGAAAATGATCAATTATGGTGGAAAATGAGGGAAAGAGAAAAGAAACAAAACTCAGCAGTAATAAATATGATAGGTATTAATGTATATAAATAATCATTTTAAATGCCAATGTACTAATTAAAAGACAGAGGCTGCCACAATGGATAGAAAGAAAAATCAAGATCTTCTTCAGATTGTTCATTGTTCATGTATAAAAATACAACTAATTTTTGTGATATTCAGCTTTGTATCATTTATAAAATTTTGCTGAATTCATTTACTAATTCTAACAATTTGTGTGTGTGTGAAAGCTTTAGAGTTTTCTGCATAGGACATAATGTCATCTGTGAAAATAAATTATTTCATTTGAGCATCAAAAAGAATAAATTATGGGCACTTGGGAATTAATGTACCCAAGGAGGTAAAAGAAATATATGCTGAAAACTATAAACCATGATTGAATGAAGTTAAAGAAGGCACAAATGAATGGAAAGATATTTTCTGTTCATGGACTAGAGGACTTAATATTGTTAAAATGACCATAGTACTTAAAGTGATTCAACACAATCTCTATCAAGATTTAAATGACATTTTTTACAGAAACCAAAATGTAACCTTAAAATTCACATGGGACCAAAAAAGATCCTAAATAACCAGAACAATCTTGAGAAAAAAGGGCAAAACTGGAAGCCTCCTACTTCCCGACTTCAAAACATATTACAAAGCTACAATAATCAAAAGAGTATGGCACCAGCGTAAAAATAGGCATACAGACTGATGGAACAAACACACAGAGAACCAAGAAATAAACCCATGCATATATGGTCAAATGATCTTCAACAAGGGTGTCAATATTACAAAATAGGGATTAACAAAAGGTGTTTGGAAAAGGAATAGCTGCACACAAAAGGATCCAATTGTATCCTTATGTTATACTATGTATGAAAATCCACTTACACTGGATTAAAGACTTAAACATAAGACTCGAAGCTATAAAACTCTGTAAGAAAACATAAAGGAAAAACTTCACAACATTGAGCTTAGCAGTGATTTCTTCAATATGACAACAAAAGCTCAGCTAACAAAAGCAAAACATAGAAAAGTAGGAGTATGTCTACCTAAAAAGTGTCTGTACAGCAAATAAAATAATATACGTAGTTTAAGACCCTATGATGGGAACAATGTTGGTATAGCAATGTGGCTAGGGGAGAGTGGCTGCAAGAGAGGGAGGCACAGGGAAATGTTTGAGAGGCAGCAGGACAGGATCATGTAGGGCAAGGAAATTGTAAGCAGGGTAAAGAGTTCAGATTGTATGTTAAGTTTGATTACAGGCCACTGCAGTGTTTTTTTTTTTAACCAAAAAGTGATGGGATCTGATTTCTCTCCTGTGAAAAGACACTGCATTTCTTAAAGAATATGTATTGTACTTATTACAGCAGAAGCATGGAGACAGGCTGAGGATTTATTTCAGGCACTGCAGTGAACAGGCTGGTGGATAATGGCTAATAATGGTGACAGTAGAGGAAGTGAAGAGAATCCTATGGAATTCAGGATGTGCTTT
Source organism: Phyllostomus discolor (assembly GCF_004126475.2). NCBI lineage: Eukaryota > Metazoa > Chordata > Mammalia > Chiroptera > Phyllostomidae > Phyllostomus > Phyllostomus discolor. The sequence continues at coordinate 43,042,118 of NC_040907.2, forward strand.
TGGAAGTGGAATTGATAACATGAGCTTGTTGATGGAAAGAGAGTCATAAAAGTGATGATGATGATAATGATGATGATGATATTTTGAGGGCTTTTGCTCAGTCCTCACTAATCACTGAATAGTAGTACTGTTTTGAACCCCATTTTACCAAGGAAGAAAGGTAAAATATCTAATTTTTAAGAATAAAGTAAAACTATGTCAATATTTTAATTGTGGGTAGTAGCACCACTCATTGAGATGGGGAAAACAGAAGGAAGAACAGGTTTGAGTAGGAAAATATGATTCTTTTGGCTGTTAAATTTGACACATTTATTAGATATCCAAGTGGCCATGTCAAGTATACAGTTGGGTGTTCAGGTGTAGTGTTCTGGAAAGAAGTATTTTTAAGTCAGGGTATTGGGTAGCATCACTTAGGAAGACTAGGCATGGAGGAGTAAACAGGTCCCAGAATAGAATAAAAGATCTCAGTACATAGGAGTGGAAGAGAAAAGAAGCCAGAAGTCCTTAAATACAGACCAGACAAATGGAGAAACAGAAAGTTTTGGTAACTACTAGGAGGGTTGAGAGTCTGAAAGAACAAGAGTGGTCAGCAGATGTCATACAAGCACATGGATTGGTGAAAAGAAAACAGGGAGGAGGAAGAGAACTATGAGGCTGGAACAATGTAGAGATTAGCCAGTAGTTCCCAGTAGATTGTGCAAGGGTAAACAAGTCTGGGAAAGTACATTCAGAACTTGAAGTCTGCAGAGCAAACAGAATTTCAGCAATTCTGCACAAGTACATGCCACAATGTGTGGTTTAGCAAGAGATGGTTGGAGGATCCTGAAAAAGTGTTGGGAGAAAGATTGTAAGTCTGTATATAGGTAGGAGGAGATGCAGGAGAATCTGACATCTCAGAGGACATGAGACAGAGAAAAGATTTTTAGAAGGGAAATGGTCAGTGTGTTGGCTTTATGAAGACAGAGCAAGATAAGAATGACATGGTATTTCTTCAAGTTGTCAATGTGGAAATCACTGATCTCAGAGTATATCAGCTGAGTGACAGGAGAGGAAGCTTGTGGAGTGCTGAAAGAATAGGAGCTGGTGAGTGGAGACAGCATTCAGAAAGTAGCTGCATAGATGCATGCATTTGTATTCACAGTCATCCTCTTAATGTACAAGCTGTTGCTAACTGTAAGTATGATCCTAAACTTAGCAATTTTCACTTAAAAATGTCTCAGCATTTATTTTAAGTATATGTAGATCTGTGCAGTTTCAAAAAGTTATTTTCTAGGAGGGTGCAGCCAGGGGTCCCCCAAAATAAGGATTTGTAATGGGGTCCAGATCTCAAGGTGTCCAGGAAATATTAGAAAGATATATAGGATGTCCTCACTCTCCAACACAGGTGTGTGTTGGGGGAAGGGACACATGGAGCAGGGCCATTGAGAGCTGTTTTGCATAGCAAGTAATCTTTGCAGCTAACCTCTAGCATAGTCATTTAACACATCTCTAACCTGTAACTGGTTGCATATATATGTTAAATAGCTGTGGCCATGCTCTGAGCCAGGGAGATGGAAGGAACTTCCCCTCAAGTTGTAACTGGGAGGCAACTCCCCCTAGTTACAGTGCCTGAGTGAGAGCTTGGAGGTGATTGGCTCCACAACATGGGGCCACCTTTGCCCAGACACATGATGGCAGCCAAGTAAAGCTGGAAGGATATGGGAGTGCTGGCAAGTGTAGCCGATTTTGGGAGGAGTTGGAAATGGGGCTGGAGAGGAAGATTGGAGCGGGGATTTAAACCCAGACTTGGCAGCCATTGAGGAGAGGACCATGCAGTTATGGCAGTGAGGAGAATCAGGTGCTTTTGGCAGAGTGGGGACCACCCCTTCTGCCCCTCAGCCACAAGAAGAATCACCATGCGGCTTTAGCAAAGAATCACTACATAGCTTCAGCAGAGAATCACCACGCAGTTTTAGCAGAGAACCACCACACGGCTTTAGCTGGAGATCCCTGCAACACAGCTGATGGTGCTGGGAACTAAGGGATGCCTCCCAGCTGAGCACAGAGTACTGGGAAGAACCGGGGGCTGCTTGAGCTATGGACTTCTATTTCTTTTCCTGACATATGGCACCCCAGGCTAGGCAAAGGGAGTAAGGCAGGACTGTGTGTGTTTCTGAGTGTTTTAAGGGACTTTGGGATTTTGATAAAGACATTAAGTCATTACTCTTAAGTCTGTATAACTTGAATAAATAATTCCTTTCCTTTTCACCAATCTCTAACATGGAGAGCTATAATTCTCTGGTGAAGGGAAAGGTGAACCTAATACAGGGGGACCCCGGGAGAAAGGGGGATCAATTTGGTAGCATTGTGGGACCCTCTTTCATGGTGGTCAATCAGGGAAAATCACGGGAGACCACATGCACAGTAGCTTTAAAGTAATACACCTACTTGTACATGTGCAGTAAAAGCCCAGCAAAACTAGCCAGGAAGGATCCGCCCTATAAGAATAGAGTTCCTCCAGCCCATGAGGTCAATCTCTTCTTGGAGTTGGCGTGCTCCCATGTTCTCTGCTATAAACTCTGGGTGTTCGGTTCAATTCTTTGTCCCGATCACCAAGAACCTGGTTACCTGTGCCCACCTGTGACAATTTCACATATTAATATTATACACAATGCTTTAGGAAGGGAGTTTGTACTTGCATTTTAAATTCTTGTGTGAGTATGCCTATCGGATGAATTCATAAAAGTAGAACAATTGAGTCAAAGGGTAAGTTTATTTAAATGCTGATAAACACGACCAAATTTTGTACACAGAGTCTCCACTGCTTATCTGCAAGTGTACTGATTCCCCACACGCTTATTAACTCAGAGCTGATTATTTGCCAACTGAACTAATGAAAAATTGTTTGCATTTGATTTCAATATTATTATTTATTATTTTTAATGACATCATTGTAAAGCTCAAAGTGATGTGTATATTTTTGTTAAAGCCATTTGTATTTATTTTTTTTAAATTCATTACCTTCACCCAGTTTTTTTTTCTACTGGTTAATTTGTCCTTTCCTTATTGATTTGGTTGCATCATAAAATATTAATGGAACTTGGCTTTTATCTATTATTTGTGCCCCTAATATTCTCCTCATATTTTTCCTGGCCCTCTGGCTTTGACTAGAGTATTTGTGCCATGGAGAAATATTTGTCTTTAATGTAGTCAGAATTATTAATCTTTTTTTCAGGCCCAGCAGCTTTGTGTCATGCTTAGAAAACCATATCTACTACAGTAACATAATTTGCCCACCTTCTCTTTGAGTTCCTTGATGTTTTGGCTCTGGTAGCCTTTGTGACTTTATCAGTGCCTCTCCCCCTGGCAGTCCACTGTAGCCAGGCTGCTGTCCCTGACCATGCCAGGCACACCCCTGACTCTTGCCCAGGACGCCTGCACAGTTCTCTCCCTAACCTCCTTCAGTGTTTGTTCAGGAATTATCTTCTCAAGAAGGCTTTCTCTGACCACCCTATGTCTAACTGAAACTCCTCACCTTCCTGCTTAATTTGTCTTTATAGCACAAATTCTCATTTAGCACCATGCATGCTCTGAATTTTGTTTATTCTTTCTCTTTCCCCTCTCTTCCCTTCTAGAATGTAGTCTGCAAAAGGGAAGATATTTTATAAAAATCTGTTTTGTTCACTGTGATATCAACAATGACTAGCCCATAGCAGAAGTTCAGTAAATATTTGTTCACTATGTCAGCAGTGAGAAGATGATGAAGAAGGAGGAGGAGGAAGGGGAGGGGAATGAGGAGGAGAAGAAGAATTCCCATTCCAGGATGTACAGAAAATAAAGCAATCTGAGAGAGATATTAAAATAAGTAGGTCAAATATCTGAAAACATAATGAAAAGATTAGAATTTGTAAGCTAAAATAGGATATTTTACACAGAAAAAAATGGCTGTTCATATTTACATTAGTACAATAGAACTAAAAATTAAAAATATAAGCTTTGAAATTATAATCATAACACCAAATGCATTTGTCTTATTGCAAATGACAAACACTTGTAACATTGGCAACATTTGAAGCATTTTTTAAAATTTTAATTGTTCAAGTACAGTTTTCTGCCTTTTACCCTCATCCCAGTCCACCCCCCCACCCTCCCCACCTCCCTCCCGTCTCCAACCCCCCTTGTTATTGTCTATGTGTTCCTTATATTGAAGCATTTAAAAAGCATTTTTAGACTCTAATTTAACCTGAGGAAGGTGACGTGGGAAACTGGGGCAAAGAGTAGAAGGGCCTTGCCTGAAGTTATTCGTCCATTTAGTGGCACAGACAGGATTCGGATCCAGGTGATCTGCACTCCTAAGCACTCCTGTTGTGCTCTTGCTATTTTAATTTCCCGGTTACACTTTGTTTTCTTTGGCAATGCCCTTGAGACTTATTTTTATAATCTATAAGATGGAAAGGTGAGGGTTAGGCTACATGATGTACTGAAATTTGTGAAGCAAATGGCGTTTGCACTATCTGTCTGGGAGGGGATCGCCAAGTCCTGTGTATGGAATATCGTTGGTGCAGTTTGAAAACTAAAAGAACAGATTAGAATTTGACCTGAGGAATCCCAAATACTATTTAGTGACAACCCATAAAGCACTGTTAATTTCTAAAAAGTGTACTCTCCCAAAGATAGGCAACACAGAACAGCACGTAAGAGTGCAATTATTTGGAATGCTCAGATGAATCTCATTGAAGTTCTGTGTTTGAGAGCTTTGGGATGTGATAAGGTTGAGACCGCCCCCAAGTGGTCACCAGGCAAAATGACTGTGACAAGCCAGTGCTTCAATGCCGGAACTCTTGCTGTATTCTTGTTTCCTTCCAGCCACTATGTCCCCCGACCTAAGGCCATTGGTGAGAGTAGTTATGCTAGTATTTTTCTAGAGGTCACCCATTGTTTACACTGATCACAGGATACAAATTCCCTGTGTAGTATGGTGTTCTTAGCTCTTTGTGGTATGGGTCCAGCTAACCTTTCCATCTCTCTTCCTTGGCCATGCCAGGCATACTCCCTGGTTTGGGCTTCTGCAAATATGATACTACGGGCTAGAATGTGCCCACCTCCCTTTCTTCCAGAAGAAATTCCCATAATCTTTTAAAACCCAGTTAAAAAAATTTTTTCCCAGTTAAAAATTTCTGTATGGCCCCTATCCCTGCCACTAAAAGCACGAGTTATTTGGGAATAAACGGTATGCTTCTTAGAGAGGGGAGGGGGAGGGAGAAAGAAAGGGAGAGAAATATTGATGGGAGAGAAATATTGATGTGAGAGAGAAACATCAATCAGTTGCCTTTACTACTTGTCCTCTGCCCCCACTGGGGACTGAACCCACAACCTAGGTTTATGACCTTACCTGGGATTGAAACTGTGACCCTTCTCTTTGTGGGACAATGACCAACAGGGCCACACCAGGCTGGATCAAAAACGTATTCTCAAATGCATTTTATCCCAGGAGTTTCAAATAACAGAAAACAACTGCTTTAGGCATCCTTACTTCCTGCCATGACCACTGACACATCCTCTTACCTGGTTTCCCGCCTCAATTCTTTTTGTCCTTAATCACTCTCCAAACAGTTGCCAGAGTGATGTGTTCAATGTCAGGCATTGATAATCCGCTATTTCATGTGAAACCCTTTGATGGCTTTCCCTCACCTGTGCAGTGGCTTCCAACTATTCTGATTATGCACATCTGTTAGGAAATGCTTCTCAGCATAGATTTATATAAAATACACGTTTATTGTAGTCATAAATTGTGTATGTTATAAAAACAAAATAAAAATGAAAGAATTAAAATAACAAAGTATTTAATATATTTACATTACCAGTGTAAAATGTCTTATTGCACCAAATCATACTCTATGGTGAGAGTCATGGGATTGGATGTACTTGGTTATTTTTGAAATATGATCGACACTGATGCAGTTTATTTGGACATTTCATTTTAATGGTTGTTGTAGCAATAGTAATAGAAATTCAAAAATTTTTCAGCACCCTAACAAAGTCTTGTGCAACCCTTGGTGCAGATGTAATCCACTTTGGGAACTACTGGAACAGGATCCAGTCTCTGCAAAATGGCAATGTCTTTAAGGACTGACCCAATTTACCCTCTGCCCAGTCTCTGAGCACTGTCTCCTCTACACTCGACATACTTGACCTCATACCTATGGGACCACTTATGGGTTCATGGCTGCACTGTATGCACTCAAGTGCCTGTTCCTTTGGGTGCCAATGGATTGTCTTTGATCTCCTTTGGTAGCTATGAATGCCTAGTCATTTTTAACAAGTATGCATATAGAAGCTGTTTGTCTTTGAGCTTTTGTAAATGCCACCCCAAATGCCTAGAATGAATTGCTTCCTCATTTGGTGCTTGGAGAACATCTTTACATTTCCCTCAAATATATATCTATATATTTGTATATAACTATGTATATCTGGATATCTATGTATATCTATACAGATAAACATAGATACTTCTCTGAAAGCACCCAGATACACCCCAGATACACCCATATATGTATATCTATATACATAGATATACAGATAAACAAATATCTATATATCCATACAGATATATACAGGTATATATATAATTATATATAAAATGGATATATATATATATATAATTAGTGTGTTGTAGGTTTTTAATTCATTTGTCTATGCCAGACTTGAGAGAAAAATTGTTAGAAAGCCTTGATTCTCCAGTTCAGTTTCCTCAGTTGGGCCATACCACTCCATTATGCCTCCCTCCAAAAAACCCTGGGTACCCAAGAATATCTGTGGGATATCCCCCACAGATATTTATTTCTGCAAGACTTGAGGGAAAAACACTCTTTATCTTGGACAACTTTCCCAGTTCATGGAAGGAGGTCAAAAAATGTTTGTGGAGTGAATAAGTCTATGTGAATACCTACCATTAAGCCCACAGACTGTGTATGTCTTCAGACAATTGCAGTATGAATGCACCCCAGTCACCCCTGGCAAGAGAAGGACAGGTGCTAACCCCTGTGGAGGGAGGCCTGGATCTCCTGTGACTGGAAGCCTTTTTAACACTTGCTTTGCAGGAGCCTTTCCTAAAGGCCCCTGTTACCTGGGATTATTCTGCTCCATTCTCTTCAGTCTGTCCTAGGACTGCTGGTATTGTCTGTGCTACCACTTAGGGAAGAAAGAGGGGGATATCCCACAGACATTCTTGGGAACCCAGGGCTTTTTGGAGGGGGGCATAAGGGAGTGGTATGGTCCAACTGAGGAAACTCAACAGGAGAATCAAGACTTTCTAACAATTAATAAATCACAGCTTGGGCTTGGTGTTTTGTCCTCAGTCCACATTGGTGCCACTCCATCCTAGGGCTCTAAGAAGCCATGGCCTCCATTTACCAGGATCCCCGCCCCATGCAGTTTCAGGTTAGGGCTGGCCAATGAGCAGCAGCAGTAGCAGAAGATTTAGAAGGTAGAAGGGAAGGAGAAACCATTGTCCTCTGGAGCCAGCTGGAGCCACAGTAAGAGCAGAGATGACAAGCTCTTGGGACCATTCCTTTGCTGTTACAAGCCAACACAATTGGTGGGAGCTTCCCAGAGATCTTCATGAACTGTCTGGCAAGCTCTTTAGACCCACCCACTTCAGCTCCTCACCTGAGTCTTCAGCATTGGCTTCCCCAGCAATTGCAAAGGTAAGCCCTTAACTCCCATACTGCACTCCTTACACCTGGAATACATGGAGTTGTTTCTCTTTTGCTAACCAAACTCTGCCTCCTCTTGTGGTAGTGGGGTCTGTAGAATGAATCAGGCTGTTGTGCTGTTGACCACCTGTAGTCAATATCTAAATCATTTCAAAACATAGAGACTCAGAACAGTGGCCATTTCATTGTTCACAGTTCAAGGGGTCAGGACTCGGGGCTTTTCCAGCTCAGCCAGGAGTTTTATCTCAGTTCCATGTGGGCTTCCTGCAGGGACTTTATAGAGGCTGGTTGGTCCAGGATGGTTTCATTTAGCATCTGAGACCTTGATGCTGGCTGTCTGTTGAGAAACCTTAGTTTTCCCTTCCTTGGCCTCCCATTCCACGTGGTCTCCCACCTCTCGGGAGATTAGTTTTGAATGTCTTTCCATGGGTCCTGGCTTCTAGAAGACTGAGACAGAAGCCACAACTTCTTAAGCTTTTATTGGCACAGCGTCACTTTTGCCACATTCTGTCTGTGGGTCAAAACAAGTAACCAGTCCAAATTGATAGGACAGGAGCCAGAGTCCTCCTTATGAAGCGGAGTGGCAACACCACTTTCTAGGGAGTGTGGGAGAGAATGCTGCAGCCACTTTGAGTGCAAGGTCTAAACCAGCTGAGGAAAGTGAAGCACAGCAACATTCAGTAATTTGTCAGAGGTCACTTAACAGTGAAGTGTCAGGCCTAAGATTGAAGTCTGATCAATTTGACTTTCATGGTCATTTTCTTCGTCACTAGATTCTATTGCCTTTCAGCTTCTGTTTTAATTATCTCTAAATCTTTTCCTGAGTACATGTGTGTATGTCCAATTTCCATGTGGCTTTCGAGGCCCAGGGTGGGGGGAACGCTACCTTCCCTATAATTCTAAGCGTGAAATAAATTGTCTTCCAATTTAACCTTCCATAGCGTTTCTCTGATGGTGCTTCACATTAAAAAGTTAAAGCAAGGAAACTGTCTCTATTTCAGATACCTTAATCAGAATCTTTTCTGAGCGTCTTAACAGTTTAGTGAGTGCATGGGGTCTTTATCTTTGACAGAAGTCTGTAAGAACTTTGTTGCTGGCTTAGGTCTTATTTGTCTCTCCATCTCTTGGATCGTATAGCAGAAGATCTGGTGCATAGTAGTTAATTAACACATGCTGAGTGAATGAATATGCGAATGAGCCCACGGTGTTTCTCAAAACTTACTCTGACCCCTCTGTGCACCAGGAAATGTATGGCCATGAAAAGTGAGCTCTGAGAGCCTCAGCCCTCCCATTACTAGTCACTTGGGACTCTCTTGGCTTCTCTCCTGATTTTGCTTTTTCCATTCCATGTCCCAGCAACTTCTGGCCCGTGGCTTACTATGATAGCTTTGGCTCAGTTTCTCAGTGTTAGTTTCCACACTCTTGGTTTTGACCCTTATTGCCCTCTGAGAACTACTATGAATCAGATCTCCTACCTTGCTTCCCACCTCTGTCATCCAGACCCTGACTTTTACCATCATGATAATCTCGAGTCTCTGGAGAACAAGGATGGTGTCTGTTCCACTCACCATTGGCTACTCAAAACAAAGTTCAAAATGTACTGTATGGATTGAACTGAACCCCAGCCCTTAGGCCTGCCCACCTCTATCTCAGATGAGATTGTGGTTCAGAGAGAGTGAAAGACAGTGGTAGATAATGAAGTGCTCTGGGGCCACCTTTGGTCTAGGGAAGAGCAGGAGGTGATTTTATCAAAAGGGCTTCCCATGAGCCAATAAGCTGAGTAATCTCCAGTGAAGCCATAATGAAGCTTGTGAACCCACTGGTTGCCAATTCTCTATGCATATTGTGCTCTTTTTTTTTTCTGAACATCCCCAGAGCTCCTTTGCTAATTTAACTTTCCTTAATAACCAGCAGATGGCTTCTGTCTGAGCAATCATCAGCTGGTACTTAGCACTGGCAGATTCAATAGGAGGCATGGGACTTGTTAGGGGTAGGGGATCCAGATGCCAACATGCAGAGTGCCAGGTGAAGTTGTAGGCATTTTCTAACTGGTGTTGGAGGCACTGAGGAAAGCTGAGAGGGGCATGAGGAGAAATCTTCCCAGAAGGCAGAGACTGCTGCTAGGGAGTCAGGCAGAACCAGAGATGACCATGGCAGTGGAAAGCAGGAACAACTCCAGAATAGAGACTAGTTCTTCTTGGAGTGCTCATTATCTAGAAGTGTGTATTATGCATATAGCCACACAATCAGTGTACAGAAAATGTAAGCTGGGACCCAGTGTTTACCACATATCCATCCATTCAGCAAATACATGTTGAAGCCTTACTTGTGCAGCAGGTCCCAGAGAACTGGGGAAAGTACACAAGTCAGCTTCCCTCAGTCATCGGTTGAAGGATACTATCAGTGCATTGATTCCCTGGCACTTTCCAGGTGCAGTCTGTGGCAGGGAGGAGAAGTGCTGTGGGGCACTCTGACAGGTCCAAAGCACTGACTGGGTCTGATGTGGAGGAACTTCAGTCTTTTGACCACTGCACACCCAGAGATTAGAACCTGCCTGGAAATTAATGAGAGCTCAATAAATATTTTTGGAATGAATACCTAGCCAAACTACCAATTAAGAATAAAAGAAGGTTTGGCAAATGGGTCAAGGCAGTTCAATGGGGGAAATAGTCTTTTCAACAAATGAGGTAGGAACAATTGGATACCTGTATGCAGAAAGATGAATTTTGAAACTTTACTACACATTGTTCAGAAAAATTAGTTCAAAGAGTGTCATACCAGTGTTAAAGCTACACAATTCTTAGTGGAAACTGTGGGTGTAAATCTTCACAATCTTGAGTTAGGCAATGATTTCTGAGAGACAGCACCTAAAGCACAAGCAATAAATGAAATAATTTGATTGATTTGACTTCCTTCAAAAATTATGAGTTGCAAATTATCCATCAAGAAAGTGACAAAACCTACAGGATAGAAAAAGATATTTTCAAATAATACAGCTGATAAGGGATTCCTATCCTTAAATAACTTCTAAAACTTAATAATAAAAGGGAAAATAAGCCTATTAAACATGAGCAAAAGACTTAAATAGTTATTTTTTGAAGATGATATTTGAATGGCCAATAAGCACATGAAAGCATGCTGAACAGGATTAGTTATTAGGGAAATGGAAATTGAAACCACAATGAGGTATTTCTTTAAACCTACTAATATGGCTATAATAAAAAACATACAATTGAAGTATTGGTGAGAAAGTGGACAAAATGAAATGCTATATATTGCTGGTGGGAATTCAAAATGATGCAAGAGTTCTGGGAAATGGTTTGGTAGTTCCTCAAAACCTTAAACATAGGATATCATGTAATCCAGGCATTTCATTGCCAGGTGTTTATCTCTGAAAAATAAAAAAAAATATCTGTTCACATGAAGACTGTACATAAACATTCATACAAACATCACTTTTAATAACCAAACAGTGGAAATGGCTTACTGACACATGCTGCACAATGGATACATCCCCAACACTCTCGCTCCCTCGAGGAAGCCAGACACAAAAGGTCACTTACTGTCCAGAATAGCTTAGTCCATAGAGATTGGTGTGGGGTGAGGTGAAGAATAATGAATAAGGGGTTTCCTTTTGGCAGTGTTGAAATGCTGTAAGTATAGGTTATTGCAAAAGATGCACGCTTTTGCAAATACACCAAAACCCACTGAACTGTATACTTTAAATGGGTAAATTTTATGGCATAGGAATTATGTTTCAGAATGCTGCATTACAAAAAAAGTGTAAAGAAAGAATAAAGACTTTTCAAGAGTACGTATTATAAAAAAAATTACTTCATAAAAATGCCTGCCTAGAAAGTTAATGAAGGATATGTTACTTTGATTAATGGGATAAGCCTAGAATGATGTAAACCTATATAATCCCCATGTCTCATCATTCTGGGACTTTAATGTGAGACCCCAGCAAAGGATAAAACCCCAGGATGGCAGCCATGGAGCAGACCTGACAACAGCCTTCTGAACAGGAGCTGGAGGAAAAGAGCTTTAATAGGCTTATCTCCAGAAAAAGAAACAATAAAGACAAGTTCATATTTTGAATTTGACCTTGTGAAAATATTATTTAGAGATGACTTTTGAAGAGTTAAGGAAGAATATAGAAAATCAAACAGCAAAAGAGGTAATGATTAGTTGTGGGAAGACAAAAAATGAATAAGAAATGTAACATGAATAAACTGCTAGGCTCAATAGTGAAAACACTATAATTTTAATGATACAGTTGACTATTGACTACTTTGCTGTATGTTTTATCATAAAAGCATGTTAGAGTTTGCCACATGCTTTTTCTGGGTCATTGAGATGATACGTAGTTTTCATCTTTTATTGTATTAATGTGGTTATTTTTTAGTGTGGTTAGTAATTACATTGATTTTGGATATTAAACCACAAATTTACACTTTTGAGATGCTATTTATTACTTTTTTCAGTAGAATTTCACTTTAGTAATAAAAAGAAGTATCAAGTTCCAGCATGTCTTACACACAAGACTATAGTCTGTATACAACCCTACCTTGTTGCTCACAGACACTTTTGCAAGAGTTTATATATGTCAACATTCCTATTTTGATATTACGGATACTAAAGCCAAAGAATCACATAACTTGCCCTACATAATACAGCTAGGAAGGAGTGAAATGGAATTCAGGCCATGATCAGTTTGCCTTCAACATCCATGCTTTTTAAAAAAATGACTCCACAGTTGTGTATTTGTACTTTGTTGCATGATCACATTGACTTGGTTCAAAGGTAGACTGCCTAATGGGGAAATGACAAGCATTGTGTTGTACAAAGACTATATTATTTATGTGATTTATGCAAGAGAAAATTATCCTTCAGCACTAAAACATTGCCAATTATCAAGTTAACTTATTGAAATTAATTATTATAAACATAAAGTACACCACTTGGGGTGCCACTTAGTACTTATTAGACTTCACTATCATGCTCCTTTAAAATTATGTGGATGAGAGTTCATTCAGAAAAAAAAATGAAAGAAAGAAACCATGCTTACCTTTTAAGTGGTGAACTGTACTCAGTTTACCAAATTTATCTCGTCTCTTTTCTGAATCCAAACAAATTCAGTAGGTGGAATTCCTGAGAGATGAAGTACTTCAAAGTCCCAGTAAGCCCTTGAATAAAGTGGCAGTCTGTTATGAATTATGCAAAGTTTGTTGGTAGTACCATGTTCTGATTAGTTAGCTAAGTCTTTACATTTTAAAGTTATTTTTGTGTCAGTGATCATATTGTTTTTATGAGCTGGGTGAAGTATATGTATGTCAGTATAGAACTGTATATTCTTAGATTTTTATAATTGGGCATGTTCCAGGTTCCTCTGCAAGTGTTTTACAAAACCACTGTTTTGAATACTATGGTGAGATTTGATGCTATTCTTGAAGTCAGTGTATACTTCCTCGTAATGACATGTGGGTCATTGACGAGCCCTGTTGACCAAGACCTGTTGAATTCTATATACTTGCATGAAATATTCATAACTGATAGTTGGTTTCTAGTTGAATCAAGTAGAAATGCTTTATTTCAAAGGTGTTATGTTCACTTACCATTTTCTTCACATTATTTCAGAGCTGGTATCAATAGATATGGGCTATGATGACAATATTTTGTTTAAAGAATTAAAGACTTTAACATCCATAATACACAACTGCCTTCCATACACTTTGTATAAGTTCTTGTTCAGGCCATGCCAGTTGGTATAAAAAGCCCTGAAGAAATGCTATTCGTTCTTGAGGATCCAACTCAAATGTATCCTCCTCTATAAAGCTTTCCCAGAGTGCCATAGGCAAAACTCTCTCTCCATGGTGACTCCATATATTTACACTCCTGACTTCATCCCACAGTCGCATCGTTTTTCTTTTTGAACTGTGTCAGAGTGAATTGAGGCCAGAGACTAAATCTTATTTTTCTGTTCTCCCACCATTAAATATGGCATAAATCAGAGGCTATGGTTATACCTTTCTGGGTAACTTATTTTAAAGTGGTCACCTTCCCTCTCTGGTCCTCATTCTCCTCATCTGCCAAATAATGGACTGAATCTCTGAAATCTAAATTGCTCTTCTTATTCACGTCTCAGTGAAAGCCATGATAATGGACAGCGATGTTGATACTTGACACACAGCTCCCTAACACGTGTGATGACAGAATGGTGCCTTTAGCTCTAGGGCTCTGAGGAAAACCTCAGTTAAGTCACAGCATATGGGCCTTGAAATTACGTGGACTTACCTGTACACTGAAAAAAGTAAACAGGGAGAAAAATCGTGTAAATAGCAGGGGGTGTTCTGTGTGCCACCTTTCCTGGGGAGTGGAGCCAGAACAAAGGTGTCTCACCTCCCACATTTCCTGCATGCTTTTTCTATCATCAGCATCTTCCTATGGGAACATCCAGGTGTTTTCAGATTATAATTTTTATTTATTATTATTATTTTTTAAAGGGACTTTAAAAAAAAGATGTTATTTATTTATTTTTAGAGAGGGAAGGGAGGGAGAAAGAGAGAGAAACATCAATGTGTGGTTGTTGGGGGTCATGGCCTGCAACCCAGGCATGTAACCTGACTGGGAATTGAACCTGCAACATTTTGGTTCACAGCCTGTGCTCAATCCACTGAGCTACGCCAGCCAGGGCCAGATTATAATTTTTATATGATCCATCTCCCTCTGGTACTCAAGAAAATTATAAAATTAGCTATATTAGAGTAATTAAGAAATGGATGTCAGTCTCCAGGTGTCACGTGACTATGGCCACAGGCAATCTGGTACATAGGTCATCAAGAACTGAGAGATGAAAATTGATGCTAAGCTTTATAGGGGATGTAGAGGAGTTTCTGGGGTATTTTTTATTACATCCTCTTTCTCCTTAGTTTTAACTCCTCAGTAGGTGCTGCTCTGTTTTGTTATTTAAACAAGTTATTACTTTTTTTCTAGATATGGAGGACAGTGACATAAGAATCACTAGTTTCTTGTTTTTTCTTTGGTTGTTGTTTTTTTGATACCGATTTTTACCAGTAAAGTTTCTGAAATAAAGATTCAGTAGTCACAACCTTACTGTTCCAGGCTGTTGTACATGCATTTCTCCCTGATTCAGTTTACATTTTGATGATTTCATGTACCTCAAAATGCATTCATCAAATTCTCTCAATAAACATGTGAAGAAATTATTCTATTTTTTGTCACTTGGTGTTATTTTGGGGATTTTAATAGTGTTTATATCTTTTCCCAGAGTGAATGTAAAGTAGCGCAACTCCATGATTATGAGGAAAAACTCATTGCTTCTGCCTGTCTTCTTAGAGTAGAGTTGTGTAAATTCTTTCTATATTTTGGAGATTAAACCCTAGTCTGAGTTATCATTGGCAAATATGTTTTCCTGTATAGTTGGTTCTCTTTTTAATTTAATACTGTTTTCTTTGGGCATGCAGAAGCTTTTTATTTTGATGAGATCCCATTTGTTTATTCTTTCCTTTATGTCCTTTGCTCTAGGGGACATATAAGTGAAAATGTTGCTGCATGAAATATCTGAGATTTTCTTGCCTATATTCTCCTTTAGGACTTTAATGCTGTCACAGATTATATTTAAATCTTTTATCCACCTTGAATTTATTTTTGTGTATGGTGTAAGTTGGTGCTTGAGTTTCATTTTTTTGCACGTAGCTGTCCAGTACTCCCAACACCATTTGTTGAAGAGGGTATTTTTACTGCATTTTATGTTGCTTTCTTCTTTGTCAAATATTAATTGACCATAGAGACTTGGGTTTATTTCTGGGCTGTCTGTTCTATTCCACCAGTCCATGTGCCTGTTTTTATGCCAGTTATTAGGTTGTTTTGATTACAATGGCCTTGTAATAGAGTTTGGTATCAGCGGGCTTAATTTTTAAAAAAGCAACAACAAACCAAAACTGGGCCTAGCAGGCATTTCTATATAGGGGCCTCTCATGCAAACCACACTTCAGGGAGAAGTCTGCACTAAGCTTCCTGCCTCCTGCACTGAACTTCATTTCTATACTGTGTTTCTCCATTTGAGCTTGTCCTGGAGGAGTTCGTAGAATCATGTGTCAACCAATAGGCCTGAGGCTTCCCTGTCCAATTACATTAGTGCAGCTTTATTCCCATCAACATTCTCACTAACCATCAGAGCAGCTCCCTGCTAACGAATAGGGACATGCTTTTTGGACCAATCAAAATGCAAGCTTTGGAGTCCTCATTTGGGGACTTCTGTCTATATAAGCCATCCCCACTCTGGGTAGGAGACCACAATTGTAGAGCAATTATAGCATAATATGTAGGGCATTCTGAGAGCCCCTCTGCTGGAACCTCTCCCTATTGCATGCAGGTCAGTTGTGCCTGACCTGGGCACATTTCCATGTGAACTTAGATTATCCTGTGTGTCCTCCTCCGTTTCTGTTTGCAGATCCTCTGACTCCAGACCAAGTTTTATATTTACAGTGCCGTGTGTGTCTGTGTCTCCATGGGACAGCAGGAGAGAAAAGATGCATAGCCTGTATTACTTTGTGGTAAAATCTGTGCCTTAGCCAGGACACCATAGAAAATGTCATATGCTTGCACATTATTTTCAGACATGGATGCAAAGGAAGAGGGTAAGTGGCCCTGGAGCTTTCAGACTAGGTGAGAAATAAGAGTTGTAAAAGTCAGATAAAATCTTTAGGTAGTGCTTGGGCAGGATGAAACTTTATATTAGAATCTCTCTAATGAGCTTTGAGGAAAAAGAGGAGTCATTTTACATTGCCAGAAACTTCAGTTACTCCCAGTCATCTACTCCCCAAAGTTTCACATTAATTATGGTCATATTCTCTTGGCTGTGGGTCCCAATCCATCTGTTAGGCTGGGGTGAGGTCTGGTAGCTTCACATTTATTCCATGTGGAGTGTGTGAATGCCTGCCCATCTACATTCAGCACAAATGTACAGTCTGGCAAGAACAGAACTCAGAGATTCTTTCCACAAAGGCCTTCATTTTACAGATGAGGAGGCTGATCATATTATGTGAAGTATTTTGGCCAATTTCTCAGTGTGCCATTCAGGCGATCTGATTGGGAAAAAAATGTAAGACAAGATCCAAGATATTTAGCAAGTTCAAGGCCTGATGTGATTGGTTTTATTTTAGGAATATCATTGGGGGTGTTTTCTAGAGATACATGATTTGCTCAAGGCTACACTGGAGGAGATAAAAGTGTATTTGAATCCCATTCCCTGTGATTCCAATGCCTGCACTCTCTGCTCAGAGCCACTTCCACTCTGCTCCCTTGGTTCAGAGCAGGTGCTGAGCCTTCAGAGGACATGCCCGTTCTTCCTGCTTTCCTTTCCCCTCTCCTTCCCTGCCACCTTCATGCCCGAGGAACAGCACAGATGCAGTAGTCGACTGGGGAGATGGTGAGGCCCATTCTGAACTCCAGGCTCAGCTTCTCATTGTCTGGAGGCTTAAAGGTAAATTTTTGCAAAAGGGTGGTGAAGAAAATAAAGAGCTCAGCCTTGGCCAGCTGTTCTCCAAGGCACGCCCGCTTTCCTGAAAGACAAGAACACAAGATGAGTTATGTTTCCAGCTGATGTCAGTGCCCAGCAGCGATCGAAATCTACTACATCTTGCAAAACTTCAACAGAAGAAGGGCCTGCTAGGCCCTGAGGCTTTCTGTACAGAAGCTTATGTAATCTCACAACCACTGGGCTGAAGCAAAGCATGGGAAACGTGTGTGTGGACTCATTGCAGTGCCTTCAGGGTCAGGCAGGTGAAGGTGCAGGGTGTAGGTGATGATAGAAGTAGGAAGCCTGGGTTGACCTAGAAAGTGCAGGTCTAGCCTGCAGACTGTAAAAAATCAGTGAATAAACAACAATGACAGAAGCAGAAAAAAGTTAATTTCTTCCAGTCCTTAGAAGAGTACTATCTGAAAGTATAAGCCAGTAGTGCCAGCAGGGTTTCTAAAGCATCAGGCATCTGCCCGGTAGATCACGTTTTCCTCCTTAATGGTAGGGTACCTTGCTGACATGGATGGCCCTCTACATTGGAACTGCTTCAGCCCCCTCTTTGAACAGTCTTGATGCCTGACTGTCCTTCCCCCAAAGTGCCTATGCTTCTAACATGGGCTGTAGGCTGGACCATTTCCTCCATGGTCACACTTGGCCTTGTGTGGGCCATATCTGAGGCCTGGGTATGTGAGTCCAGAGCTGGAGGCAGAGGACAGAGATCAGATTCAACTCCTCCCACTTTCTAGACATGTGATTCAAGGCAAATTAAATTCTCTAGGTATTGGTAGAAATGTGTGTTTAACGTGGGAAATGAGTTTTATGTATTTCCTGAGCTACACACTGAATCCAAATAATAATATAGAGAGCAAATAAAAATTTCTTAATACATTTGCAGGATAATATTAAACATTCTAGCTGTAAAATAGGTTATCTGTAACTTTGTCTCATTAGTTGTAAAACATATCCAGAAAAATGCAATTTAAAAGTCTACTGCAAGTAAACCATTTGGGTGGTAGCACAACTAAAATAGTTTTCTGTGTATTATAGTTGTTTCCTGTGATACTTTCCACATTGTACCCTTTATTCTGAAGTAATTTGAAATGTATAGAAAACTTACAAGAGTAATATGACACAATTATTTTTTTCTCAGTTATTTGAGCGTAAATTGTCTACATTTCCCATGAACTCTTCAGTATGAATTCCCTTAAACAAGGACATTATCCAACATAACCACCAAATCAGGAAATCACCGTCACCTATCTTCTCCTGAGGTCCTAATCAGGTTTTGCCACTCTCCCACTGGTGTCCTTCATTTAGTAAAGGATCCAGTTGAGCATCAGGAAGGGACTTTTCAAACTTCCATGACTTTTTTACTTTTGAAAATGACAGACGCATTATTTGTAAATGTCCCTCATGTTGCCTCATGATTAGGTTCAGGTTGTGAGGTCATGCATTTCTGGTGGCCAGATCACCCCAGTGAGGCTGTGTCCTCTTCACTCAGTCAGGTGGGACACAATTTTGATCTGTCCTGTTACTGGTGACCATTACGGTGGTGTCTACCAAATCTACCCTGTAAAATTATTCTTTTTCTCTTTGCAACTAATAAATACCATTTTGAGGCTATGTAAATAAACTAATCCTCAATGAACTAGTTTCATTGCTCTTTCTTGGACAAATTATTAATTATTCTAATGGTTGCCCGAATAGGAATTTTAAAATTCCCTCATTTCTTATGCACTATTAGTTAGCATTGTACTAAAGGAAATGCTTCCTTTCTTCCCTGTATTATTTATATACTCATTTATTTATGTTTTACAAATTCACAAATTCTTATTTTTATTCAAAGAGGTAAAATTTGTTATTAGGTTTTTGATCTCAATATACTTGGGATTTGTCTAGTAAATGAGCATTTGAGATGGTATTTTCCTAATTTGGGGCACAAAAATATTTTCCTGGTTTAGCTTATGCTTACCCTCCCCTAGGCTGGAATCAGCCATTTTCATCAGGAATCCTGGTTCCTTTCAGTGGATAACATTATGCAGAAACCAAGATTCAGGCATTAGAGGAGCTTGTTGATATCAAGGTGGTGTTGCTCTCAGGACATCTCATGGGTAGAGCTGGGAAATCTGTGCATGTATATAGTGTGAGTATATATTTAAATATATACATCCACGTTTATGTCATTTACTTTTATATTTGCCTACCTACTTATTTATCAAAAATATGAGTTCATATAGATAACATCTAGTTTCAATCCAACACCACATAGTTCACTCTATTACCTCCCTTCCCCTATTTGTAACTTCTTCCCATTATCCTCAGTGTATTTACTTATTGGAGCAGTTTCCTGTGTATGTAACTTCTCTTCCATCGCTGTCATAGCCATGCAGAGCAGACCCCACCTTGTCTTGCTTGTGCTCTGATGCCCAGTCTAGGATTCTGCTCTTCTCTTTCTTTTGCAAATGCCCTTCTCACCCAATTGGGCTCCAACACCCACAGTAGTCACTACAACTATCTCTCTTGCATGTGTAATAAATTATTTTCTCCCTAAATCATACATAGTCAATGCAAAAAAGGGAAAAAAGTGTGAAATAGAAAAGTATAAAAAGCTGCCATAGTTAACCCCCTCAGGCTCAGTTTCATTATCTCTACAGTGGTGACAGTAACATAATCCTTGTAAGTGACACTAGGACAAGAACAGTTGTATTTTTTCACTTCATTCATTGTCAAATTCTCAGGGATAACTTGTTAGCACATAATAACTCAGGAAATGTATTTAGAACTAAGGAACTGGGATATTACTTGAAATAATCCATGAAAAATACCTAATTTAACACTAACAAACATACTAAGAATTTTCGTTATTCATTTTATAGTTTTATAACACCCTTTTGGAACTGGCTGGTTTGGAAACAAGAGAGTTGACACAGCACTCAATTTTGCACCATTCAAGTAGTTTACCATGTAAATGTGTTACCTGGATTTATACAGAACAATTTAAATTTAAAGAGGCAAAATGGGCACGCATATAGAATAGAGTTCCATCCAGCCCAGCCATGGCATTCACAATCTGTCCCGATGCCCATAATAATAAAAGTAGTAGCTCCTTTCCTTGTCCCACCACATCTCTTTATTATATTAAAAATAGGCTCTAATTCCATGTGAGTGGGTAGCCCTTACAAAGAGCTTGAGACATTTGAAACTCTATAAAGATGGCAAGTGTCCAACTGTTTTGTGAGCAAGAGGTAAGGCCTGAGTCTCTGTCCCCCCGTGTTCTGGGGGACAGAACAAAGTGGAGCTGAAGTCTACATCAGAGGCAAGCAAGGGCTCAGGAAGTGAGGGCAGCCTGAAGCAATGCCAGCCCAGGGTATCCTGAGGTGTAACCTCAGTAACAGGGAGTCACACTAGGCAGGACTCATGTGGGGTATGGAGATATTCCAACTAGAGCAAAGGATGATGGGGAGAAAAGCAGAAAAGGGCTGGCAGAGGAACTCTGGATTCATGCACTCTCATTGTTTTCAAACTCACCTAATGAGAAAGGCAGAAAGGCTTCCCTTTTCTTAAACTGTCCATTCTCCAGAAAATGCTCAGGATTGAATGTGTCAGGGGTGGTCCACTCTGCGGGGTCCCTGTGCAGTGCAGTCAGGTTGGTCACAAGCATGGTGCCCTGGAGGAGGCAGCAAAGACTCAGGACAGGCTTCACCTATGCAGCACAGTGAAAGTCCCCTGCTCCCAGGTTGGAACCTGCCCATATCCTCCCTTTTCCAATTCCACCATCTTTGAGCCCAGCCATCCCCCTCCAACACACCCAGGGCCCTAGTCTTTGCCATGGTACAGCTTGCAATGATGGACAGCAAATGCCTTCTGGGAATTTACTAGGGAGGTGTGGCTCCTCTTGACTGAGTATGGATCTTCTCCACAGGGACAAGGCAGTGTAGGACTTGAGAGAACACATGAAGTGTAAGAGCTTTGCTAGTCAGGACTGTACCAAAACCAACCCAGCTACTCACTAAAGTGGTAACCGTGGCAGTGCTAGTAAGGTAAATGGTGTCTCATTCCCCCCGGTTTCCCCCATTCTCTTTCCTCTAATGTCTATTACACTGCACAGGAGGTTTGATAATAGCATCAGGTCACACAGTAAAAGGGACCACTATCCACACAGGAAACCAAGAGTCCTCCTTAAAGCATTCCTTTCCCTCATTGTGTCTTCAGTGAGGCTGGCTGATTTTAAAGCAGATTTCTCTTGATTCTGTCCCCTCCATTTTATGTCCACTGTCATAGTCCAGGCTACCACCTTGCTGTCTCCACTCCTGTAATAGCTGTCTAACTGTGCTCCCTGTCCTCTCCCTTCCATTCTGCTCCACACTCTGAAACCAGAGTGAATATTGAATATAAAATTAATTCATGTCATACCCATCTACCCACCCACCTATACCTTGAACTTGAGAGAACCTTTCAGTAGCTTCCCATCACTCTGAGGTGACAGACCCATTGTCTGGCCCCTGTCTGGGCCACTCTCTCTCTGCCTGAACTCCCATTACATTGGCCTCTTTCAGCTTCTCAAACAGCTCTGCTCCCACGCATTTTTGTACCTTTCTAAATGTTGTTTACAGTATCTGAATGTCTGTCCTCCTTACTTTGTCACTGAGCTAATCCTGAAGCATTCTGCTGTCCTCAGCTCAAACATCACTTCCTTTGGAGACCTCCTCAGACCACTCCTGCTTCCACTCCCCATTCCAGCCAGCCTTCATGTTTACAGTAACCTGTGAGTGTTTTCAGGGGGGTAGTTATCATAGTTTCTGAGTATGTGCTTGTGTGGTTATTTTCCTCAGTGCCATTTTTGTCAGACCTGAGCCTTGTGGTGCTTAATGAACATTTGTTGACTTAATTTTAGAATAACTGCTACTTTAAGTACTCTCTATACTCAGTGTAGATTTAATGCTTTACATGCATGGTCTCATTTTTCTATCTGTGAGGTAGGTTTTCATGCATTTTACAAATAATGAAAAAGAAGCTCTGAGGTGTTAAATAACATGCCCAAAGTCATGTAACAAAAGGAGGTAGAGCTGTGATTTGAACTACGCCTATCTGACATCCAAACCATGACTCCTAGCCTCCACTACATAGTAACTTAGGTCTCTCAGTTCTCAGGATGGTTATTAACTTTGGCATTAAAAATCAGGGGTAGGACTGGGATGGTTCCCTGGAGCTTAAATGAATTGCTATGACAATGCAAGTAGCACCTGGGAATTAATTTAGACTCAGCCTTTACCTACAACGTGGAATCTGCAGGAATCACTAAATGCAATAGCTACAGGCACAGCTGCTTTCCCTGGGTGTGCAGGGACAGTGACCAAAACATGTACAATGGGTAAGCCCTCCCAGTTCTTCCTCTTAAGCTTGTCTCTAGGTAGGACACCTGCAGAGGGACAATGACAGCCAGATGGAACACCTGGAGTTTTACCAAAGTGGTTTGAAAGCAAGGGAGCTGTAAATGTGCAGTGTGGAGAGAGGGCACCAGGGGGCACAAGAGAGCTGTCTGTTGAGATCATAAACCTTAGGGACAGAGATCAAAATTTCCTTCCTGAGGACAAGGGATTGAAAGGGAGGAACTGAGAGCAATCCCAAGATTACTCATTTAAGGTCAAAGTAACACAACTCTTGTGTAGAGAACAGGATGTAGTATTAAAGAGGTGAGCCAGGGTATCAGAAGAGATCTGGTTCCTGAACCCAACTCTTATCACATTGTAGTTGAGAGACCTTACACAGGCTGAATCACTATGAGCCCTGATTCTCAATTTATATAACACAAACAACAGACTTAAACTGAGAACTGATGAAGCATTCTGAAAGAGTCTCTGTATTCCACGGGACATAATAGTTACTTAATAAGTGTTAGTTCCTCTCCTTTTCTGATACTGAGTATTGCACACACTTGGATTGGTTTGTCTTATGGGACAGTCCTCCACTCCCACCCCCACCTCACAAGGGGCTGCAAGTAAAAGCTGAAATAACACCTGTGGCAATATTATGTTAGATGTTGGTCCAGGTGGTCTCAGTTGACCCTTCATATATAGCCCCAGGATTGTGAAGCAGAATTTTTCATAGTAATTATGGTAGGTCCCTAGTCCTGAAAGATGCTCTACTAAGGGAAAGAAGAAAATTCCATGGCCGCATCTGACTAAAAATGGCTGCAGCTATACCTCCACAGATTCACAATACACATTTTACAGTAAGAATACAGAAATCCCACAGCAAAGAAAACCCCGTCTTTGCTTATACATATTTACCTAGGAATCTCCCTCCCCCTCCATAATAACTGTTAATATCTAGTTGAACTAATGTTGTAAAGGTCACACATGAAGAAATATTTTAATATTGAATCAGCAAAAATATATGTCACTCCCCATTTAAGCGATTCTCTAGGACAGGAGCCCATGTCACTTTTCTATTTCAGATTCCTGTCATTTAAAAAGATGAGCTTGAAGATCTCAGGCTGGAGTCCCTAATTACCTTAGGTATGTAGTATCCAGCCAGGGTGGTATCAGCTGTCACTTCCCTGGGCACATTGAAGGGGAGGATATTTCCCATTCTCTGCACCTCATGGACGACGGCATTGGTGTAGGGCAGGAGCTCCCGAGAAGCCATGCTGGGCTGCTGTGACTGGCCAAGCACTCTGTCGATCTCAGACTGTACTTTTTCTTAAAGAGAAGAGAAAGTTCTATTATTCTATAACTTTCCTTGAGCCTGGCTAAGCTCAGGAATGGAGTAATTAGCTAGGATCAAAGTGCCAACCAGTACAGTGGGCTCTACCAACTCTTGGTTCTCAAGGTGGCAGATGGAGAGTGGAAAGCTTGCCGTGAGATGGAACAATGCTGGGTGAACGTTTTTATTGTACCCCATTACTGCTCCAACTTACTTAAACTCTTTGAACCTCAGATACCTCTTCCTATTAAGTGAGACTAAATCTACCTCCATCTTAGGGATATTTTGAGATTTATGTTACCTGATTGAGGTGAGCACCCAAATAATAATAAAAACTGCTAATTGCCCGCCAATATGTTTTTTTTCCTCTCTCTACAGGAGGTTTTAGTTGGATACCTGGTTACCAGGCCAAAGATTCCATCTTCCAGATTCCCCTTTTGACTAAGAGTGATCATGTGATGAAGTTCTGACTAATGGACTGTGTGTAGGAGGAATGTTAAATACTTAGGAGGTTCCCCTCCACTTCATCCCATCTCCATGGTGGAAAAGCAGTCTTTGTGGGGAGCAGTATCTGCCCGTGCAGTGAGGGCGTCATCTTAGATACAACACAACAACCACACACTGGAGAGGTGGAGCCCAACGGGCTCTGCAGAGTGTGGTTCAAATTTTATACCTGAGAGCAATAAACTCCTATTTTTTTTTTTACTGTTCATTAACAACATCTTATGGTAAAATACACATAACATAAAATTTATCACTTTAACTTTTCTAAGAGTACAGTCCAATAGTGTTACATATAGTTACATCATTATGCAACCAATGATCAGATATTTTTAAATGCAGAACTGAAATTAAGTCCATGAAGTAACAACTCCCCCCTCCCTCCAGGTCCCCAGGCTCCAGCATGTACCATTCTACTTTCTGTTTCTCTGAATGTGATTACTCTTGATGCCTCACACAGTGGAATCACACAGTATTTGTGTTTGTGTGACTGGATTATTTAATTTAGCACGGTGTCCTCAAGGTTTATCCATGTTTCAGCATGAGTCAGAATTCCCTTCCTGTTTAAGGATGAGTTATATTCCATTATACTCCACATTTTGTTTATCCTGTCTTACATTGCTGGACACATAGTTGCCACCTCCTGGAGACTGTGACTGATGCTGCTATGATTATGGGTGTGAACTGCTGTCATCTTCAGCCATTATTACTTTGGAGCCTCTATTACAGAGACCAAGTCTGTATCCTAACTAAGCAGCTTTTAAAGTTGTAAACAAATGTAATTCACGGTTGCCAAGGCATTTTGCATTGTGACTCAGGATATATATATATATAGCTTAAACAAACTTTTGCATAGTATATGAGAAGCTCTCTGATCTTTTCTATTCTATTTTTATTTCTGGAAAAATTTTTTTTGATCCACTAAATTCATGTTATATCCCTTTAATAAACTGTACCCACAGTTTAAACAACTATATAATAACAAATCCGATCTCTCTTCTGGGACCTGCAAAAAGGAAAGTGTTTCTAACAGTCACTGTCTCTGAATGAACTGCAGTCTGTGAGGAAGAGGTATAAGTGATGTGCAATAAACATGGTAATGGAGGTGCGTTAGGTCATCTGTGGAGAGAGAGTGCTAGGCATTCTCTATGAGACTGGAAAAACATGCAATGAGAGGTAGTGTTTAGCAGATTCTTCATGCAGAACTAGTGGTTTACCAGGCAGAAAATCAAGGAAACATTCTCGTAGAAGGAAGAGCTGGTGTGATTACACAGAGGCATAAACAATGACAATGCAAAGAGAATGACATGTGATTTAATGAGGCTACATGCAGCGTGGGTGGAGGTAAGGTTGGACAGGGAGTAAGAGGCACATCACAGGGCATATTATCTCAAAATTAAAAGTTTGAACATCAGCCCTGGCTGGCATAGCTCAGTGGATTGAGCGTGGACTGGGAACCAAAGTGTCCCAGGTTTGATTCCTAGCCAGGGTACATTCCTGGATTGCAGGCCATAACCCCCAGCAACTGCACATTGATGTTTCTCTCTCTCTCTCTCTCTCTCTGTCTGTCTCTCTGTCTCTGTCTCCCTCCCTCCCTTCCATCTCTAAAAATAAATAAATAAAAACTTAAAAAAAAAGTTTGAACATCATCTCCAGGGCAATGGAAGGCATAACTTCAAAGGAGGGAAGGCTAAGACCAGGTTTCTTTTCCTTCTCTCCCTCCCTCCCTCCCTCTCTCCCACCTTTCTCCCTTCCTTCCATTTTTTCTCTTTTGTATTGTCTGACATCTAACCTCCCCTAGAGCAAAATTTCACATGGGAATGTAACTCTCTCCTGGAATTCATCACAATGTAAATTACCTTCACTGTTTACCTTGCTAGACTTTGTGTTTCCTGAGGGCAGGGAGTCTGTGTTATATTTGTGTTAGGGGGACCCATCACAAACTTGACAGAAAAATTGCTGAATGTCCCTGTTCTGAAGTCCGCATGGCCTCATGACCATGCTATCTTCCTTTCCAGTCTACCATGCTATCTTCTGCTCCCACCTTTGGGGTGGCATACTCCAGGAGACACCACTGTGTGCTGGCTCAGGACACCCACTGACATGCTCACCTTGGATTTCTGGGTAGAAAGCCATGTAAAGCAGAGCCCAGCGCAGCGTTGTTGAGGTTGTCTCAGTGCCAGCAAAGAAGAGATCCAGGGTGGTGAAGATGAGGTTTTCCTCATGGAAACTGGAAGTAGCATTGCCCATATGCTAGAAAGCACCATGCTTATTAGTGGATTTGGAGGGTTCTTGGTTACCATGATACAGAGGGGCTTCATCCTAGGGAGAGCATGTGGGAGGAGGGGGCCCTAGGAGGAAGGGCTTTCCCCTTTGGTCTCCTCAGGAGGCAGAGTCTCATTGCAGCAACATTGTTAGCACAGTCCTCCCCAAGTGCTGGAAGCTTTTGTTAGTTTGGGTGAATGAAAGTCAAAACTAGATTTTAATGCCTATAGTTTGGGAGACACAATTAGTACAGTGGAAAGAGAAGCTATTAGCCCAGTGGGGAGATGGCCTTTGGTTCCAACGTTAACCACAGTGCTCACTATTTCCGTGATATAGAGCAACTTAACCTGCCTGGGCCTCAGTTTCCTGTTTTATAAAATAGAAATAACAAAACACGCCTCTGAAGGGAACATTATGAATCATATGAGAGGTAAAGGGTACACAGCAAATACTCAACAAATATTTATACTGATACTAAACAGAACAATTTAATTTTTCTATTACAACAAGCTTTGTATATGTCAGTGAATCTTTTTCTTGTACATGAAAACTCTCTGAATCTACCCATCATTCCTTACGACAGTCCATTGTCATTACCACCTTCCTCTGAAAGCCTCAATTGGTCCACATTCCTCTTACTGTGAGTCCCATACTTGCACACCACAGGGCAAGGGAAGTCTCCTCCTCTGAGCAGAAATCAATGTTTCTATTAATATCACACCAATAAGGTGAAATAAGAAAGGGGATGGGGAAGAATTCCACCATTCTGCCAACTTTCACAAGAGGAACAAATCATGTGACAGTCAACAATTATGAAACTAATGCTATGAAGTATATTCACTAGAAGGAGTACTCTTTTAAATGCTATCCATCCAATTTGGTCCCTCCACCCCACAGCCATTTCTTGCCTATAGTGTTGGAAAGTGGGCAATATCGGGTCCCATTCAATCCTTGAGGAGAAACTCTGGCAACTAACTCAGCTTCCCTTGTGTTCTGTCTGGGGAAGAATGGAGGGGTAGGTAATTGGGTAAAGGCCAAGCAATAATAAAAAGAGCTTTGAGGCTCAAGTCTTATTTTTCCTTTTTTATATAGCACCTTCAGATATGGGTAGAGGGTAGAGAGTAGAAGATCAAAAGGGAGCATTTGGGCATTTCCATGGCCTCAAGTCAGTCATCACAAAACTTGTATCTTTACTTCTAATTGCTTCAACCATCCTAAGTTAATGTTACTTTTTTTTAGATTATATTTATTTATTTTTAGAGAGAGGAGAAGGGAGGGAGAAAGAGAGGGTGAGAACCATCTATGTGTGGTTGCCTTTCACAGGCCTCCTACTGGGGACACGACCCACAATCCTGGCAAGTACCCTGACTAGGAATTGACCCAGTGGCCCTTCGGTTTGCAGCCTGCACTCAATCCACTGAATTACACTAGCCAGAACAAGTTAATGCTACTCTTACACTCTATGAAATCCTGCCTCTCTTTTTATTCCCCTGTTGTAAGTTCAGTCATGACTCACAAAGATGCCCATGTCTAATCTCTGGAACCAGTAGATGTTATGTGGAGAAAAGGGATTGAAATCCTTTTTATGATAGATATGATTTAGTTAAGGGTCTTGATATGGGAAGATAATCTGGAGAATCTCGGTGGGCCCAATACAATCACAGAAGGCAAGAGTGTTGTAAGGAGAAGGTGTAAGAATAGTAGCAGACAAGATGCTACACTGATGGCTTTGAAGATAAAGGAGGGAACCATGAGCCAAGCAACACAGGCAACCTCTAGAAGCTGGAAAGGTCAAGGAAACGGCTTCTCCCCTAGAGCCTTCAAAGGAGCCAGCCTTGCCCACACCTTGACTTGAGCCCATTCCAACTGCTTTCAGACTTATGACCTCCAGAGCTGGAAGAGAATAAATCTGTGCTGTTGTGAGCCACTAAGTTAATTTGTGACAGCATCCATAGGAAACAGTACATCTCTATTTGTTCTTCAAAAACAAAGCCCAGGAAACAACTGTGGTTTCCTCACCTTTTCCATTTCCTTGAGGTATGCATCAATAAAATCTCTTGTCTCCTCAGGATTCCAATCTCTCTTGTGCTTTTCAATCACATGAGAAACAAACAATTTCAGTTTCTCCCATTTGCTGAAGAGTGCTTGGTGGGGTCCAGGAACGAAGTGCATTATCCATGGAAAGACAGTATAGAGCTGATCAAGAAAAACAGAACAATGAAAGAGACATCATGGTCCCAGTCCTACTTTTTAAGACACCATGGCACATGGTCCCAGTCCTACTTTCTAGCTCTTGTTTGACTACACTTGGACCTTGACTGTTCTCTCTCTCATCCCTCTTCTTATCCCTCCAGGAAAGCATTTCAGGGCTCCATGAAAAACATACTGTTTCAGAGCATTTCTCACTACCCCAAATGCTCTGTCTCCTCCAACAAACCCCCATCTCTTGTCTAGATGCTGTCACAGCCTCTGATAGTTTTTCTGATTCCATTCTTAACCCTATTCCCAGCCTATCCACAGAACTACAGAGTGATTGTTTAACAATTTAATCCAGTGATTTTCAACCAGTGTGCTGCAAGAATTTTTAAAACATGCAGTACCTGATTATTTAGTCAGAGGCATGGAACTCTTTTTCCTTAGATTGTAAAATTAACAAAATGACAACAACTAACACAATAGTTGTCCAGTGTGAATGAATCAAAATTATACCTATTTTTGTCAGATCAGCAAAAAATGTATACTTTTGGTGCACCACAGAATTTTAGTAATTAGTTTACATGTGCCATGAGATGAGAAATGTTGAAAACTGCTGGTTTTACAGGAACGTTTCACTTTTTGTTTATCAGTTCTTCAAAGACTCCCCAAGACACACAGGTAAACTCCTCCATGTTCTGTAGGCATTGAATCTCTACATGAGCAGGTTCCTGCACATACCTGTCACTTCCAGCCACCTTACCTTCTCCAGTCTGCCCCATTGTTCTCTGTAAGGGCATCCAGGATGTTTCTGTTTAGGCCTTTGCATTTGCTATTCCCTCCAGCTGGAAGCTCTTCCTCTGAAATGTCTGGAATTCCAGCCCCTTCACTTCATTAAAGTGCTGCCCAAATGTCATCTAGTTGGAGCAGCCTCTCCTAATGGTCTAATAAGTAGCAGCACCCCTGTCACCCTCTTTCCATTCTTTTTCCTGTCTTATTTTTCTTCATGGCAGTTAACACTATTTTGTGATATATCAGTATCAGTATACTGATATATATCACAAAATATGTACATACTTATGCATATGTATATGTATATATACATGTACATATATATAATTGTCCCCACTGAGGTAATCTTATTTCATTTTTAATGAAATAAAGTTGATTTTGAATATATTTTCTCTAATAATAATCTGGTAGGAAATAGATAGCATGGCATAGTGGAAAATCACCTAGAGTTATGACATGACATAGGTTTGGCTAATAGCTGTGCTGTCTTCTACCTATAATACTTTGGTAATAATAATGAGGAGGAGGAGGATGTAAGTTGTTGCTCCTTATTTTAAGTAGTTGCTGATGGGTCCCAGAGCTATTCTGGTGGCCAAATGACCTGAGCTCCTTGAAGCATCTAACCCAGAGCCGGTGCACCACTATGTGGATTAGCTCACACATTCTCATGTCTGTCTGCATACACCATGATGCTTCATTTCATCTTTAAAAGATTTCTGTGAAAATTAACTCAGATAAAATAAGTGTAGTTGTCCATTAAAGAGCCTGGTCTATTTTGGGATTCTAAGAAATGGTTATTAACCCTACTCTGTTGTCCCTTTGTACCTCTTCTGAAATTTCATTTTCCTGGAGAACGTCAGCTGGGTACCCTGAACTCGCATGACTTCCTGGGTTCTGTCTTAATAGGAAGAGCAAAAGTGGAGTTGCTGAGTTGGGGACTACCATGAATGGACACGAGAGCAAGGAATAAAAAAAATAACTTTGACAATAATAATAAAAATTAAAGCTCACATTCATTATGGCCTTTGCACGTGGCAGGACTCACACTAACGTCTTTATCCATTTTGCTGATAAGGCAAACATGCTTATCAGGAATAAAAATAAACCTGTTTCTAGATATCAGAGAGGCTACCTCAAGACTTAGGGCTGATTTTTTCCTAGACATGCCTTCCAAACCTAGAACAGTGGCTGGGAGATGAAGAAGCTTTACAGAGTTTTTGACAGACTCAGAGACCCCCAAGACAAAAATGGAATTCTAGGCCCACCAAGGAAGGGGCAAAGTTTGACCCCAAAATGCCTTTCCCTATGCAATTAGGAGACTGATGATATCCTACTGATGGGCATGAAAACAGGTAACAGCTTTGGAAACCTGGCATTTTTTCTGTTGAGGTTTATAAATGGAAGAAGAGAAATGAATGACTGCATTCACATGAACAATTGTACTAGAATGTTTATGGCAGCTTTACTTTTAACATTTAAAACCTAGAAATAACCCAAGTGTCTCTCAATAGAGAAGAGAGTGGTAAACAATCGTATGCCCATAAAATGGAATATTATGCAGAATTTTTTAAAAGAGCAACTAATACAGATGAATCTTAAAACAGGTTGCCCAGGGGGAAGCCAAGCACAGAAGAAAAGTTCGGAGACAGGAGGTCCCAGGTGGCTGGGTTAGGGAGAGACATGGTTGGGGGACTGAAAGGCAAAGGCACTCTTGGCCTTTTTAAACAAAACAACATAAGTGCACAGGTGTATGGCATGTGACGTTCACTGCCTCACATGAATGTAAAAATGTTCTTTGCATACAGTAAATATTTAATTATGTTATCTAAAATGCTATTGTCACAGATCTCAAATAACTTTATAAAGTTATAAAGAGTTATATTGTAGCTTAAAAAAAAACCATGCCCAACATCAGTCCCAGTATCTTTAACCAAGAAATGTAAAGAGAAACACTTACCTGAGACCAAATGGATGCCTCTAGGTGTACAACCTCATCCAGCAACTTCAGCATTTCTTGAAACTGATCATCCTGGTACTCAAAGCGCTCCCCAAAGGTGATGGAGCAAATAATATTGGAAACTGCATTGTTGATCTTGAAGTGAGGATTAAAAGGCTGTCCTGGAGGTGGAAGAAAAGGTAGATCCTTCAGACTGGTTTGCTTCTGTTTTCTACTGAGAGTCTACATGACATGTGACATCCTGAGGACAGAAACACACCTGAGGTGATGACCACAGCACCCTAGACTGGGTCAGACATACAGCACGTACTCACTCAGTGCCTAGGAAGTCAAACTGATGACTGGGGTTTAAAATCAATAATGTCTTTAATGCCCTTCTTCTTGTGCTTAATTCCAGAGCTCCCTGAGGGCAGGGCCATGGTTAGTTGTTTGGTTATACCCTCAGGACCCAATACAGTGCTAGGCACAGGACAGGCATGCAAGTACTGAGTAAGTATCTGTTCAATGAGTGAAAGAGCCACAGTCTCCTGCAAGTGTCCTAGAGGAGGACACTCACCCTTCTCCTCCTCTATCGCCAGGGCCAGGTGATGGACCTCCTCCTGTATGCGCTCCTCTAAGCTCTTCTTTCCTAAACCAAAGTTCCTTAGGGTTGTCAGGGTGAACCTTCTTTGCTCCTTCCATATCTGCCCATTGGACAGGATGAGTCCTGAAAAAGAGAAAGCCAGCATTATAAAAAGAAGGCCAGCATATGGCATGGGAATTTCTATGAGACTGTAGAAAGGAAAAGATCATTAGGCAGTTGGGTAGTATTCAGAGCAATCATCCCAGAGCAATGAGTATAATTGCTTGCATGTACAGGTTGGAGGCATTAACAGGCATGTTAGTATTTTTTATGCATTATGTAATTTAGTACTCACAGAAACTGGGAGGAAAATACAATTATCAACCCCTTTCCAATTTTGCTGATGAAAGGACCGAGGCATAAGGAATAAAGAAATGATTGCAAAGACACACACAGGGCAGTAAGCAGCTAAGCAGGCATTCAAGTTCACGTGCACCTAATTATAAAGCTCATGCTTTCATTACTAGTCACATAACTGTATTTAAGTATTTATGTCATGCTATACACTAAGAATGCACCCATAGGTAAGAAATCCATATTTGTAAAGAGGTAAGGCTTTAATGGGTCTTATAGGAGAGGTCCCATCTACACTTAACCTTCAAAAATAAAGAAATTACTGAAGAAAGCAGAGGCAATAGAATATCTTATGGAGGCAAAGGAAAAGATAGTGTCTTGGTGTGTTCAACAGACCATCATTTCTTCTATAACACAGGTAAGGCCACACCCCTTTCCTTTCTTCACTTCTAGAGCACTTTTCAATTCCTTTTAATGTCTGGCTTTGGCTCTACTCTCTCAGTGAAATGGCCCTCCTTGCTCTCAAATCCAGGGTTGCTTTTTAACCTCATCTTACTTGGTTTTTCAGCAACATGAGACCCTTTTTTCTTGAAACACTCTTTTCCAATGGTGTTCAGGACACTACACTTCCCAGATTTTTTTTTCAAGTTCTCTGAAAACAGAGAACTTCCCATATCTCTGGCTAGTTCATCTTGTACCCAGTTCTGAAATGATGGAGTTCTTTGAGAGAAGGTATTCTCTTCTTCCCCTATACTCCATTTCTGGAAAATCTCACACCTAAACATTTAAGTAGCATCTATTGATAGTGACCTTCTATTTCTATCTCTGAGCTCCACACACAGATATACGACTGTCTGCTTGACTTCACCAACTTTAAAGGCATTGCAAACTCAGCATCTGCATGATGGAATTTATGCTGTTCTCCATACAACTCCCCACCCAAGCCAAACTTACCTTGTCTTCCTAACACCCTTCTTTCCATCTGTATACCCATTTGGATGTCTACCTAAACACTTCCTTCTCCCCCATTCTCTCTTCTTCTAGGTCATCACATCCTACTGGATTTACCTCTTGAATATCTTGAATCCATGTATTTTCAGTGCTACTGTCCCACGTTAATCTAGTATACTGTCCTATCTTGCTACCTTCCTAGTCCAAGCTATCACCTTCTCTAGCCTAAAATGCTGCAACAGTCTTTTGCTTCCTTTATTTTAGTCACTACATTGTAACCAAAACAAGTCTTTAAAATGTACAATGTTTATATGATGATTCCTTTCTCTACTGAAAACCATTTAAGAGCTTCCTTGTTTTAGGATAAAACCCAACATCCTTATCAAGAACTTGCATAAAGTATTCCTGGCTGAACTCTGCAGCTTCATCTGCATTTAATTATTTCATTTGATCTCTGTTCTTGCCACATTGGCCACTTTTTCATTTCCTCAAGTTCACTGTGCTTCTTCTTACCTCAGAGACTCTTTGTATTCTATTCCCTCTGCCTGAATGCCTTTTCACTTGATTAAATTGTTTGTCACTTACATTAGTTTTTCCTGAATCCTAGGACTAGATTAGATCATCCTAATAAGTGCATTTTGCACATATCTATAAACAGCTTTAAATCATTACAGTTAGATAATAGTCTTTTTCTCTGAATAGAACTTGACTTACATAAGAACATGGATTGTATCTGTCCTACTCATTGTTTTACTGCTGGTGCTTAGCACTGTGCTTCACATTGCAGATAATAGAGTAGATGGATGTAGAGTTAGCAGATAAAATATTTCAAAGAGTACAGGGAAGCATCTGAAAAATTGATCGTGCTCTGATAGAGTAATAAATTTGAGCTTTTCATTTAGATTCTTAAATGTTTAAGTTTATTTAATGATAATTTAAACTATTCATGCCATATTGTCCTAATGCAGACTGGAAGGTTTGAGATATCCTGTGGACACAGCCTTAATAATGAAGCATAGGGACCTACGCTATACATAGAAATGACAAAACCAATAGAAGGAAGCAGATCCACATCCCTTATCCTAGTGGAAGAGATCTGCAGTGGGAGACCAGAAAGAGAGGAAGTATTGGCTCTCAGTGCATCATGGAATGCTGCATTATTTATCAAAGCCTGGTCACTTGTTTTTCAAAGCGTGCACAATGAGTTCACACAGGAGACAGAGTTTATTCTAACTCCCTGACATTGGGGCTGACCCAGCACAATCCTCAGGAAGGCAGCCTTTGTAGGGAAATGAGAGTATCAAGTTTCCACTAAAGGCAGCAGTTTTATAATGGGCATGGTCTCTAGGGTGTGCTGGAGAGGTCTAGTCTCAGAGGCACCATTAACAGACCTTAGAATGATTAAACATACATATCTTACATTGGTCAAGAAACTTACCATTTTTCTTGAAGATCCGTTCTCGAATAGGGGATAGGGGGCGGTCAACAAACTTGTGGCCCTGGTGGACAAGGGCCTCTTTGATTAAGGGCAACCCAGTTACAACAACTGCAGGCCAGACACCCAACTCCATGCTGAAAACATTCCCATATTTCTTCACATACTGAAAAATAAATAGTCAGATGTGAAAGTGCACATCTTTGCATATCCAAGAAAGAAGGAGTGTGTAGCTGGAGGGCTTGTATTGAGACCATGGATGTGTGCTCTCTTTGAGGTTACAGGCATTTTTCTCCCTGTTTTATTCTCCTCCTCTTCTCAATTACACTTGGATTTAATTCACTATAGGACAAGTACATTTCTTATAAATCATTTTTTCATATCATCAGCCTATATGAATTGACTGAGCATCTTCCACTGTCCTGAAAATGAGTTATGAAGGTGGAACTATAATAAAATAAACAAAGTCTCTAACCTTAAGCATCTTAGAGTCTAGTGAACAGAATTCAGCACCTGTGTCTCACCAAAGAAGGCTGACATCTGTGCAGTGTAAGTCTGGAATAGCAAGCATGGATTTCTTACTAAATCATATCTGCTTAAACAGAAGAGAAGTCCCCTTTCTCAACATTTGCTCTGGAATACAGAAAATGCATTTCAGGGCTGGGACCAGTGGTGAGAAAAAACACTCTAGCTCTGGAGCTGTGTGTGAATGCTAGCTCTACTGTTTACTGGTTGTGGGCTCTTGATAAAATTGCCTCATTTTTTTGAGCCTCACATCCCCAGCTAGAAAAGGTAGAATGTGGTCCCTCCATCAAATGGTTCTGTGAGGGAGAATGAGAGAAGCAATGGGAAAGGCACTTTGTTTCCTGGTACCTTGTGCCAGCCGCTGGAGTCTCTGAGTAATGAACGTGCTCTGTGGTGACAGAGAGGACCGGAGCCCAGGGATTTGTGGGAGGAAGGCACTCCAGATTGCAGATGGACCCAGCCACTGGGTACGAAGTTAAGCATCCTTCATGTTTTATGTGATTCAATCTCACAATACCCTACAGTAGTAATAATTTTCCTTGTCTTTCAGAAAAGCAAAATAAGTCATAGCTAAAGTAATGTAGTCAAGGTGAGAAAGCTATTGAGTGGTGGAAGGATTCTGCAGGCATTGTGTAAGATTCAAGGAAAAGAACATGCACCTGAGGTGGTCCCAGGACCTTAGAGTTTAGTGGGGTCCTTAGACTTTAGTGAGAGCAAGAGAGTGAAAGTGATAGTGAGAGAGGGGCAGAGGGGAGAATGGAAGAGTGTGTGGGTGTGTCATGAATATGCACAAAGGTGCAGGTATGTACAGGACAGATTAAATGACAGGGACTGGTCACCCATCAAAGTCTTTTCTGTCCTGCCTATTCAAGAGAGGGCTCTTGGTAAAGCCTGGCCCTTCCTCTGGTCTGTTGGGTGTGTCTAGCTGCAGGCAGTGGATCTAATAGGAGGGATCTGCTTCCTCTAGGTATCTGGGGCCTTGTCTCCATGATTTCCGAGCACTCATGCTCCCCCATGTACCCCTTATTTCCCTGGACCCCATCAGGCCCATTGGAGCAAGTATAATGGATTTGGTCACATTCCACCACCAGTCTCCCACAATATATTTACAAAGTGAAATACTACTCGGCCATACAAAGGAATAAAACTCTACCCTTTGCAACAGCATGGATGGACCGGGAGAACATTTTGCTAAATGAAATAAGTCAGAGAAAGACAAGTACCATATGATTTCACTCATATGTGGCATCTAATGAACAAACCTAATTAACAAGCAAAATAGAGACAGCCTCATAGACAGAGCTATGGATGACTGCTTTGGGGGGTGGTTAGGGGGTAGAGGAATCAAGAAAATGGAAAAAGGGTGCTTGGGCGTGAACAACAGTGTGGTGATCAGGGTGGATCTGTGGAGGGTAAGAGGGTATAAGGGGGATAAATAGTACTGGGAAATGCAATAAAAAATAAATGTTAAAAAATCGAGACTGAACTCAATCCTTTCATTGTTTTTTTTGGGCCAGAGTTGTGCATTATTTTGTGTTCATCTCTAGCACAGCATACCCTGTCTTGCTAGAAAGGGCAGAGCCAAGATTCCATCTCCAGCTGGTCTGCTGCTAAGAAACTACAGGGATATCTTGTTGAACACTGGGATAAACTTCTTAGGCTTTACAAGCAGGGTTTCTTGACTACTTTAGAATACTCAATAGGGATGGTTTTAGAACTGCTGAAAATCTCTGACTAAGCTCTAAGACAACCTAGATTCTCAGCCTGTACTTGGAAGGGAGTAAGCACTCCATTAGTATTTACTGAAGTGAATTTCTTCAGAGTTCCATCTCTACCAGTGCTTATGTCCATGCATATGAATATTCCAGGATTACTGGATGAGAAACTTTTATGGTATGATGAGCTGTGTAAACATGGATAGGACCCCCTGAAGCCCTGGTGATACCCAACAACTGTTGAATATACTGTGCTGGTTATTGTGGTAATTGCTGTACGTGGAAATAAATGTATGACTCAGAGGGAATCTCAGAAGACTTTGTAAGATAGGCCATACTGTTTAATGTATAACACTAAACAAGTCATTTAAAAGCCCCTCAGTAAAGGAAGGAATGTGGTTAAAATAAGATGGTTTAAAAGGCTAACACAGGCTTACATTTGAAAAAGAACATAGAAGAATAAAGAGAGAAGCATTAACAAAGGAGCTATATGAGGGTCAAATAAAGTAGTAAGAGAAGGAAATTCAAATGAGGGTTGAAAATTTCAAATGTAGAATTAAATAGGTGGAGCAAAATAAATATTTAAAAGAAAGAACAATTACAAGTGGAAGGTTAGTGATAAAATAGTTGAGCTAGACTCTACTTGCTCTACATACTTAAACTCCAGAACCATCAGGACAAAGAAACAAAGAAATGTAATTAAAAAGAGGAAGAGAGTACTGATTCTCAATCCCACCAGCTGTAGGTTGGAGGGCCTGCTCCTCTGAACTCCCACCAGCACTGAGCAGTGTGTGTTCACATGCATGCAAACATGTGCCTATCATTCCAATAGAGAAAAGAGAAGTCTTTTATGTATTTTACTGAGGTTTAACACCTTTCTGGCAATATCCATGTTGCATTTTGAAATTTTTTCTGTTTATGTCTTCAAAACATTTTGCTGTATCTGAAGTTCAATTTTAATTTGTTAATATGTACAAGCCCAAATAAAATGTGACAAGTGGGTATCATTTTATTTTTATTACGCAGGAGTATGAAAAGATACAGACCAAAGTCTCATGGAGGTATTACTGACAGCTGGTGTGTGTGTGGGTATGTTTATGTGTGATTGTGTGGGTGTGTGTTGGGGTTGTGGGTGCAAGGAGAGGGGAGATTCTTTCTCATTCCCTGAACTGTATTTTATACCATCTCAAAGTGTGTCTGTTGCTCTTATAGTTAGAAAGTATTTATTCAATAAATCAAAAGCAAATAGAAACTTAAGGAAATAAGAAATAAAACTTGATAATAGTACCCCTTAACTTTTTGTCATAGAATTCTTTGGAAATTTAGTGTATGTCATGGAAATTTAGTGTAAAATCTCAACTTCAATGAGTAGACACCAATACTGAGATGATACAGATTTTGGAATTATAGGATAAAGATTTTAAAACTGCTATTATCAATGTTTTGGGAAACAAATATAAACACTCTCAAAAATTAAAAAGTAAGAATTCTTAACAAAGAAAAAGGAAACATACATAAGAACCAAAGAAAAATTTTAGAAATGAAAAGTACAATACCCTAAACAAAAAAATACTCAATACAGTAACTTAGTTGCTGAGGGGTAATGACAGATGAATCAGTAAAATTGAAGAGAGATCAATAGAAAATTTGGAAAAAATGGAAAAGAAAACTGAGACCCAGAAAACTGTGTTAGAATAACAAAAGATCTAACATTTGTGCCATCACTGTCCAAGACTTCCAGAAATATAGAAAAATTCATGTGGAGCTGAAAAAAAAAAGTGAGGAAATAATGGCTAAAAATTTCTCAAATTTGTTAATGGACAAACCTAGAGATTCAAGAATCTCAGTGAACCCAATAAACACAAAGAATTTAAGACCCAGAGATATCATAATCAAATCTGTGAAAAGTAAAAAGAAATACAAAATTTTTAAATGCAGGCAGAGAAGAACAACTCATTGCTCATGGGATACAATTTAAATGATAGCAGATGTCTTGTCAGAAAACATGGAAGACTGAAATAAGTGGTACAACAGTTAAAAGTGTGAATGAAAGAAACTGTAGACCTAGAATTTTATATCCATTGAAAATGCACTGCAGAAAGGAAGGTGAAATATATTATTAGATGAATGAATGAGAAGAAACTATTTTATTCTTAGAAACCAGCTCTAAAAGAATGATTTTAGAAGTTTTTGGGATATAAGGAGTAGTAACGGTAGAAAAATTGGAACACTGGGAATGGAGAAAGAGCAACAGAAAAGGGTAAATAAATGGCAAAACATAAAGTATTCTTTTCCTCTTGAATTAAAAAAAACTGTGTTTCACAATTAAAAGCAAAATTATAATATTGTCTGATTTGGTTCTCAATGCATGTAGAGGTAATATTTAAGACATTTATATTATAAAACATGGAGGCTAAGGAGACCCAAACTGTCATAAGGTATCTATACTCCACTTGAAGTGGTAAAATGTTGAGACTAGGAAACTGCAATAAGCTAAATATGCAAACTGCAATCTCTAGAGCAACCTTTTGAAACATAATACAAAGAGGTATACTCAAAACACTAAAATAAAACATACACTTAAAAAAAAGTTTTTAAGTGACCCATAGGAAAACAGGAAAGAAGAAACAGCAATAAAAAACAGGAAACAGAAAAAAATAAAATGGCAGACTTATGTTTCAACATATCAATAATTACATTAAATATAAATTATCTAAATTCAGCAATTAAAAGAGATTGACAAAAGAAGAAGATGACCCATGTATGTGCTGTCCATAAGAATCTCATTTCAAATGTAATGATGGAGAAGCATACACCATGCAAATACTAATAAGAAGACTTATTAGTCTTCTTATACTAAATATACTAAATATACTAAATACTAAAAAGAGCTGCATTGAGCTCTTTTTTTATTAGTATTATATATCACATAAGGTAAAGTCCAGGCAAAAAGAAAAGATCACCAGGGATGAAGAAGGATGTTACCTAATAATTTATGAGTGAGTTCACCAAGATAACATGATGATTATAACCTTCATTCACCAAGTAAACAAGCTGCCAAATACATAAATGAAAAATAAACAGTACTGAACAGAGAAATAGACAAACCTGTACTTAAAGTTGAAGATTTTGACATGACTCTCCTATTAATTTGTAGAACCAATAGATAAAATGTCAGAAAGGGTATAGAAGAATTCAACAACACAGTCAAGCAATAAAAATCTAATTGACATATTAAACACTCTGCCAACAACAGCAGAATACTGATGACCCTTGATCAAAGCCAGGATTAGGGGCTTCGACATAACGCACAGTCGAAAATCCACATACAACTAGCATACTTTTTTTCCCCAAGCATGCATGGGGGTGTAGCTTGAGCCCTAAAGCCAACCTTAACATATTTTTAAACTTGAAATTATACAAAGTATGTTCTCTGACCATAATGGAATCAAAATGGAATTCATTAACCAAAAGAAAACTGGAAAACTTCCCAATTCTTGGAAATTAAACAATGCATTTCTTAAACTAGGGTACAGATTTAAGAGCCTACTTTTAAAATGCTGTGACTAATGGTGCTAGTGTTACCAATTGGGTGTTCCTCCCAGAAACTGATAAAACCTTTTGCATCCAGACTTGAGTATATAGGCACATGCTTCAAGTGCTCCAGGAATTTCTAGGGGAACTAATCTTTTTGCACATTTGCTCTGAGTCATGTTACTATGGACCCTTCACTGTTTCATTTGAAGTTCAAAAACCACCTATCACAGTGTTGCCTCTCAGCAAGGAACCTGTGCTGAGAGGCAGAAAACCAGTTGAGGATTGTCGAGAAAGTGTTGGATGTTGGAGACATTTTTAAGGATTTCAGAGTTGCCCAGTAAGGAGTGTCTAATGGGAGATTATTATAAAGAAGGGGAAAGAGGTCCTAATGGTTCTAAGTGGCGTCTGATGGAGACTGAACTTGTCAAGGAGAAACATCCTGTAGTGCTAAGAAAATCTGAGTTGAGGAAAGACATTTTAGCATACCGTATAATTACTTCCACACAGATGATTGCAGAATACCCAGGCGCTCAGTCATCCTGGTGGTGGGAACAATTGAGTTGAAAAGAGGCGAGGATCTAGGTGCTATTAGTATTTTACATGTGGGAAATGAAACATTTGAGAGGGAGAGAGGGAAAGTCCAGCTTTTTCTCCCCACGGATACCAATATTAAAGAGGACAAGGTCATCATATTATAATAAGCGGTTATGATAATGTTTAACAAGATACCATTAAGTGAGTTGAAGAATGTAATATGCCTAGCACACAAATGGTAAACAGCAATATTTCACCCCTAGAAAGGGCATATGGAATCCTGCCAGCTGAGGGAAATGAGGCTCAAAGTGGGGTTCACCAGAGGACTGGCCATAGCAGCAGAGCCAC
Organism: Phyllostomus discolor; assembly: GCF_004126475.2. Classification (NCBI taxonomy): domain Eukaryota; kingdom Metazoa; phylum Chordata; class Mammalia; order Chiroptera; family Phyllostomidae; genus Phyllostomus; species Phyllostomus discolor. The sequence continues at coordinate 43,083,727 of NC_040907.2, forward strand.
CCATCCTCCTGCTCTCAGTCCTGGGATGGTCCTCCACCTGCAGGTCATAGTCAGGACTCAGGGTCCAGCACCTTAGCCTGCTCCTACCTTCTGAAGGGATAGATGAGGCTGCTTAATATCCAGTAGGAAGAAGTTCCCAAAGAAAGTCACACTCCTGGGCCCTGGTGGGTAGTTTTTTGGGAGCCGTTGTCTTCTGAAGAAGTTTGCAAGGACCAGGAAGACTATGGCACCCAGTAGGAGAGTGCTGGGATTGAATGACCTCCAGATGGCCGTCACTAAGGAGCCCATCACCCTGAGCATGGCTAGGACTCCTGGCTTCTCTGTGGTCTGAGCAGGTGAAGTTCAGTCTGTCTCTGTCAGTGCAAACCCTTCAGCACTGCCCCTCCCTACTCCACCAAGCCCTGCCCCACTGAACTTTGTTCCTGAACTTTGCTGGGCCCTGCCCTCTACTGCTTTGGCCAGCCATGCTCCAGCTTCCTGTGTCCCTCTCTGGCCCTCCTCCTGTCCCCACCCAGCCAAGCAGAGGGCCAGATGTTGTACACTGAATACCAGGGAGAACCAGCACTAGTCTTGGAAAGCCTTATCCTGGGACTGCTGTGGCTTTTGCTTTTATGGTTTCAAGGCATCTCAGAGAATCTCACAGGCTTTTGAGCTCTGTGTTTTCCAATCACACTCTCACACAAATTTCTGGGATCTGAACTGTGCCTAGTAAACAGTCAAGCCAACAGAAGCAGCTGACCTTTCTTGGGCACTTATATCCAGGCAGCACACTTGCCTCTTCATACAAATTACTTCACTCTTACAAAAGTAGTGTGCCCTGCCCAGTGTGGCTCACTCTTTGGAGCATCATATCATAACCAAAAAGTTGTGGGTTTGATTCCCAGTCAGGGCACATACTTAGATTGGGGGTTCATCCCCAATCTGGCCCTGCGATTCCCCAGCCCTGGCACAGAATCCTGGTCTGGGTGCTATGAAGGCAACCAATTGATGCTCCTCTCTCATTGATGTTTCTCTCTTCCCCTTCCTCTCTCTAAAAAACCAAATGGAAATGTCATTGGGTAAGGATAAAACATAAACACCTTGATGTAGGTTAATTGTAATATTTAGTTTCTAAATGTTTTTTTTCTATTTTCTATGGAAAAGACTTTGACATTTGAAAAATAGAAGCAATGTTTGATTTATTTTTGTACTTAGGGTATTTAAAACAAATGATGGTTCAATAACAGTTTGATAGTTGCAAAGTGTTTTAAGTAAATAAACTTTCCAATTCTATGTGATAATTATGATGGATTTTTTGTAGGTACAAGTACATGTTTATTTGCTGCTATATGTTTTTATTTTTAAATTATATTTCATTGATTATGCTATTACAGTTGTCCCATTTTTCTTCTCCCCTTTATAGCCCTCCATGCCCCCTCCCACCAGCCTTCCTCCCCACCTTACTTCCTATCCATGGTTCTATCACATAAGCTTTTTGGCTTCTCCATTTCCTATACCAATCTTAACCTCCCCCTATCTATTTTGTACCTAGTATTTATGCTTCTTGTTCCCTTTACCATTTCCCCCATGCTGCCCTTCCTCCTCCCTGCTGATAACCCTGAATGTGGTTTCCATTTCTATGATTCTGTTCCTGTTCTAGTTGTTTGCTTAGTTTGTTTTTGTTTTTTTAGGTTCAGTTGTTGATAGTTGTATTTTTTGTCATTTTACTGTTCATAGTTTTCATTTTCCTGTTTTTCTTAGATAAGAAGAAAAGTCGCTTTAACATTTCATATAGTAAGGGCTGGGTGATGATGAACTCCTTCAACTTGACCTTATCTGAGAAGCACTTCATCTGCCCTTCCATTCTAAATGATAGCTTTGTTGACTAGAGTAATCTTGGATGTAGGTCCTTGCCTTTCATGACTTGGAATACCACTTTCCAGCCCCTTCTTGCCTGTAAGATTTCTTTTGAGTAGAAACCTTACTGATATTCTTATGGGCAATCCTTTGTAGGTAACTGTTTCCTTTTCTCTTGCTGCGTTTAAGATTCTCTCTCCTTATCTTTAATCTTGGACAATGTTATTTTGATGTGCCTTGTTGTGTGGTTTCTCAGGTCCAACTTCTCTGGGACTGTCTGAGCTTCCTGAACTTTGTGGAAATCTATTTGCTTTGGCAGGTTAGGGAAGTTCTCCTTCATTATGTTTTCAGTTTCTTGCCCTTCCTGTTCTCTTTCAGACACTCATATGATTCAGATGTTGGAACCTTTAAAGTTGTCCCGGAGGTTCCTAAGCATCTGCTCTTTGTTTTGTTTTGTTTTTGACTTCTTGTTTTTCATTCTGTTTATTTCTTCCTTCTGGTCAAAACCATTGATTTGAGTCCCAGTTCCTTCCCATGACTGTTGGTTCCTTGTACATTTTCCTTTACTTCACTTTCACAGCCTTCACTCTTTCCTTTACTTTGCAACCATACTCAACCATTTCTGTGAGCATCCTGATCACCAGTGGTTTGAACTGTACATCTGATAGGTTGGCTATCTCTTCATGGCTTAGTTTTATTTTTTCTGGAGCTTTGATCTGTCTTTTCATTTGGACACTTTTCTTCTTGGTGCACCTGTTACATAGTAAGAAGTGGATCCTAGGAGTGGAGTTTTAGGTGTTCACTAGGGCAGGGCAACCCACTTTGCTGCATTGTGGTGCTGTAGGTGGGGGAGGGGTCCAAGAGGGAACAATGCTGCTTTCTGGCCTCTCTGCTGGCTTTCAGTTACTTCATGTATTACCCACAAGCAAATTGGGCCCTTCTGGGGCTGATTCCCAGGTGTGTGGGATTGTGTACATTCTAGGACCCTGTGGATCTCTCTAACAAACTCCTGTGAGGCTGAGAGTTTATCCTGACACCTCAAGTCCCACAGGTTTTTTCAGGCAGAGGTTTTGAGACTTTATTTCCCTGCACTTGAAACCTGGGTTGTGTGGTCTGTCTCACTCCCCAGTTGCTCCTTCCAGTTTATCCTCATGCAATGTGGAACCACCCACTCCACCAGTGTCTTCCTCCCCCACCAAGGTCCTCCTTGTTGCCAGTCCTCTCCTGCTCTCCTACTGGTCTGGATGAATGTTTCTTCTTTAACTTCTTGGTTGTCAGATTTCCATACAGTTCAATTTTCTGGTGGGTCTGGCCATTTTTTGTTTTTAAATTTGTTGTCCTTCTTTTGGTTGTGTGAGGAGGCACAGTGTATCTACCTTTGCTTCCATCCTGGCCCCAAGTCATATTTGCAGCTTTAAATATAGGACTTAGAATATTTAGATCAGTAAAGAAAAAGTCATTGCATTAATTTAATTCTTCTAATTTTGTTTTATGTTTGATTTTTTTTTTGTAAATGAGTGGTTGTGTAAAAGTGATTTTGGTTTTCCCAATTATTTCTCCAATTTCACCACTGGAATGTAGACACATTATATTATTGTGAAATTCAAAACATGTGTGTGATTTCTCTGGCAGAGACTGCTACTCATTGCTCAAGTTCCATTCCCTTCTTTGTCCTTAGTAAACCCCATATTTTAACTTGTTACACCTACCTTACATCTAGGGAGGAAACATAAGCACTTCCCAGACTCCTCTGAAACTAGGTGGGGTCATTTTAGTAAGTTCTGTCCAAAGAGGTGTGAACAGTAGTGATGTGTGCTTATTAAAAGAATGGGTATGCTTTGCCAGCCCTTTCCCCTTCTTTAGAATGCCACTGGTCTGAAGGTAATTGTCAAGGACAGTGGACGCACAAGGAAGAAAGAGCTTGTATCCTTGAAGTCATCAGTTACCCATGTCAGCTGTGGGCCTGCAATACAGATATCTCTTGTTTAAGCAATATTTTTATTCCTAATTTATTTTGGGGTTTCTTTCTTACGGCATCTTATTTCCCTATCTATACAGGCTGGTCAAGATGAGTTGTAAAATATTAAGAAAAGTGAAGTCTCCGTATTCCTAGATTATGTTTTGGAAGGTTTCATTGCATTGCTGTTAATGTTGGCTCAATAGATATTCATTTCATCCCATGAGTGAAGTTAATGTGCCAGATTGCAAAGGCAGAAACAAGCACGAAGTTCTGTCACACTTAAGATAGAGTCTCATGATCCCAAAAGACTATGACTGTACACTTAACTTTCTGAACTGTACAGTAATTGTTGGCCTGGCATCATCACATCATTTGGGCAGTAGTTCCTTCAGAGCCACTCAAGGTTCTAGACTTGCACTGACCAATATGCTGCCTGCTAACCACATTCGATATTTAATTATGAATTTCCATTAAATTTTATTTTTTCATTACAGCCACACATGGCTGTACTGTATGATATTGTACAACATATAGAACATTACCCTCAACACAGAAAATTCTGGACAGCTGTTCTAGATGTTGAAGGTGAATGCATACATTTTGTATTTCTTTGAAATACCATGTGATATGAGATCATTCACATGTAGTGAAGGGAAGCTTTCAGACATCACCCTGCAAACAGAAACATACTCAGGGATAGAGCTGCAGTTGGATTCTTCAGCTGCCTGTGGTTATGATGGTGAAGGGCTCCATTCCATTGCTCTGTTGGGCTGCAGCCCCATCCCCTCTGTGACTGGTAAATGCTTGAAGGAGGGAGCACCTGGTGCTGGGAGGAGTATTGGCTGTACCCCCACCCACCTCACCTGGAAACCTTTCAGTTCTAAAACTGGGTTGAACAGGAAGCTAAATTAGCTCATTTATAGAGTTCTGTAAATTGTATTAGGCTGTAAATTGCTGCAAATTGCAATGTCCAAATTGAGGTTTCTTGGGAATGAAAGTGACAAGCAGAATGTTTGTTATGTAAGAGCAATCAGAAAAGTAATGGACCCTGTGGAAACTTCAGAGGCAGAAAGGGGTGCTTCTCAGAGTTTGAGGGTAGAGGTATGAGGATAAAGGTACATTCTTGTTGCACCCTATCGAGTCTCATGCTATGTTTGTAAATTTTATTCTCACCACCACTGAGTGAAGTTTTTACTCTCATACCCATGTTTTAGAGGAAGAAAGCGGAGGCTTGCCAGGTTAAATGTCTTGCTCAAAGTCACAGTTAAGGTTGAAAAAAGAAAAAATCAAAGTCCCTGGTATATCCTCACCCCTAATTAGCTCCCCCTTCCCTTGATAGTTTATCAACAATAGGCTGACGATGTAGGCTGGAGTTAGCTGAAGGGGAGAAGAGCTTGACACCAGAATGAACCTGAGAATGAAGATGCCTACCTACTAAGGTCTCCTGGTGTCTTAACTGGGCTTAATTTTTTTCACATGAATAGTTTATTCCTTTATTTCTTTTCTTTTAACATTTTTTAAAAAATTTTAATTGTTGTTCAAGTACAGTTTTCTGTCTTTTACTCCCAACCCAGCCACCCCCCCAGTCCACCCCACCTCCCCCCATTTTCCACCCCCTGTTCTTTTTGCCCATTTGTCCTTTATACTTGTTCCTATAAACCCACTTTTCCCCTGAAATTTTCTTCCCTCTCCACTCTGATCATTGTCAGCCTGTTCTCTATTTCAGTGTCTTTGGTTATATTTTGCTTGCTTGTTTGTTTTGTTGATTAGGTTCCTGTTAAAGGTGAGACCATATGGTATTTGTCTTTCACTGCCTGGCTTATTTCACTTAGCATAACGCTTTCCTGTTGCATCTATGCTGTTGCAAAGGGTAGGAGCTCCGTCTTTCTTTCTGTTGAAAAGAATTCCACTCTGTAAATGTACCATATTTATTTGATCCATTCATTTACTGATGAACTCCTAGGTTGCTTCCAACACTTGGCTGCTGTAAATTGTGCTGCTGTGAACATTGGGGTGCATAGGTTCTTTTGGATTGGTGTTTCAGGGTTCTTAGGATATAATCCTAGCAGTGGAATTGCTGGGTCAAAAGGCACATCCATTTTTAGTTTTCTGAGAAAATTCCATACTGTTTTCCATAGTGGCTGTACCAGTCTACAATCCCACCAACAGTGCACTAGGGTCCTCTTTTCTCCACAACCTGTCCAACACTTGTTGTTTGTTGCTTTGTTTATGATGGCCATTCTGACTGGTATAAAGTGGTATCTCATTGTGGATTTAATTTGCATCACTCTGATATCTAGCAATCCTGAGCATCTTTCCATCTGTCTCTGAACCCTCTGTATGTCCTCCTTGAAGAAGTGTCTGTTCAAGTCCCTTGCCCATTTTTTAATTGGGTTGCTTGTCTTCTCAGAGTGGAGTTGTGTAAGTTCTTTGTGTATTTTGGAGATTAAACCCTAGTCTGAGTTATCATTGGCAAATATGTTTTCCCATACAGTTGGTTCTCTTTTTGTTTTAATACTGTTTTGTTTAGCTGTGAAGAAGCTTTTTATTTTGATGAGGTCCCATTTGTTTATTCTTTCCTTTATGTCCCTTGCTCTAGGGTACATATCAGGGAAAATGTTGCTGCGTGAAATATCTGAGATTATCCTGCCTATGTTCTTCTTTAGGACTTTAATGGTGTCACGGCTTATATTTAAATCTTTTATCCACCTTGAATTTATTTTTGTGTATGGTGTAAGTTGGTGGTCTCATTCATTTTTGTGTGTGTGTAGCTGTCCAGATCTCCCAACACCATTTGTTGAAGAGAGTATTTTTACTGCATTTTATGTTGCTACCCCCTTTGTCAAATATTGTCTGTAGAGACTTGGATTTATTTCTGGGTTCTGGGTTCTGTTCCACTGGTCCATGTGAGTGTTTTAATGCCCGTACCAGGCCATTTTGATTACAATGGCCTTGTAATAGAGTTTGGTATCAGTGGGCTTAATTTTTAAAAAAGCAACAACAACAAACCAAAACAGGGCCTAGCAGGCATTTCTATACAGGGGCCTCTTATGCAAACCACACTTCAGGGAGAAGTCTGCACTAAGCTTCCTGCCTCCTGCCCTGAACTGTCTTTCTATACTGTGTTTGTACCATTTAAGCTTCTCCTGGAGGAGTTTCTAGAATCATGTGTCAACCAATAGGACTGAGGCTTCCCTGTCCAATTACATCAGTGCAGCTTTATTATAATTAACATCTTCACTAACCATCAGAGTTGCTCCCTTCTGACTAATAGGGCCATGCTTTTTGGACTAATTAAAATGCAAGCTTTGGAGTCCTTATTTGGCGACTTCTGTCTATATAAGCCATCCCCACTATAGGTGGGAGAGCACGCTTATAGAGCAATTATAGCATAATATGTAGGGCATTCTGAGAGCCCCTCTGCTGGAAACTCTCCCTATTGCATGCAGATCAGCTGTGCCTGACCTGGGCACCTTTCCATATGAACTTAAATTATCCTGTGTGTCCTGCTCCTTTTCTGTTTGCAGATACTTCAACCCCAGAACAAGTTTTATATTTACAGTGCTGTGTGTCTGTGTCTCTGTGGGACAGTGGGAGAGAAAAGATGCATAGCCTGTATTACTTTGTGGTAAAATATGTGCCTTAGCCAGGACGCCATAGAAAATGTCATATGCTTGTACCATATTTTCAGACACGGATGCAAAGGAAGAGGGTAAGAGGCCCTGAGGAGTTCAGACTAGGCAAGAAATAAGAGTTATAAAAGTCAGATAAAATCTTTAGGTAGTGCTTGGTCAGTATGAAACTTCATATTAGAATCTCTCTAATGAGCTTTGAGGAAAAAGAGGAGTCATTTTACATTGCCAGAAATGTCAGTTACTCCCAGTCATCTATTCCCCAAAGTTTCACATTAATTATGGTCGTATTCTCTTGGCTGTGGGTCCCAATCCATCTGTTAGGCTGGGGTGAGGCCTGGTGGCTTCACATTTATTCCACATGGAGTGTGTGAATGCCTGCCCATCTACATTCAGCACAAATGTACAGTGTAGGAGGAACAGAACTCAGAGATTCTTTCCACAAAGTCTTTCATTTTACAGATGAGGAGACTGATCATATCATGTGAAGTATTTTGGCCAATTTCTCAGTGTGCTATTCAGGTGATCTGATTGGAAAAAAAATTGTAAGACAAGATCCTAGATATTTAGCAAGTTCAAGGCCTGAAGTGATTGGTTTTATTTTAGGAATATCATTGGGGGTGTTTTCTAGAGATACATGATTTGCTCAAGGCTACACTGGAGGAGATAAAAGTGTATTTGAATCCCGTTCCCTGTGATTCCAATGCCTGCACTCTCTGCTCAGAGCCACTTCCACTCTGCTCCCTTGGTTCAGAGCAGGTGCTGAGCCTTCAGAGGACATGCCCATTCTTCCTGCTTTCCTTTCCCCTCTCCTTCCCTGCCACCTTCATGCCCGAGGAACAGCACAGATGCGGTAGTCGACTGGGGAGACGGTGAGGCCCATTCTGAATTCCTGGCTCAGCTTCTCATTGTCTGGAGGCTTAAAGGTAAATTTTTGCAAAAGGGTGGTGAAGAAAATAAAGAGCTCAGCCTTGGCCAGCTGTTCTCCAAGGCACGCCCGCTTTCCTGAAAGACAAGAACACAAGATGAGTTATGTTTCCAGCTGATGTCAGTGCCCAGCAGGGATTGAAATCTACTACATCTTGGAAAACTTCAACAGAAGAAGGGTCTGCTAGGCTCTGGGGCTTTCTGTACAGAGGCTTATGTAATCTGACCACCACTGGGCTGAAGCAAAATATGGGAAACATGTATGTGGACTCATTGCAGTGCCTTCAGGGTAAGGCAGGTGAAGGGACAGGGTGTAGGTGATGATAAAAGTGGGAGGCCTGGGTTGACCTAGAAAGTGGAGGTCTCGCCTGCAGACTATAAAAAATCAGTGAACAAACAACAATGACAGAAGCAGAAAAAAGTTAATTTCTTTCAGTCCTTAGAAGAGTTCTGTCTGAAAGTATAAGCCAGTAGTGCCAGCAGGGTTTCTAAAGCATCAGGCATCTGCCCGGTAGATCACGTTTTCCTCCTTAATGGTAGGGTACCTTGCTGACATGAGTGGCCCTCTACATTGGAACTGCTTCAGCACCCCTCCCTGAACAGTCCTGATGCCTGATGGTCCTTCCCCCAAAGTGCCTTTGCTTCTAACATGAGCCCTAGGCTGGACCCTTTCCTCCATGGTCACACTTGGCCTTGTGCGGGCCATATCTGAGGCCTGGGTATGTGAGTCCAGAACCGGAGGCAGAGGACAGAGATCCAATTCACCTTCTCCCACTTTCTAGACATGTGATTCAAGGCAAATTAAATTCTCTAGGCATTGGTGGAAATGTGTGTTTAATGTGGGATCTGTGTTTTATGTATTTCCTGAGATACACACTGAATCCAAATAATAATATAGAGACCAAACCAAAATATCTTAATATATTTGCTGGACAATATCAAACATTCTAGCTGTAAAATAGGTCATCTGTAACTTTGTTTCATTAGTTATAAAAAAATCGTCCAGAAGAATACAATTTAAAAGACTACTGCAAGTAAACCATTTGGGTGGTAGCATTACTAAAATAGCTTTCTGGGTATTACAGTTCTTTCCTGTGATACTTTCCTCATTGTGCCCTTTATTCTGAAGTAATTTGAAATGTATAGAAAACTTGCAAGGATAATACAAGACACTTAGTTTTTTCTCAGTTATTTGAAGTGTAAATTGCCTACATTACCCATGAACTCTTCAGTATGAATTCCCTCAAACAAGGACATTATCCGACATAACCACCAAATCAGGAAATCACCATCATCTATCTTCTCCTGAGGTCCTAATCAGGTTTTGCCATCCTCCCACTAGTGTCCTTCATTTAGTAAAGGATCCAGTTGAGCATCAGGAAGGGACTTTTCAACTTCCATGACTTCGGCACTTTTGAAAATGATGGGCCCATTATTTAGTTAATGTCCCTCATGTTGCCTCATGATTAGGTTCAGGTTGTGAGGTCATGCATTTCTGGTGGCCAGATCACCCAAGTGAGGCTGTGTTCTCTTCACTCAGTTGGGACATGACTGTGATCTGTCCCGTTACTGGTGACCATTATGGTGGTGTCTACCAAATCTACCCTGTAAAATTATTCTTTTTCTCTTTGCAACTGATAAATACTACTTTGAGACTATGTAAATAAACCAATCCTCAATGAACTAGTTTTCATTTCTATTTCTTGGTCAAATTACTCATTACTCTAATGGTTGCCTGATGTGGAATTTTAAAATTCCCTCATTTCTTGTGTATTATTAGTTAGGATTCTACTAAAGGAAATGCTTCCTTTCCTCCCTATTTTATTTGTTCACTCATTTGTTTTTGTTTTATGAATTCACAAATTCTTATTTTCATTCAGAGAGGTAAAATTTGTTACTAGTGTTTTAATCTCAAGATACTTGGGATTTGTCTAGTAAATGAACATTCAAGACGGTATTTTCTTAATTTGGGGCACAAAATATTTTCCAGTTCAGTTTATGCTTTTCCTTCCCAAGGCTGGAATCAGCAATTTTCAACAGAAATCCTGTCTTCTTTCAGTGGATAACATTATGCAGAACCCAAGATCTGGGCATTTGATGAGCTTGTTATTATCAAGGTGGTGTTGCTCCCAGGGTATCACAGTGAGCAGAGCTGGGAAATCTGTGTATGTATATAGTGTGAGTATATATTTAAATATATACATCCATGTTAACTCATTTACTTTTATATCTACCTACCTACCTGTTTATCGTATTTATAAAACATATGAGTTTATATTGATAACATCTTGTTTCAATCTAACACCACAGAGTTTATTCTATTATCTCCCTTCCCCTATTTGTAACTTCTTCCCACTATCCTCAATATGTTTAATTATTGGAACAGTATTCTGCATATACAACTTCTCTTGCATTGCTGCTATAGCCATGCTGTGCAGACTCCCCTTATCTTGCTTGTGCTCTGATGCCCAGTCTAGGATTCCACTGTTCCTTCCCTTTTGCAAATACCCTTCTCACCCAACTTGGGCTCCGACACACACAGTAGTCACTACAACTATCTCTCTTGTGTGTGTAATAAATTATTTTCTCCCTCTGTAATCCGTAGTCAATGCAAAAACGGAAAAAAGTGTGAAAGAGAAAAGTATAAAAAGCTGCGATAATTAATCCCCCTCAGCCTCAGTTTCATTATCTCTGCAGTGGTGACAGTAACATGAACCTTGTAAGTTTCACTAGAACAAAAACATTTTTTTTGCATTTTATTCATTGTCATATCCTCAGGGCTGACTTGTTGGTACATAGTAGCTCAGAAAATGTTTTAAGAACTAAGGGACTGGGTAATTACTTGAAATAATCCATGAAAAATTCCTCATTCACCACTCAGAAACATACTAAGAATTGTTGCTATTCATTTTACAATGTTTAACACCCTTTTGGAACTGGCTGGCTTGGAAAGGAGACAGTTGACACAGCACTCACTTTTGCACCATTCAAGTACTTTACCATGTAAATGTATGGCTTGGATTTATACAGAACAATGTAAATTTAAAGAGGCAAAAGGTTCACGCATATAGAGTAGAATCCCATCCAATCCAGCCATGGCATTCAGAGTCTCTCCTGATGCCCATAATGGTAAAAGTATCCTTTCCTTTTCCCACCACAGCCCCTTATTATATTACAAATTAGCTCTAATTCCATGTGAGTGGGTAACCCTTAAAGATAACTTTAAACATTTGAAAACTCTGTAAAGATGGCAAGTTCCCAACTGTTTTGTGAGAAAGATGCAAGGCCTAAGTCTCTGTCCCCTGTGTTCTGGAGGACCGAAAAAAGTGAAGGTGAAGTCTCCATCAGAGGCAAGCAGGGGCTCAGGAAGTGAGGGCAGCCTGAAGCAATTCCAGCCCTGGGTATCCTGAGGTATAACCCCAGTAACAGGGAGTCACACTAGGCAGGACTCATGTGGAGTACGTAGATATTCCAACTAGAGCAAAGGATGATGGGGAGAAAAGCAGAAAAGGGCTGGCAGAGGAACTCTGGATTCATGCACTCTCATTGTTTTCAAACTCACCTAATGAGAAGGGCAGAAAGGCTTCCCTTTTCTTAAACTGTCCATTCTCCAGAAAATGCTCAGGATTGAATGTGTCAGGGGTGGTCCACTCTGCGGGGTCTCTGTGCAGTGCAGTCAGGTTGGTCACAAGCATGGTGCCCTGGAGAAGGTAGCAAAGACTCAGGACAGGCTTCACCCATACAACATACCTATGAGTGTGGGGGAACTCCCCTGCTCCCAGGTTGGAACCTGACCATATCCTCACCCTTCCAATCCCACCATCTTCTGAGCCCAGCCATCCCCTTCCAACCTACCCAGGACCCTAGTCTTTGCTATGGTACAGCTTGCAATGATGGATAGCAAATGCCTTCTGGGAATTTATGAGGGAGGTGGGGCTCCTCTTGACTGAGTATGGATCTTCTCCACAGGGACAATGCAGTATAGAACTTGAGAGAAGACATGTAGTGTAAGAGCTTTGCTAGTCAGGACTATACCAAAACCAACCCAGCTCACTGAAGTGGTAACCATGGCAGTGCTAGCAAGGTAAAAGGTGTCTGGTTCACCCCTGTGTCCCCCATTGTCTTCCCTCCAATGACTACTACACTGCACAGGAGGTTTGATAGTGGCACCAGGTCACCCAGTAAAGGGAACCATTGTCCACACAAGTACGTGGCAAGGAACCCAAGAGTCCTCATTAAAGCCTTCCTTTTCCTCATTGTGCTTTCATGTAATTCTTCAGTGAGCCTGGCTGATTTTACTGTAGATTTCTCTTGATTCTGTCCCCTCCATTCTGTGTCCACTGTCATAGTCTAGGCTACCACCTTGCTGTCTCTACTCCTGTAATAGCTGTTTAACTGTGCCCCCGTCCTCTCCCCTTTCAATCTGCTCCACACTCTGAAACCAGAGTGAACTTTGAATATAGGATTAATTCGTGTCATACCCATCTACCCACCCACCTATACCTTGAACTTGAGAGAACCCTTCATTAGCTCCCCATCACTCTGAGGTGACAGACCCATCGTCTAGCTCCTGTCTGGGCCACTCTCTCTCTGCCTGAACTCCCATTACATTGGCCTCTTTCAGCTTCTCAAACAGCTCTGCTCCCACTCATTTCTGTACCTTTCTAAATGTTGTTTACAGTATCTGAATGAGTGTCTTCCTTACTTTGTTACTGAGATAACCCTTAAGCATTCTGCTGTCCTCAGCTCAAACATCACTTCCTTTGGAGACCTCCTCAGACCACTCCTGCTTCCACTCCCCATTCCAGCCAGCCTTCATGTTTACAGAAACCAGTGAGTGTTTTCAGGGGGACAGTTATCATAGTTTCTAAGCATGTACTTGTGTGGTTATTTTCCTCAGGGTCATTTTCCCAGGCCTGAGCATTTTGGTGTTTAATGAACATTTGTTGATTTAATTTTAGAATAACTGCTATTTTAAGTACTCTCTATACTCAGTCTAGATGTAATGTTTTACATGCATGGACTCATTTACTTCCACCTGTGAGGTAGGTTTTCATTCATTTTACAAACAACAAAAAAGAAGCTCTGAGATGTTAAATAACATGTCCAGTGTCACGTAAGAAAAGGAGGTGGAGCCGTGATTTGAACTAGGCCTAACTGACATCAAAGCCATGGCTCCTAGCCTCCACTACGTAGTAACTTAGGTCTCTCAGTTCTCAGGATGGTTATTATGCTCAGCATTGAAAATCAGGAGTAGGACTGGGATGGTTCTCTGGAGCTTAAATGAATTGCTATGACAATGCAAGCAGCATCTGTGAATTAATTTAGACCTCAGCCTTCATCTACAACAGGGAATCTGCAGGAATCAGTGAATGCAATAGCTACAGGTACAGCCACTTTCCCTGGGTCTGCAGGGACAGTGACCAAAACATGTACAATGAGTAAACCCTCCTGGTTCTGCCTCTTAAACTTGTCTCCAGGTAGGACACCTGGAGAAGAACAGAGACAACCAGAATGGACACCCAGAGTCTGACCAAGGTGGTGAGAAAGCAAGGGAGCTGTAAATGTGCAGTGTGGAGAGAGGGCACCAGGGGGCATAAGAGAGCTGTCTGCTGATATCAAAAACCTGGAGGGCAGAGATCAGAATTTCCTTCCTGAGGACAAGGGATTGAAAGGGAGGAGCTGATAGCAATCCCAAGATGACTCATTTAAGGTCAAAGTAACACAACTCTTGTGTAGAGAACAGGATGTAGTATTAAAGAGGTGAGCCCGGGTATCAGAAGAGATCTGGTTCCTGAACCCAACTCTTATCACATTGTAGCTGAGAGACCTTACACAGGCTGAATCACTATGAGCCCTGATTCCCAATTTATATAACACAAACAACAGACTTAAACTGAGAACTGATGAAGCATTCTGAAAGAGTCTCTGTATTCCACGGGACATAATAGTTACTTAATAAGTGTTAGTTCCTCTCTCTCCTTTTCTGATGCTGAGTATTGCACACACTTGGATTGGTTTGTCTTATGGGACAGTCCTCCACTCCCACCCCCACCTCACAAGGGGCTGCAAGTAAAAGCTGAAACAACACCTGTGGCAATATTATGTTAGATGTTGGCCAGGTGATCTCAGTTGACCCTTCATATTTCACTATTCCATAGACCCAGGATTGTGAGGCAGAATTTTCCATAGAAAGTATGGCAGGTCCCTAGTCCTGAAAGATGCTCTACCAAGGCAAAGAAGAAAATTCCATGGCCAAGTCTGACTGAAAACGGCTGCCTGCTCTATCTCCAGAAAGATTCACAACACATATTTTACATTAAAAACACAGAAAACTTGACCTGGGAGTTCCCCTTTCTGTGCATAATAACTGTTAATATCTAGTTGAGCTAATGTTCTAAAGGCCACACATGAAGAAATATTTTAGTGTTGAATCAGCAATATTATATGTCACTCTCCATTTAAGCGATTCTCTAGGACAAGAGTCCATGTCACTTTTCTATTTCAGATTCCTGTCATTTAAAAAGATGAGCTTGAAGATCTCAGGCTGGAGTCCCTAATTACCTTAGGTAGGTAGTATCCAGCCAGGGTGGTATCAACTGTCACTTCCCTGGGCACATTCATGGGGAGGATATTTCCCATTCTCTGCACCTCATGGACGACGGCATTGGTGTAGGGCAGGAACTCCCGAGAAGCCATGCTGGGCTGCTGTGACTGGCCAAGCACTCTGTCGATCTCAGCCTGTACTTTTTCTTAAAGAGAAGAGAAAGTTCTATTATTCTATAACTTTCCTTGAGCCTGGCTAAGCTCAGGAATAGAGTAACTAGGATCAAAGTGCCGACCACTGCAGTGGGTTCTATGGACTCTTGTTTCTCAAAGTGGCAAATGGAGAGAGGAAAGCTTGCCATGAGATGGAACAATGCTGGGTGAATGTTTTTATTCTACCAAATTACTGCTCCAACTTACTTAAACTCTTTGAGCCTCAGATACCCCTTCCTATTAAGTGAGACTAAATCTACCTCCATCTTAGGGATATTTTGAGATTTATGTTACCTGATTGAGGTGAGCACCCAGATAATAATAAAAACTACTAATTGTCCCCCAATATGTTTTTTTCCTTTTTTCTACAATAAAGGATTTAGCTGGATACCTGGTTATCAGGCCAAAGACTCCATCTCCCAGATTCCTCTTTCACTAAGAGTGATCATGTGACTAAGTTCTGACTAATGGACTGTGTGTAAGGGGAATGTTAAATACTTAGGAGGTTCCCCTCCACTTCATCCCTTCTCCACGGTAGAAAAGCAGTCTTTGTGGGGAGCAATATCTGTCCGTTCAGTGAGGGCGTCATCTTAGATACAACACAACAACCACACACTGGAGAGGTGGAGCCCAACGGGCTCTGCAGAGTGTGGTTTAAATTTCATACCTGAGAGCAATAAACTCCTATTTTATAATACTTTAACTGTCCATTTAACAACATTTTAATGCTGGTAATAGAGACATAACATAAAATTTATCACTTTAACTTTTCTGAGAGTATAGCCCAATAGTGTTAAGTATAGTCACATTGTTATGCAATGAATCTTCAGAACGTTTTTAAATGCAGAACTGAAACTATGTCCATGAAACAACCACTCCCCCCTCCCTCCAGGTCCCTAGCCTCTAGCATGTAGCATTCTACTTTCTGTTTCTCTGAATGTGACTACTCTTGATGCCTCACACAGTGGAATCACACAGTATTCGTCTTTGTGTGTCTGAATTATTTAACTTAACATGATATCCTCAAGGTTTATCCATGTTTCAGCATGAGTCAGAATTCCCTTCCTGTTTAAGGATGAGTTATATTCCATTATACTCCACATTTTGTTTATCCTGTCTTACATTGCTGGACACACAGTTGCCACCTCCTGGAGACTGTGACTGATGCTGCTATGATTATGGGTGTGAACTGCTGTCATCTTCAGCCATTATTACTTTGGAGCCTCTATTACAGAGACCAAGTCTGTATCCTAACTAAGCAGCTTTTAAACTTTAAAAAAATAATGTGAATAACAGCTGAAAAGGCATTTTGCATCGTGACTCAGGAGATACATATATTTACATAAATAAACTTATCCTTATTACATGGGAAGCTCTCTGATCTTTTCTATCCTATTTTTATTTCTGGAAAAAAACTGCTTTTGATCCACTAAATTTATGTTATATCCCTTTAATAAACTGTTACCCACGGTTTAAACAACTGTATAATAACAAATCTGATTTCTGTTCTGGGAACTGGAAAAAGGAAAGTTTTTCTAACTCTCACTGTCTCTGAATGAACTGCAGTCTGTGAGGAAGAGGTATAAGTGATGTGCAATAAACACAGTAATGGAGGTGCATTAGGTCATCTGTGGAGAGAGAGTGCTAGGCATTCTCTATGAGACTGGAAAAACATGCAATGAGAGGTAGTGTTTAGCAGATTCTTCATGCAGAACTAGTGGTTTACCAGGCAGAAAATCAAGGAAACATTCTTGTAGAGGAAGAGCTGGTGCGATGACACTGAGGCATAAACAATGACAATGCAAAGAAAATGACATGTGATTTAATGAGGCTACAAGCAGCATGGGTGGAGGTGAGGTTGGATAGGAAGTAAGAGGCATATCGTAGGGTATGATGTCTGAAACTAACAAGTTTGAACATCATCTCCAGGGCAATGGAAGACATAACTTCGAAGGAGGGAAGGTCAAGACCAGGTGTCTTTTCCTTCTCTCCTTTCCTCCCTCCCTCTCTCCCTTCCTTCCTTCCTTCCTTCCTTCCTTCCTTCCTTCCTTCCTTCCTTCCTTCCTTCCTTCCTTTTCTTTTTCTTTTGTATTGTATGACATCTAACCTTCCCTAGAACAAAATTTCATGTGAGAATGCACCTCTCTCCTGGAATTCAGCACAATATCAATTATCCTCACAGTTTTTCCTGCTAGACTTAGTGTTTCCTGAAGGCAGGGATTCTGTGTTATATTTGTATTGGTGGGATTCATCACAATCATGACTGAAAAATTGCCAAATGTGCCCATTCTCAAGTCTACATGGCATCATAACCATGTTATCATTGTTTCCAGTCTACCATCTGCTCCCACGTTTGGGGTGGCCGCTGCAGGAGACACCACTGTGTGCTGGCTCAGGACACCCACTGACATGCTCACCTTGGATTTCTGGGTAGAAAGCCATGTAAAGCAGAGCCCAGCGCAGCGTTGTTGAAGTTGTCTCAGTGCCAGCCAAGAAGAGATCCAGGGTGGTGAAGATGAGGTTTTCCTCATGGAAACTGGAAGTAGCATTGCCCATATGCTAGAAAGCACCATGCTTATTAGTGGATTTGGAGGGTTCTTGGTTACCATGATACAGAGGGGCTTCATCCTAGGGAAGCATGTGGGAGGAGGGGGCCCTAGGAGGAAGGGCTTTCCCCTTTGGTCTCCTCAGGAGGCAGAGTCTCATTGCAGCAACATTGTTAGCACAGTCCTCCCCAAGTGCTGGAAGCTTTTGTTAGTTTGGGTGAATGGAAGTCAAAACTAGTTTTTAGTGCCTATAGTTTGGGAGACACAATTAGTACAGTGGAAAGAGAAGCTATTAGCCCAGTGGGGAGATGGACTTTGGTTCCGACATTAACCACAGTGCTCACTATTTCTGTGACACAGGGCAAGTTACTTCACCAGCCTGTATCTTACTTTCCTGTTTTATAAAATAGAAATAACAAAACACGCCTCTGAAGAGGACCTTCTGGTTCATATGAGAGGCAGTGGGTACACAGCAAATACTCAACAAATATTTATACTGATACTAGAAAGAATAATTTAATTCTTCTATGTACAAGTTTTGTATCTCTCAGTCAGTCTTTTCCTTGTAGGTGAAAACTCTCTGAACCTACCCATCATTCCTTAGGACGGCCCATAGTCATTACCACCTTCCTCTGAAAGCCTCAATTGGTCCACATTCCTCTTACTGTGAGTCCCATGCCTGCACACCATAGAGCAAGGGAAGTCTCCTCTTCTGATCAGAAATCAGTGTTTCTATTAATGTCATGCCAAGAAGGTGAAATAAGAAAGGGGATGGGGAAGAAATCCATGATTCTGCCAACTTCCACAGGAGGAACAAATAATGTGACAGTCAACAATTATGAGACTAATGCAATGAAATCTATTCATCAGAAGGAGGACTCTTTTAAATGCTACACATCCAATTTGGCCTTTTGCCCCTATGTCTTTCCTATAATGTTGGAAAGTAGGCAATATGGGGTTCCACTCAAGCCTTGAGGATAAACTCTAGCAACTGACTCAGCTTCCCTTGCATTCTGTCCTGGGGAAGGAGGGAGCAGTAGGTAATTGGGCATGGTCCAAGCAAGAATAAAACAAAGCTTTGAGGCTCAAGTCTTATTTTTTGTTTTTATATAGCACCTTCAGATATGGGTAGAGGGTAGAGAGTAGAAGATGAAAAGGCAGTATTTGGGCATTCCCAAGTCCTCAAGCCAAATATAACTGAACCCCTATCTTTACTCCTTATTACCTCATCCATCCTAAGTTAATGCTACTTTTTTTTTTTAGATTTTATTTCTGTATTTTTAGAGAGAAGGGAAGGGAGGGAGAAAGAGAGGGGGAGAAACATCTATATTTGGTTGCCTTTCACACTGGGGCTCTGGCCCACAACCCAGGCATGTGCCCTGACTGGTAATCGAACTGATGACCCTTTGGTTCCCAGCCCAGACTCAGCCCACTGAGCTACACCAGCCAGAGCAAGTTAATGCTGCTCTTACACTCTATGAAATCCTGCTTCTAATTTTACTCCCCTGTTGTAAGTTCAGTCATGACTCACAAAGATGTCCATGTCTAATCTCTGGAACCAGTAGATGTTATGTGGAAAAAAGGGATTGAAATCCCTTTTATTATAGATATGATTAAGTTAAGGGTCTTGATATGGGAAGATAATCTGGAGAATCACAGTGGTCCCAATACAATCACAGGAGGCAAGAGTGTTGTAAGGAGAAGGTGTAAGAATGGTAGCAGAGAAGATGCTACACTGATGGCTTTGAAGATAAAGGAGGGGACCATGAGCCAAGCAACACAGGCAACCTCTAGAAGCTGGAAGGGTCAAGGAAACGGCTTCTCCCCTAGAGCCTTCAAAGGAGCCAGCCTTGCCCACACCTTTACTTGAGCCCATTACAACTGCTTTCAGACTTATGACCTCCAGAGCTGGAAGAGAATAAATTTGTGCTGTAGTGAGCCACTAAGTTAATTTGTGACAGCATCCATAGGAAACAGTACATCTCTATTTGTTCTTCAAAAACAAAGCCCAGGAAACAACTGTGGTTTCCTCACCTTTTCCATTTCCTTGAGGTATGCATCAATAAAATCTCTTGTCTCCTCAGGATTCCAATCTCTCTTGTGCTTTTCAATCAGATGAGAAACAAACAATTTCAGTTTCTCCCATTTGCTGAAGAGTGCTTGGTGGGGTCCAGGAACGAAGTGCATTATCCGTGGAAAGACAGTATAGAGCTGATCGAGAAAAATAGAACAATGACAGAGACATCATGGTCCCAGTCTCCTAGTTTTTAAAACAGCAGAAATGTTCTTTTTCTAGCTCTTGTTTGCCTGCACTTGCACCTTGATAGTTCTCTCTCTCATCCCGCATCTTATCCTTCCAGCAAAGCATTTCAGAGCTCCATACAAAACGTACTTTTTCAGAGCATTTCTCACCACCCCAACTGCTCTGTCTCCTCCAACAAACTACCGTCTCTTGTCTGGATGCTGTAACAGCCTCTGATAGTTTTTCTGATTCATTCTTATTCCTGTTCCCAGTCTATTTTCCACAGAAATGCAGACTGATCATTTAACAGTTTAATCCAGTGATTTTCAACTAGTGTGCTGCAAGAATTTTTAAAACATGCAATACCTGATTATTTAGTCAGAGGCATGGAACACTTTTCCTTAGATTGTAAAATTAAAAAAAAAAAAAGGAAGACAACAATCAACACAATAGCTGTCCAGTGTGAATGAGTCTAAATTATACCTATTTTTGTTAGATCAGCAAAAAGTGTATACTTTGGTGCACCAGAGAAGTTTAGTAATTAGTTTACATGTACCATGAGATGAGCAATGTTGAAAATCGCTGGTTAAATAGGATCATTTCACTTGTTGTTTATCAGTTTTTCAATGACTCCCCAAGACATGCAGGTAAACTGTGACATGTTCTCTAGGTATTGAAGCTCTACATGAGCAGGTGCCTGCACACACCTGTCACTCTCAGCCACTTTAACCTTCTCCAGTCTGCCCTATTAGTTTCTGTAAGAACATCAAGGATGTTTCTGTTTAGGCCTTTGCATTGCTATTCTTCAAGCTGGAAGGCTCTTCCTCTGAAATCTCCTGAGCTCCAGCCTCTTCACTTCATTTAAGTGTTGCCCAAATGTCATCTACTCGGAGCAGCCTCCCCGAATGGTCCAATAAGCAGCAGCACTCCTGTCACCCTCTTTCCATTCCCTTATCCTGTCTTATTTTTCTTCATGGCATTTAACACTCTTTTGTGATATGTATATATATATACATATATATATTACAAAATATCTATATGTATACATATGTATGTGTATATATATATGTACATATATATGTTTGTCCCCATTAAGGTAATGAGGGCATTACCTTATTTCATTTTTAATGAAATAGAGATGGTTTTTAGTATATTTTCTCTAATAATAATAATCTGGTAGGAAATAGATAGCATGGCATAATGGAAAATCACCTAGACTTATGACATTATTGGTTTTGGTTAACAGCTCTGCTGCTTTCTAGCTATAACACTTTGGTAATAATAATAATGAGGAAGGGGAGGATGTGACTTGTTGCTTCTTAGTTCAACTAGTTGCCAATGGGGCCCCAGGGCTATGCTGGTGGCAAAATGTCATGAGGTCCATTAGCACCTATCCCAGAGCCGGTGCACCACACGTGGATTTGCCTCACACATTCTCATATCTACCTGCATACACCATGATGCTTCATTTCATCTTTAAAAGATTGCTGTGAAAATTAACTCAGATAGAATGTGTAGTTGTCCATCAAAGCTCCTGGTCTATTTTGGGACTCTAAGAAATGGCTGTTAACCCATTCTGCTGTCTATTCTTATCCCTTTAGAAATTTCATTCCTGGAGAACGTCAACTGGGTACCCTGAACTCGCATGACTTCCTGGGTTCTGTCTTAATAGGAAGAGCAAAAATGGAGTCGCTGAGTGGGGACTAACATGTCTGAAGTGAGAAAAGGAATTCAAAAAATAACTTTGACAATAATAATAAAAATTAAAGCTCACATTCATTATGACATTTGCATGTGCCAGGACTGACACTAACATCTTTATCCACTCTGGTGTGATGGATCCATAGAGGTCCAGGCAAAGATGTTATCAGGAATAAATAAAAATAAACCTGTTCCTAGATACCAGAGAGGCTACTCAATACTTGGGCTGATTTTTACCTAGACATGCCTTCCAAACCCAGAACAGTGGCTGGGAGATGAAGAAGCTCACAGAGTTTCTGACAGACTCAGAACCCCCAGGACTAAAACGGAGTGCAGGCCCACCAAGGTAGGGGCAAAGTTTGAGCCTCAAGTGCCTTTACCCTATGAAATTCTAAACTGATCATACCCTGCTGATGGCATGCAAATGGGGAAGTAGCATTGGAAACCTGGCATCTTAATGTTGAGGTTTATATATGGAAGAGAAATGAATGGGATGTATCCACAGGAACAATTGTACTAGCAAGTAATGCTCTTGGCAGCTTTACATCTAACATTTAAAACCTGGAAATAACCCAAGTGTCTCTCAATAGAGAAGAGGTGGTAAACAGTGACATACTCATAACATGGAATATTACCCAGAATTCTCAAAAAACAGCAACTAATACAAATGAATCACAAAACAGATGCCCAGGGGAAACCAAGCACAGAAGAAAAGTTCTGAGACAGGAGGTCTGAGGGTGGCTGGGTTAGAGAGGGACATGGATGGGGGAACTCAAACACAATGGACTCCTGACCTTTTAATTAAAAAAATAAGTGCACAGGTGTATGCACGTGAAGTTCATCTGTTTCATGTGAAGGTTGAACATGTTCTTTGCATACAATGTGTATTTAATTATGTTATCTAAAGCGCTATAGTCACAGGTTGATTTCAAATAAGGTTGTGTTGAACT